>NW_006795975.1:1365942-1405282 GCF_000442215.2 Lipotes vexillifer | reverse complement strand
TCTTTCCCTGTCAACTTCCCCTGAGAGCACTTCTGTGATAAACCACTGGCACAGGAATCCCTGATTTGGAATCCATTTCTATCTCAAATTTCAACTTCTTTAGGGAAAAATATTAGTATAAAATTTTTTTTCTGATCCTATCAAGGATGCAGCAGGATTTATTTTTATATACAAGTCAGTTATGACATACATTGGAGTTAAAGACACTTTACATATTTAGCCACTTAATGTTAGTTCACTGAGGAACTATGAGGGACTGGAGGGTTAGTGGGAACTAACAGTATTCAGGTAAGTACATTTTATATCCGTGATATATAAACTGGCAATCTAGATCTGTGGTCTGCAGAAAAAGGGCTATTCCTGGAAGATCGAATTATCGATTAAGTAAAGTGGTGGCTTGGAGAAATGCAGGATGCTGAAGGTTACTGGCTCTGAAGAGGAATTTCACTCAAGCCGTCATGACCGAATAGACCCTTTTGTTCCTCTACAGAAGGAGTTATGTCTACAAAGTCTGATCTAGACATCCAGGCTCTTGGAGTACTCCTCTCCCCAGGTGGAACTGGAAAAATACTGACAAACCCTGGGTGTACTGTGTGACCTACTTTACAGATGACAGAATTTACACTTAAAGGCTTGAAGCCACTTCCCCGAGACAGTTTGTTCAGGAAATGGGAGTGCAGGCGTCTGAACTCAAGCAACCTCTCTCCAGCACCCTCACCCTTAACTGCTGCCCCAAATGCACAGCATTGTCTCTTGTGTTTATTGTGAGAGGGACAGGCCCAAGACAGACTAAGGAGCTTGCCTAAGGCATCAGAGTGGGTCCCCAAACGTATTCCTTATCTTGTAAAACTAGACTATCTGGTCGGCTGTCTGCCTAGTTCTTTCCTTCCTGTTACCCTCTAGATTCAATAAAATCCTCTTTAAATAATTTCTCCTGGTCCCAGCCACACTGCAGAGTATTGAGGGGAGGTCGTGGTGGTGACCACTAAGAGCCCTACCTAGAAAGTCAAAGGAGTCTTGACTAATCCAGGTACCCAACCCCACTTAAAGCCTGTTCCAAATCTACCAGACCTTGAGATGAACTTCTATTCTACTAAAGAAGGTAGTGGCTTTTCTAACACCTGGTGACATTCATGAAGAGTCACGTGACGAGGACCACCATTGTGAAACAGTGAGAATGCTGTTGCTTAAAGCATTTTCAGAACTTCAGACGTGTTTTACAAATCACATAAAAATAATCAATGATACTGTGGCATAATTAGACATATTAATCTCTACTGTTACATTGTTCCATCAGGAAAGCTTTTCAGTTGGCAGCTAACAGCTTTCGTGGTGGTTTCTATCTTTGGGGTTGGCCCCTCTTGGTCTTGTCCTTAGCTTTGTTCTTGATCTGACTCTGGGAGCCTCCAGTTCTCCACTGACTGACTGTAAGAAGAGAGAAGAAAAAGAACAGAATGGGGCATAGAGGGGCAAAATCTATGAGCAGTCATTATACCAAGAATGAACAAATTAGAGAACTACTAAATTGGGAGGAGGGGCTGAGCATTTAAACATTTTTCATTCTAATCACAATATTATACTAGATGTGTTGACAGCAATGGATTCTAACAGGTCCTCCCCACAGAATCCAACTGGGAGCCAATGGGCTGAATTCTTTAATGTGATGATCATTTTTTGAATTTTCCTTTCTGATAAGTGAAATTTCCTTGCTTAGTTAATAATCGACCTCTGGAACCTAAATAGTATGTTCACAGTCTCATAGAAAGAAGTTTAGTGATTAGGTGACTGATAATTACATTACCCATCAATTACTGTTTCCAAATCAACTAGGACTGCCAGATAATGAACCTCTCTCTAAATGACGAGAATTGCAAATAAATGAGTTCAGATGTTGATAGCATACTAATTAAATTAAATGATTAATCAGTTTCAGAGAGATGGTGAGTTCCCCTTTTCCAGGATTTGAGAGCGAGCTGTGAGGTGTGTTTTCTGACTGCTTCATTAAATTTGAGTGCTTTGATGATGAGTTTTAAAGGTACAGGCTAACTATACTACCTTTTCAGCAGACTTTTTTTTTTAAGGAAATTGATCAGTGTTTCCTACTAACAGGCTGTATTGTAAGTTTATTTTTCCTATATAAAAATTGTTGAAAACTATATGTATAGGGACTTCTCTGGCGGTGCAGTGGTTAAGAATCCACCTGCCAATGCAGGGGACACAGGTTCAAGCCCTGGTCCGGGAAGATCCCACATGCCGCAGAGCAGCTAAGCCTGTGCGCCACAACTACTGAGCCTGCGCTCTAGAGCCCGCAAGCCACAACTACTGACCCCACACGCCACAACTACTGGAGCCCGCAGGCCTAGAGCCCGTGCTCTGCAACAAGAGAAGCCACCGCAGTGAGAAGCCCGTGCACCGCAATGAAGAGTAGCCCCTGCTCGCCGCAACTAGAGAAAGCCCGCGTGCAGCAACGGAGACCGAACGCAGCCAAAAATAAATAAATAAATAAATTTATTTATTTATTTTTAAAAACTATATGTATAATGATGATATTCACTGCAGCATGAATAACAAGAGCTCAAATCTATGAATGCTGTAAATGTCCAGCCAACATTCCCAAGGCTGAACTGGAGGCTGGTGGTGGGCTATGGGGAAAGGGTTCCTGGGTAAAAACTTCCACTTCTGGTTGAGTCTCTGTGGGATCATCAAGATGTAGCTGGAGGCTGCATGTCACCTCACTCCTGGTGTCAGGCAGCTTGACGCTTCCAGGACAAAAACAAAGAATTGTTTTTTCTCCCAATGATGCGTATTTATAAAACTTGAGTATCCGGCAGTGGAAGCCAGTGGGAAACTAGGTCTTTTTAGACCAAAACCTTTATTGTTAGAAAAGGTGTTGTAGCAGTTCCTTCTTTTTTTATAGTTAGTACTGTTGGGATACAACTCTTGTTAAAAACTTCTAAAAACCCAATACCAACTGGGCAAAGGAAGTGATCATTACACCCTTTAAAAATCTGTAGCAACAAATACTCTTCTAATATGAAATCTAAGCCTCAAATACATTGTGTGTGGGAAAACCAGACTTCAAATGCCTCATCTTTATCTACTGAGAAATACCACAAAAAAGGAGAAAAGAATGTCAAGGGTTTACAGTAGCACTGTATAACAGAACTTGCTGTGATCGCCAAAATGTTTTCTGTGCTGTCCAATATGGTAGTCAAAGCAGCCACTGAGCACTTGAAATGTGGCTAGTGTGACCGAAGAACTGACTTCTAAATTATATTTAATTTAGATCTAAATTTAGTCACAGGTGATTAATGGCTACCGTATGGGATAGTGCAATTCTAATGTATTTTTCAGTAAATATGTCTGTGGTTTATAGGAAAGAAGCTGTCACATAACAAAGTAGCAGGTAAATTGGTTGCAGAGTTGTGTGCAGATAATCGTATTTTGCCAAATGAATCAACTGAACCAGAGGGCTGTCTGTAGAGAATTTAAAAACAACAAAAGCTGATTAAAAGTCTGTTTTTATTATCATCATATGCTGACAGTTCTAAGCAATATCAGTGATAAAGTACCCCTCTCTGCCAGTGTGGAATGTAGTGGTTCCTGCTCCCCTCTTGGTATACAAACTGTTCTCCACAACACCTCAAGTGTGTACAAGGACAAAAGGAAATCAAATGGATTAGCCATTGGGCTGTTCACAAATATTTGGTTCTCCCTCTTACTGGTGAGATTTCACTTCCCCACACTTTGAACTCAGGTGTAGCCTTGGGACTTGTTTTCAGACAACTTTCTGAGAAAAAGCTCTAAAAGCCAGGGCATGCTGTATGGGTACCTGGCAATGTTCCAGGCAGTGGCTATTCCAGTAGCCTTGTTTCTGGAATGAGGACCATGACCAACCATCAGTGAACATGTAGTTTGTTCAAGAAATGAACCTTTATTATTTTAAGCCACCGAGATTTGGGGGTTGTTTGTTACTGTAGCCTAATCTAGTCTACCTGACTGATGCAGTATACCCTACTAATTTCCCTTAGGAATTTCAGAATCTAGAGATGGAATGAGATCTTAGAATTGAAAGGATAAAATGAAGAGCTGAACTTTCAAGAACTCATTCTACATAAAGTCACCTTTAAGAAGCTTAAGAGCAGGGAAGTGATGAAGCATGGCAGCAATAAGGTAGCAGCCACCCTCCAATTCATTTCCTATGGCATGGTACTTAAAGGTGCATGGATTTTTGTTTTTACATTTTTTTTTTTTTTAATCATTTAAAAAATTTATTTATTTATTTTTTGGCTGCATTGGGTCTTCGTTGTGGTGCATGGGCTTCTCACTGCGGTGGCTTCTTTTGCTGTGGAGCACAGGCTCTAGGTGTGCAGGCTCCAGTAGTTGTGGCACATGGGCTCAGTAGTTGTAGCTCGCTGGGCTCTAGAGCGCAGGCTCAGTAGTCGTGGCGCACGAGCTTAGTTGCTCCATGGCACGTGGGATCTTCCTGAACCAGGGCTGGAACCCGTGTCCCCTGTATTGGCAGGCGGATTCTTAACCACTCGCTACCAGGGAAGCCCAGATGTATGGATTTTGATAGAAAAATGGACAAAGGATTACAATGGAAGGTCACTGTAAGGCAAACTTAAGACTCTTAAATATAAAAAGCATGCTCAAGTTATTGAATTGGTTAGGGTCAAACTAGGCCATGCTACCATAAAAACAAATGCACCTAACTCAGTAGCTTAACATAGTTTTCTCACTTGTGCAGGCTGATAGGGGTTGAGCAGCTTTTTCTTCCATCTTGTAGCTACGAATCATTGACCTCCATTGGCATACCAACTCTTGATTGCCTTGAAGGAGGTAATATGTCACTTCTGCTCCCATTCTGTTAGCAAGAATGTCATTAAGACCCCTACCTAAATGTACAAGGCACCTGGTAAACATAGTTCAGCTGTATGCCTGGGGGGAGAGGGAAGAAGATACAGGGTGTGTGTGTGTGTGTGTGTGTGGCTTTGCCTCTGCCACACTCTGAAGTGCAAAAATAAAACTAGAGAACAATATTATTCTATCAGGCTGCAGAGCAGAATCTGTCAATACACAACAATTTTTAACTCTGCCATTCTACTTCTAGGAATTTATCCTACAGATGAACTAAGATATATGTAAAAAACTTTTTGTAAAAGCAAGAGATTGGAAAAAATCTTAAATAATCATCAGCAGGGTCCACATTAAACAAACTTATGGCACATGCACATGATGGAATACCATGCAGTCATAAAAAAGAATGCAGAAGCTCTTCATGAACTGAGAGAGAATAAGCTGAGATACATAACCACATGAAAAAAGTCAATGTGTATAATATCCTACCATTTGGGTAAAAACGAAAAGAATACATATGCATTATGTTTGTACATTTATGAAAATATCTCCTGATGATCAGGAAAAAACAAACTGATCACACTGCTTGCCTCCAGAAGGGGAACTGGGGGGATGGCGGTGGGCAGGGAGACTTCTATTGTAGTCCCTATTTTATCTTTTGGATTTTTAGCCATACCAATGCATTACCTAATCAAAATTTTATTATTTAAAAAAATATATCTGGCTGCACTGGGTCTTAGCTGTGGCATGCATGGGGGATCTAGTTCCCTGACCAGGAACTGAACCCGGGCCCCCTGTATTAGGAGCATGGAGTCTTAACCACCGGACCAGCAGGAAAGCCCCACCAAATTTTAAAATGTTTATATGGAGGATATGAATTCAGACTGCCAATGTGTGACCTTGAGCAAATTGCTTCATCTTTGTCTGTTAATCGACAAAAGGGGGGTTAGAATCAGTGCCTCCATCTTGTGGGGTTGTAAGAAACCAATTGCTCTACTTCTGAAGAAAATTCTAATAGAATCAATTGGGGTATGTTTGAACCACCTGCTGATGTAGAAATATTAAAAAGGTACAGCTTCTGAGGCAGTCAGGGAAAGCCTGGTGGGTTTTCCCATGATAAAGGCATTAGAGTGCTTGGTGTGTCTGAGAAACTACAAGGAGGGTGGATGAGATGGAATGAGGACAGCACTAGGTACATGAGACCTCAGGGTGGGAGTGGGAAGACCATGGAAGAAGCCATTTGCGGCTTTAGTTTCCTGTGATCCCCTAGCTGCTGTGTGTAGACTACCTGTAGGGCAGCAAGCCCTTCTGGGAGATACGTAAATGCTGACCTTCAGCCTGAATCCTCCCTCCCCTCCCCAAGTTGGCATCCTGCAATAGTTGGGAAAAAACTTCTAAATGAGTTTTTCTAATTCATGTAAGGACCAAAGAACCAAGAGAGAAAAACTCGAGACTAAACATTTTATTTTCCCTGAAATTCTTGACTGTTGCTGCCATGTTTGTTATCTTTTTGCAGGGTATTCGGTTTGCTTTAAAGCACATTATTAGTATTAGATCACAAAAGATAACAGGAGGTCCATTTATTTTAGTTTAATAAGACGTTTATTCTATCATTATATATAGTTGAACCACCTCTACACACAAAGTAATATGGTTTAAGATTTTCTGAGTGGGAAGGAATTTGGGTCTCAGAAGGTTTTGTGAGCCTGCTACATGTTTTCTGGAAATCATTTAAGTGGGCCTTTTAAAAGACCCTTGAAGAAAATACAAGGAAAATTGGTTTGCAAGAAAACCTGCAATTAGATTTCCAAATTAAACTACCTATTAAGATAGCAAACCAAGAACTGGAAAGAACTGGGGCAACTCCTCTTCCATATTTCCTACGCACTCAACTCCACCCTGGGAAACAGAAGCTTAGTCTAGGGGAAGTCATGATGGAAGCAGAATGTGGTGGTACGCCCGACCACAACTGGTGGGTGGCCTGGCACATTTGTGGAATGGTGAGGCTCTTGCAGGTAGTTTAAGCAGGGACGAGAAAATAACTGTACACCACACATAAAATCGGAAACCAACTGAACTTGTATTGACACCAACTACACGACTCTTCTTAGTAGCCTTATGGGAATGGATAAAGTGGCTTGACCCAAGATAACACTGATTAGACTTAGCAATGTTACTTTTAAATAAAACCAACCCAATTTTCCCCAAGGTGGCTTAGATTTCATAATGGGTCACAAACTAATACTAAAAATAAAACATTTAAAAATTTGATCCAAGCCCCTTCTATCCTCCCACACTTGAAAGGGACCTTATGAACACCAATTTCCCAATCCTAGCATCACTAGCTTACAAACCTTCAAGTTAAAAACTCCCTCATTTACCCAATGTTCAATTTCCATCAGTTTCAATATACACTAGTGTAAATACCATGGCTATTTTGCATGAAGTTAAGTATTCTACAGATGAGTCACGGGATTGAACCAGGAGCTCCCACCTTTTATGGGAACTTCAGCGGTACCATCGATATTTCCTACGCACTCAACTCCACCCTGGGAAACAGAAGCTTAGTCTAGGGGAAGTCATGATGCAAGCAGAATGTGGTGGTACGCCCGACCACAACCGGTGGGTGGCCTGGCATGTTTGTGGAATGGTGAGGCTCTTGCAGGTAGTTTGAGCAGGGATGAGCATATTTCCTACGCACTCAACTCCACCCTGGGAAACAGAAGCTTAGTCTAGGGGAAGTCATGATGGAAGCAGAATGTGGTGGTACGCCCGACCACAACTGGTGGGTGGCCTGGCACATTTGTGGAATGGTGAGGCTCTTGCAGGTAGTTTAAGCAGGGACGAGAAAATAACTGTACACCACACATAAAATCGGAAACCAACTGAACTTGTATTGACACCAACTACACGACTCTTCTTAGTAGCCTTATGGGAATGGATAAAGTGGCTTGACCCAAGATAACACTGATTAGACTTAGCAATGTTACTTTTAAATAAAACCAACCCAATTTTCCCCAAGGTGGCTTAGATTTCATAATGGGTCACAAACTAATACTAAAAATAAAACATTAAAAAATTTGATCCAAGCCCCTTCTATCCTCCCACACTTGAAAGGGACCTTATGAACACCAATTTCCCAATCCTAGCATCACTAGCTTACAAACCTTCAAGTTAAAAACTCCCTCCTCATTTACCCAATGTTCAGTTTCCATCAGTTTCAATATACACTAGTGTAAATACCATGACTATTTTGCATGAAGTTAAGTATTCTACAGATCAGTCACGGGATTGAACCAGGAGCTCCCACCTTTTATGGGAACTTCAGTGGTACCATCGGAGGCCAAGGCGATTTAATTTAGGTTAACCAGGATTTGTTTCAATTTGTAAGAGAAACATCTTGCAACAGGTTTATTCAATTCTCTTAAAAAATGGTGGCATTCCTTTACTTTCCGCCTTTTGGCAGCAGCAGTTACATATATGGAATAGCACATTAAGTCTAAAAACGTGGGCCTTAGTCAACTTTATTTTTCGGCATTATGATCATGATAAAGGATCACGACATCCTTTACATTTCCAAGGAAAACCCAATTTTTACTTTTAAATAAAACCAACCCAATTTTCCCCAAGGTGGCTTAGATTTCATAATGGGTCACAAACTAATACTAAAAATAAAACATTAAAAAATTTGATCCAAGCCCCTTCTATCCTCCCACACTTGAAAGGGACCTTATGAACACCAATTTCCCAATCCTAGCATCACTAGCTTACAAACCTTCAAGTTAAAAACTCCCTCCTCATTTACCCAATGTTCAGTTTCCATCAGTTTCAATATACACTAGTGTAAATACCATGACTATTTTGCATGAAGTTAAGTATTCTACAGATCAGTCACGGGATTGAACCAGGAGCTCCCACCTTTTATGGGAACTTCAGTGGTACCATCGGAGGCCAAGGCGATTTAATTTAGGTTAACCAGGATTTGTTTCAATTTGTAAGAGAAACATCTTGCAACAGGTTTATTCAATTCTCTTAAAAAATGGTGGCATTCCTTTACTTTCCGCCTTTTGGCAGCAGCAGTTACATATATGGAATAGCACATTAAGTCTAAAAACGTGGGCCTTAGTCAACTTTATTTTTCGGCATTATGATCATGATAAAGGATCACGACATCCTTTACATTTCCAAGGAAAACCCAATTTAAAGTTTGTCCTTGCCAAACTCCATAAAACAGCCACTTTAGAGTAAACCAGCAGAGCATTGCATCACCCCAATAAAGCTGTAGGTTTCATCACATGCACCAACAAATCTACATGGCTAGTTTCTGTGCTCCTCTTTTACAGAATTTTACACCTATTGTTACCAGACAGCATTTTAAACACGGACATATCAACTGCCTAATAAAGCAAAAAACAAAGGCATTTTTCCCTTATTAGAAACAAGACACACCATCACTTAAAATCTTCAAACATTATTGCACTTTAACTTTCAGAATTTGACAATGCATTCAATGAAGCAATCTGCAGACAACTAGTTTTAACAGACAGATTAAAAAACACTTTTAAGCAGACGTGGATGTCCTAAACTGTTTATTAGGTAAGAATTTTACAAACATTACTTATATTAGCGGTAGCGGTGGAGCTGGAGAGTATTGCGCCTTCTCCAGGCTGCGCGGCGAGAACCACCGATCGTGTGGTGGAACTTGTGGCCCTTGCCGAGGCCGCGGCTCTTCCTGCCTGCAGACGTCAGCCCCCTCATCTCCCTGTGCTTGTGGACTGGTTTGGTGATCCACTGGGTGTCAGGGTTTCTTCTGATAGCTTTATGGAAGGGATCAATGAGGATAACCTCAAAAAATTTGTACGTAGAATCTTCACCCACCCAGTAAGAATTCAGGACCCTCAGGGCCCCACAGTGGCGTCCGGCTCGCTCCTAGAACGGGAAACAAAGGCCCAAAGTCAGCATCCCACACATCCTAGTAGCCAATAAGGCGGCCAAGAATTCTCCCCAGAGGCAGGGACCATTATGACAAGGTAGACGTACTACGTAACACACATAAATATCCTTAGACTGATTTGCTCCCCAGAGGCTGAGACCCTAAGTATGATAAGGTAGAGACTTACTATAAAACAAAGCACACAGACATGCTTAGATCTGAAACCTTTCTCTCTTACTGCCTCCTTACCAAGTAAAACATGAATGCTAGTACCTGGCTAACCAAATCTAGTACTCTGGAACCATGCATTTTTCTAGCACAATAGAAGGGTTAGCAAACTCTTACAGAGAACTGTGAAGGCCACGAGTCTCGAGTCTCTTTCGAACGGTCGTCTTTGCCTTTTCTTTGAAACACAAAACCTTTTTAGTTCGTGGAGGGCAACAGGCCCTTGTTGCCAACCTCTACAACAGAGCACAGCTGAACTGACTAGCCAAGAAAGACAGCTTCCTACCGAGCACAGGAAATCAGTGGTGCGAACAAACACAGCTTCTCTAACGCCTGGGGAGATGCGCTCTTCAAGACAACGTTCACTGCCCTTTAAAAGCGTAGGCTCCACGGATGCACGCTGATCATAAAGCATTTTCCTCTACGTAAGCAAAGACAGGTTCCCAACAAAAAACTAACGAAGTCCGATACCAACTCCTCGCTGGGATTAGTCAAAAACACAAAAAAATCACCCAACCCCATTTTAAACGCAACAGGGCTCGCCTGGGTACTAACGAACCACGAGGAAAGGTGCCCAAATCCTCCTCCGGGAGGCGGCCAACGCAAGCGCGACTCGAAACCCACTTACCTCGGCAACAGACTGAAGGCTCCGGGCAAACTTGAGCTGGTTGACGCCATGGTGGACGGGCTTGCCGTAGGTGGCGCCCTTCGGGACCGGGCGTTTGCGGCCACCACGGCGCACGCGAACGCGATATATCACATAACCTGTTTAGAGAAAAGGGCCACAGAAGGGCGCGAAGGACTCAGTGCCTTGTCTCTAACGCGCCGACAAAGACTGTTATCTCAGGCCAGCAGCCGGTTTCTGCCGAGGCCCTGGGCGAGGGGGACGGCTCCCCGAAGACCGCTTCCCGGCTTTTCCCGGGGGACACCATCTCCTCCCGGCTTGCGCGCAGGGCCTGCTCACCTTGCTTGGCCTTGTAGCCCAGCCTGCGCGCCTTGTCGGGCCGGGTGGGGCGCGGGGCCCGGTGCAGCGCCGAGAGCTGGCGGTATTGCCAGCAGCGCACCCTGAGCAGAAAGCGCATCACGTCCGACTGCTTCTTCCTCCATAGCTCCTGGATGTACTTATAAGCTCCCATCTCGGCTCACCTTTGACGTAAGCCAGATATTCGAAACACATCATCCTTTTCACGTGTAACGACAAGCCCCTGTCCGCCCGCCCGAGTCCCCACCGACCACAAGGAAAGCCCCGATGATGAAGAAACGGCTCTGCACGAACGCGGGGCGCAGCCGGCCCAGCCCGGCGCCCCGCACGCTGCTGCCGAAAGAACCGAGCAGGCCCTGGGCGCCCGGGGGCGGGGGACCGAGGCGGGCGGCGCCCCAGGCCCGGCCTGCAGAGGCCTTGCCGGGACCCCCAAGGGGAAGGTGCCGCCGCCACCGCCAAGCGTTACTCCTCGAAGAAAAGCTCTCCCTCCCCCCAGCCCCCCGGCTTCGCTTTCGAACGCCCCAGGCCCGGCCGCCCATCCCTCAGCCCCCACGCCTCCCTCTCCTCCACGCTCTGGCCCCAGCTCGGATTCGCGCCGCCATCACAGCATTCCCCCCAGCCCGCTCGGGGGGCCGCCTCTCCACGCCCGCGCTGCCCCGCATCCCGACCGAACCCGCGCCGCACAGGAGACAGAAGGAGCTCCGAGGTCGCAGGGTCCCCGAGCCTGGATGGCGGAGTTGAAGAGAGATCCGCAGAGGATAGAATAGCCAATATCCCACCACAACCTACCTGATGGCTGCCGCCAAACGGAAAGGAAGGACCCTTTCTCCCACAATCCCTTCCGCGCTCCTCCCCCTCCTCTGCGAGCCTCCTTCCGGTGGAAAGCGGCGGCCGCGCAGAGCCTCATGGGCCATGTAGTTCCAGCAGAGAGCCCGCTGGGCGGAGTTAGACCGGCGCAAGTTGCCCCCGGGTCCCGTTCCTCGCTCCCCGGGATTCGAGCCTGAGAGGCAGAGGCGAGCCGGCGGCGACCGTCCGCGGCAAGGCCTGGGCTGGGGAGCGTCCCGACCTCCCGCCGCCGCGAGGAGGCAAGTTGGGGGCGGGGCTCCCGGGGCCGCATCCCGCGGTGCTGCCGTGCAGCCCGCGCGCCGCTCCCCTCTGGACCTGCGGGTCTGTCGGGGGCGTCCGGCGGGGCCGCTTTGCGCTGCGGGCGCCTCACCTGGGGTGGGGGCCGCTGTGGGCTCCCCGCTTTCCCCGGACGCGCGCAGAAACTGGGGGCCCCGGCGGCGCTGCCCCAGCCGGCAGGTGGGGCGCTCGAGGTACGGGGGCTTGGCGGTGGGTGTCACATCTGTCCCCCCCGGAGCAACTGGGGCTGCAGGCCCCGCTCCGAGGAATTTTGCACCAAAAGGATGGGGCGGGGGGTTGCAGGCGGGTCCTCGCCTTCCCAGGTCCGTGCCTTTCCTGCTTGCAGATCTGGTCCCAGATTTGCTACGTCAGAACCACGGTCTTTTTAGGAAGGCGAAATATTTATATGCCAAAATCTGGTCGTCAGGTGCGAGTGTTTTTGGGAAAAAAGCCGAGAAAATGCAGGCGTTTTGTGTTGCGTTCTTTATTGACAGTTTATTTACTAGCTTTTTTGCATCTCCAGAATATTTTCATTTTAGATAAGTCATGTGATTTAATTCTCTTACGAATTCTAAGTTTAAATGTGGCGAAGGTTTAAGAGACTCTTATCTTCTAAATTAGTGGGTTTGGTTGTTTTTTTTTTTTTACCCCATTTCCTAATATCCTTTGTTGTTGTTGTTGTTTTAATTGCAGCTTTACCGTTGTAAAAGCCCTCACAGGTGCATTGATTTATTCAACAGGTATTTCTGAAGGGCCTCATATGTGCCCAGCTGCTGGGATGGTAGCAGTGGTCGTCGCAGCAATTCTAGCTTCTTGGAAAAGGACAATAGGCATAAAATGTATATTATGCTCTGTGATAAGTGTTAAGGACAAATATTAAGGGGAGGAGACGGGTAGGGCGTGTTGGGGCAGGGGTGGAAATTTTGGGTGGAATATTCAGGTAAGTGTTGAGAAGTGGCATTTGAGAAAAGACCTTGGAGGTGTGGGGAC
This sequence comes from Lipotes vexillifer, assembly GCF_000442215.2. Taxonomy (NCBI): domain Eukaryota; kingdom Metazoa; phylum Chordata; class Mammalia; order Artiodactyla; family Lipotidae; genus Lipotes; species Lipotes vexillifer. The sequence goes on along the minus strand of NW_006795975.1, from coordinate 1,392,170 downwards.
TGATTTCAGTCAGGGAGAACAGCGCCAGGGCTGGAGCGTGCCTGTGTTAATACAGGACCAGCAAGGAGGCAGAGGGGAAACTGGCCCGTGACATCACAGAGACGAACATTCTTATGGACTTTGGGTTTTCAAACTTTCTGAGATTGGAAACCATGGGACGATGTTGAGCAGAAGGGTGACTTCATGTGACCTACATTTTAAAAGGATCACTTGGGGAATTCCCTGGTGGTCCAGTGGTTAGGACTCAGAGCTTTCTCTGCCTTGGCCTGGGTTCGATCCCTGGTTGGGGAACTAAGATCCCGCAAGCCTGTGCAGCGTGGCCAAAGGAAAAAAAGAAAAAGAATTATGTGAGGCTAAAAGGAAGAAGGGAAAAAGTGTGGACGGTTAGGAGGTTGTATTCATTTTCCTGTTGCTGTTATAACAAATTACAGCAAATTTACTGGCTTAAAAGAGTACAAAGGGACTTCCCTGCGGTCCAGTGGTTAGGACTCTGCACCTCAAATGCAGGGGGCACGGGTTCGATCTCTGGTTGGGGAACTAGGATCCCACACGCCATGTGGCACAACCAAAAAATTAAACAATAAAAAAATAAAGAGTACACGTTTATCGTCTTATAGGCCTGTAGGTCAGAAATCTCACTAGGCTAATATCGAGCTGTCAGTCGAGCTGTGTTCCTTTCAGGGGTGCTAGGGGAGACTCCATTTCCTTAACTTTTCCAGCTTCTGGAGGCCACCTGCATCCCTTGGTTTCTGGCCTCTTCATTTTCAAAGCCAGCATTATAGCATCTTCAAATCTCTGCCTCTCTCACTTCTGCCACTCTAGTCTCCGCCTTATAAAGACACTTGTGATTACGTTGAGTCCACTCAGATGATCCCGGATAATCTCCCCATCTCAAGGTTCTTCATTTAGTCACAACCACAAAGTCTTTTTTTTACCATGTAAAGTAGAATACTCATGGATTTGGGGGATTATGATGTGGACGTCTTTGAGAGATCAGATGAGAGACTATAGTGCCTTGGACTAATTCATTAGTGATGGAGGTGCTAAGTGGTCCAGCCTTGGATGTGTTTGAAAGGTAGACGGTTTATTGATGGATCAGATGTGGGTTATGAGGAAAATTAGTCAAGAATGATTGACTACAAAGATGGAATAATCATTTGGAAAGAAGATTCTGGCAATGTGGTTAATCACTGCTATTTCTTAATTAGGTTTTGCAGTTTTGTTTGTTGATTTGCAGTTTGCAGTTTCTCAGTTAGCAATTTTGCAAGATTTGGATTAGTATTTTCAATTGATTTTGAGATTCCTGAAGGCAGGGATCATTTCTGATTTTGCCTCCTAGTTTGTCCCTAATGCCTGGCATTAGGATAATCCCTCAGTAAATATTTAGTGAATGAGTAAAAGAATGGTTACTGGAATCTGTTTATTGTATTTCATTATGTGCAGTATTGTTTGCAAAACTCTTTTAGTATGTGTTTATATATGTAAAGTGTATTCATCTATGGCTAAGTGAAAGTATTGCACACAATCCATGATGTTTACATAAACAAATACGGAGTGTAGAGGTTTTCTTCCTGTGATGCTTGCATAATAAGATCTATAACATCTCTTTATGAGGTTAACAGTGTTGTGGTGATAATATTTTTCAGTTTGCATTAAAAAATTGTGTTTTACTTTAAAACTAGAATGATTTCCTTAGAAGAACAGAGGAAGAACAGAAGTACTGACAATTCTGGGTAGCTCTTTCTGATGGCTTTTCAAAGAGAATACTGACCAAGCTCAGTGTTTTCAGCAGAATGGATCAGGTCATATTTTTATTCTCTAGACACATTATTGATTAGCCTGGAAAGCAAAGCAATATGTATTTAGACTGCATTAGATTTTGCCTGTTAAGCACATATTCTTAGTCATTTACATCAGACTGTCAGGGACTAATAGGTCACAGATTGAATTGTATTGTCCAGCAGTTTCTTAGGGTAGGGACTATACAGGTAGCTGTAGCTACCGCTTTTTGTATTAACCTCGTGTTGATGCAGTTTCCAGGTAAGTAGTTTCCGCTCTCATAGCGTTACAGTATTACAAGTGACCTTAAAGGTCATCCGTCTACTCTGGGACCTTTCAAACTCTCGAAACCTGGGTTTAGTAAGAGGCATGGCCACCCCCAGGATCTATTCATGTGATTCCCTGCCCTTTCAGGGTGCCACAGATGACCTCCCTTTATATTTGGAAGGGAATGGTGCCTATTTATTGTGTTTGGGAATTATGAAATATTATAATGCTTATAGAACTAAGCTTTTAGTAGGTTTTATTTTGTACATATTGAATATATATGTGTGAGAACAACTTTCTTATATGTAATGTGAGTCCCTGCCATCATGATCATGTATGGAAAATAAAGTGTTTTTGTATGTGTATTTAATGTTATTCATTCAAAATCTTACATTAGATATTAATTTTTTTTTACAGAACACATACTTTTAAAAAATTAATTTTATGGGGCATCCCTGGTGGCGCAGTGGTTGAGAGTCCGCCTGCCAATGCTAGGGCACGCGGGTTCGTGCCCCGGTCCGGGAAGATCCCACATGCCGTGGAGCGGCTGGGCCCGTGAGCCATGGCCGCTGAGCCTGCGCGTCCGGAGCCTGTGCTCCGCAACGGGAGAGGCCACAACAGTGAGAGGCCCATGTACCGCAAAAAAAAAAAAAAATTATGGAAGTATAGTTGATGTACAGTATTACATGCGTTTCATGTGTACAACTTAGTGATTCACAGTTTTAAATTATATTCCATTTATAGTTATTATAAAATATTGGCTATATTCCCTGTGCTGTAGAATGTAGCCTTGTAGCTTATTTATTTTATACACAGTAGTTTATACCTCAAGAATTCTTTCTTTTTTTTTTAAAGATTTTTTGATGTGGACCATTTTAAAAGTCTATATTGAATTTGTTACAATATTGCTTCTGTTTTTATGTTTTGGTGTTTTGGCTGAGAGGCATGTGGGATCTTAGCTCCCTGACCAGGGATCGAACCCTCATCCCCTGCATTATAAGGTAAAGTGTTACCCACTGGACTTCCAGGGAAGTCCCAAGAATTCATATATTTTAACTGATGGTAAAGCAGGTCCCTAATCTTCAGTTTTTACTCTAGTTGCGGCGAGAGCAGGGGCTACTCTTCATTGCAGTGCGTGGGCTTCTCATTACTGTGGCTTCTCGTTGCGGAGCATGAGCTCTAGGCACACGGGCTTCGGTAGTTGTGGTGCGTGGGATCAGTAGTTGTGGTGCACGGGCTTAGTTGCCCTGCGGCATGTGGCATCTTCCTGGACCAGGACTCGAACCTGTGTCCCCTGCATTGGCAGGCGGATTCTTAACTACTGCACCACCACCCCCCCGGGAAGTCCTAATCTTCAGGTTTATGTAGTGTTATTGTTTCCCACTTGAAGACAACTAGGAAGCTAGAATGCTTCAGGTGTGCTTTGATTAATCACACTTACCCTCTCATCTTTGTTTTCTTTTGGATGGTATAAAATATTTACCAAGATCTGTTTTATTTCTTTCCTTCTCTCACCATGCTAAAAAACCTTAAAATCGTTACCTAGTGTTTGAGTTACCTCTTTTCAGTTGCTTTTACCGTTTGCCCTTGAAGTCTTCTCTGAAATACTGAAACAAATCCCCCAATTTATCTTATACAAACACAAATACAAAATAGTGCATATTTTTAACTGACTTTATCTGCTGATCCTAATATTATTTCAGAGGAAGGGAAATAACAATAGAAAATAACAATAGAAAAATCAGAATTTAGATTCCAACGGCAACCTTTTCTGACAACAGCATTGTTCTGCGTGCCACCATCACTTTCTTATCCTCTTCTCATGTAGTTAGGTGGCAACTTCCTTTAAATTTTAATATTATTAAAAGCCCTTTGGGCCTTTCTCACCTTCTGAGATGACCCACATCCTGTCTGTGTAGTGTGTTTGTCCGAAGGCCACTCTCTCCTTCTGAGATGGCCCACATTGTCTGTGGAGCATGTTTCTCTCTAAATAAATCCACTTTGGGACTTCCCTGGTGGCGCAGTGGTTAAGAATCCACCTGCTAGTGCAGGGGTCACGGGTTTGAACCCTGGTCCGGGAAGATCCCACATGCTACGGAGCAACTAAGCCCGTATGCCACAACTACTGAGCCTGTGCTCTAGAGCCTGCGCACCACAACTACTGAGCCCGCATGCTGCAACTACTGAAGCCCGCACAGCTAGAGCCTGTGCTCCGCAACAAGAGAAGCCACCGCAATGAGAAGCCCACACACCACAATGAAGGGCAGCCCCGCTGGCTGCAACTAGAGAAAGCCCATGCACAGCAACAAAGACCCAACACAGCCAAAAATAAAAAATAAAATTTTTTTTTCATGTCAGGAGATAAGTGTCATGGCTGATCTGGGTCATAAGAAATTACAGACTTTGACAACTAATCTACGACAAAGGAGGCAAGGATATACAATGGAGAAAAGACAGCCTCTTCAGTAAGTGGTGCTGGGAAAACTGGACAGCTACTTGGAAAAGAATGAAATTAGAACACTCCCTAACACCATACACAAAAATAAAATCAAAATGGATTAAAGACCTAAAGGTAAGATCAAAAACCATAAAACTCCCTGAAGAAAACATAGGCAGAACACTCTTTGACATAAATCTTAGAAATACTGTTTTGAATCTGTTTTCTAAGGCAAAGGAAACAAAAGCAAAAATAAACAAATGGCACCTAATTAAACTTAAAAGGTTTTGCACAGCAAAGAAAACCATCAACAAAATGAAGACAACCTACTGAATGGGAGAAAATATTTGCACATGATATGACTGCTAAGGGCTTAATATCCAAAATACAACTCATACAATTCAATATAAAAAGACCCCAATTTAAAAATGGGCGGCAGACCTAAATAGACACTTTTTCAAAGAAGACACACTGATGGCCAACAGGCACATGAAAAGATGCTCAACATCGTTCATCATCAGAGAAATGCAAATCAAAACCACAGTGAGATATCCCCTCACACCTGTTAGAGTGGTTATCATCCAAAAGTCTACAAATAACAAATGTAGGCAAGGATGTAGAGGAAAGGGGACCCCCTTGCAATGTTGGTGGCAATGTAAACTGGTGCAGCCACTGTGGAAAACAATATGGAGGTTCTTCAAAAACCTAAACATAGAGCTACCATATGATCCAGCATTTCCACTCCTGAGTATATATCTGAAGAAAACAAACATGCAAATTTGAAAAGATACCTACATCCCAGTGTTTGTTGCAGCACTATTTACAGCAGCTAAGATATGGAAGCAACCTAAGTGTCCATCAACAGAGGAATGGATAAAGAAGATACCAATATATACAATGGAATACTACTCAGCCATAAAAAGAATGAAATGTTGCTATTTGCAACAACGTGGATGGGCCTGGAGGGTATTATGCATATTGAAGTAAGTCAGAGAAAAGACAAATATTGTATGTTATCATTTATATGTGGAATTTTAAAAAATACAACAAACTAGTGGATATAAGAAAAAAGAAACAGAGAGAACTAGTGGTTACGAGTGGGGGGAGGGGGGAGGGGCAAGTAGGGGTAGGGGATTATACTCCTATGTATAAAATAAATAAGCTACAAGGATATATTGTACAGCACAGAGAAGATAGCCAATATTTTATAATAACTATACATGGAGTATAATCTATAAAATTTTTGACTCTGTTGTACACCTGAAACTAACATAACACTGGAAATCAGCTATACCTCGATAAAAAAAAAATTTACAGACTTTGGGAAAACAGAGTAGAGAAGACTTACAGGAAGTTCATTTATTCATGTTTTAGGTGTTGATAAAAAAAAATAGTGATGTGTAACACACATGTGCACACACATACAGAAAGATGCCCACCATCCCTTTTATTTGAATGCTCGTTTGGACTTTCTTGTTGTTTTCTGACTTGAAGGCGTTGTGGCGTGCTTTTTCGTCAGAGCTATTGCGTGTTCACGCTTCTAGGTAAGCGAACTGGAGGAAAGGAGGCAAAAGACAATGTGGAACTTTAACTTCTCTTCCCAAGTTTTTCTGTTGTATTTAACGAGCCCCCTTTCCCTTTCTGTCTTGTCTGCGGGTACCTTGCCTTCTGGGAAATAAAAACTTTGAGGAAAATTCAAGAAAGTGTTACCCAGTCTTGCTCTTCCATACGTATGTGAGGAAGCAAGGAGAAATGAGTTTTCCTGTCTTGCAGTTTAAAGTGCCTGAGCAGTTCTTCTAGCATGAAGAACTTGTGACGCAAAAAGAAGTACAACTGAGACAGCCCCACATCCAGTTTCTCACTCTCCTGAGAAAAGACTGACATTTACATTGATGGTGTTAATATTCTTTAAGAAACGATGTCTACTCTCTGTCCAAATTTTCATCTTCATGCCTCCTTAAATTTTTACTTAAATGCTTATTTTTCCAAGTAAACACTGACGAGCAGGCAGTCTTTCAAGGATTGCTTCATCTAGGATTCGGTTTGGATTCCTAGACTTAATTAGTATTGGAATAGTCTTTGTATAAGATGTGTTTATGCTGTTTGAAGACAAACATATATCTATACATGTATTCTTATGTTTCTCTAGGTCACCTCTGCAGAAATATATAGGAAACTAGTAACACTGATTAAGGGAGGACGGGAACCAGGAATGGGGTTTGGAAGGATGTACCGTATTCTACGTTTCTTTTTATACTTGCAGTTTCCCCCTGTGTATGTATTACTAATTAAATTTAAACACAGAAAGAAAAAGGAAAGGTTGATTTTTTTTTCTTTTTTTTTAACAGTACACAGTTTTAAAGATCTTCTCTTTTCTTCACAGTGATATCCTAAGAGAAGATGGGAAAGGGCTGTAAGGTTGTGGTTTGTGGCTTGTTATCTGTGGGGAAAACGGCAATTTTGGAGCAGCTCCTTTATGGGAATCATACTATTGGTAAGATTATTTTTCCCTAGTTTCCCTGCAGGTTCTGGGAACTGGTCAGGGTCCTTTGTTGGTCGTGCTAACTTAAAGATGGGCAGTGGTGCACAAAAGTGAGGTGTCATTGAGAGGGACCAAAAGGGTCATAGAAATCGACAGAGATGAGGGGGGGAAAGTAGGGGCAAGGAAAAAAACATCCTTATGTTGTTGAAATTCCAGAGTGCTTGCACTTACTCTGTTAGAACAAGAGTTATAACAGGTAAGAAAAATGTTGTCTCTATGTGGTTTCCAGTGTGTTTACATGATGAAGAGTGGTCTTGGAATCACAGACTCACTGACTTCAGAATACATTGAATGATCTCTCATTTTCATTTCAAACATGACTTTCCAGTACTGCTGTATAGGTTTTAAGAATGGAAGAGACAGCTGTTTGCTGCAGTATGACCTAATTTTGTGAATCGGATTATCTCATTCATTTATTCATTCATTGAGTTAAATAATTGTTCAGTACTTGCTCTCTGATACAGGCTGTGAGGATTTAGAGGTGGAGAAGCATCTCTGGCTTTAAGGAGGTCACAGTTCGGTAAGGAAGGACAGACATAACACGTTAGAATGAAACAAGGCTTATCTTAGAGATATACGTAGAATCATAGATCTTTGAAGTATTTATCGCTGGCAGGTGGCTTCAAGCACATTTCTGTCTTTTATTAACCATTTTGATGAACTCTGATTCTCTTCCACCTTCCCAGAATAATATTTAACAACTTCGGTTAAATCCATATTTGGTTTTTATTAATAACGATGCCTGTGCCAGAAGGTCTGAAAACCTATCACAGTGCTGCACTATTGGTTCTGAATTTTTCACCTTCAGATTCTAATTTATGCCAGTGAAAAAGTAAATTATGCCCAAAGGGGGAAGAAAAGAATCCCTTTCCCCTCTTAAAACACCAACAGATTTTGTTTCTGTAGGCTATGTCTTACGATATTTTTATCGTATTAGAGATTAAAACTGAGGAAATTAAAAAAAATCTTATCACGTAAAATAATAACAATAAACTTATTATAAGCTAAGGTAACACATTTTAATGAAAAATAGTTATATTTTCAAAAAAATTTAGTGAGAAGATGAGTGTTGATTTACGTTTTTGAAAATCGAATGTCCAGCCTGATAGAAGGAAGCTGGATTATCATATCTGCTTGGCTTTGCATTCAGTCTGTTGTTATATGTTTTTTTAGTTGAAATATGTGAAGAAAATATGGCCTCACACAAATATGTGGTTGAAAAAGGTAGGAATATTTTAATAGCTTTGCAGATAATTGTGGACTTTCTTCTTTGGTATTTCACTAAAACTCAATCAGTGATGGTTATTTAAAGGTTATTGCAGTGTGGAGTCTGAAGCCACATCAGTGAACTTCTCCTGTTCTATTACATTAAAATCTCATTGATTTATCTTGCACTTCAAATGGGATTTTTACCCATGCATGGTTTCTTAACATTTATGAATTGGTCATTTGGAAAATACTGGTTAACTGAGGTAAGCAGATCTTCCAAATACCATTTATTAATATCATCACCAGTCTCATCGGTATTGGGAAGCTATCAAGTTTCTGCTGATGGATACAATTCTCATTTTTGCTTGAAAGCTCAACTCTTATTAACAACAGATACTATCAGTTATTTTCCTTGAAATGATAGGCTCTCGTTATTCATCTTTGAGAAAATGTCTGTCAAATACCCTGAATAACCATGTTTTTTTTTCTGTTATTCCTTCTTTTAAAAAAAAAAAAAAAGAAGTGGGACTTCTCTGGTGGTGCGTTGGTTAAGAATCCTCATGCCAATACAGGGGACACTGGTTCGATCCCTGGTCCGGGAGGATCCCACATGCCGCGGAGCAACTAAGCTCATGTGCCATGACATCTGAACCTGCGCTCTAGAGCCCGCGAGCCATGACTACTGAGCCCACGCGCTGCAACTACTGAAGCCCACGCCTAGAGCCTGTGCTCTGCAACAAGAGAAGCCACTGTAATGAGAAGCCCGCACACCGCAACTAGAGAAAGCCTGTGCGCAGCAGGGAAGACCCAACACAGCCAAAAAAAAAAGCTATTTCAGCTTGAACCTCAAACGCAAGAGCTTTTCCTCCAGTCAGTTACCATTATTCATTAAGCAGAAATACTTCATGTATACTTCTCATTAATCACATAGAATATTAAAAAGATGTAAAGATACATACTCATAGATTAGGATTTAATAAATTTGGTAATTTTTCCTGCTTCCTCAAGGACATTCTTAAGTGAAACTGGCTTTTTCTTTTGAAACTGCAAGTATGAGGTGTTGAGGAATTCAACCTCTAATACAGTTGGTGCCACTGCCTTGATTTGTACTAAGGCATCAGCAGTTTTTTTTTTAGAGAATTTTTTTTCCAGTTAATTAATAATTCTATTTTTGGCTGCGTTGGGTCTTCGTTGCTTCATGCAGGCTTTCTCTAGTTGCGGCGAGCAGGGGCTACTCTTCTTTGCACGGGCTTCTCATTGCGGTGGCTTCTCGTTGCGGAGCACGGGCTTCAGTAGTTGTGGCACGTGAGCTCTAGAGCGCAGGCTAAGTGGTTGTGGCGCACGGGCTTAGTCGCTCCACGGCATGTGGGATCTTCCCAGACGAGGGCTCGAACCCGTGTCCCCTGCATTGGCAGGCGGATTCTTAACCACTGTGCTACCAGGGAAGTCCTGGCACCAGCAGATTTACCCATCATTACTTTTATATCATCAGCGCAAATGTCCACACAGTGAAAAAGACGAATGTCTTATATTATGAAAATAGTTTTGCCCGTATGGGTTCCCTGAAAGGAGACCTCAAGGGATCTCTGTAGACCACACTTTGACAACTGCTAGCACATGTAAATATTCTCAGCTGAGCAGTATTATGTACTATGATGGTTTCTTTTCTTTCTTTTTCTTCTTATGGAGGCTAATATTTGCTCTATCACTTCTTTAGTTTTGTTCATACCTTTTGCTGATTCTTCCGCATGTCCAGATGGTTCTCAGTTCTCCATGAGGTCAATCATATCAGATAATCCACCCCGCCCTTTTTTTTTGAGATATTTTTCCAGGAGCTAGCATTCTCTTATCTGGGCCTATTGTACAGCTGTCACCATAGAACTTCCCTTTACTTTTTCTTTCTTCCTGGGTTTGATTTCCTGTTTTCTAGATCTTCTGTCACCTTCTGTTTACGCCCTTCTTTTGGTGGAGCACATCTTGCAGTACTCTTTTGGGGGTTGAAAAGGTTGCACAATGGGATGAGGCATCGGGTGATGACAGCCCTCAGAATGCCCTCTATGCCTGGTGCACAGTAGTAATCCTGGAGCTTCTGAATAAAGGTATTTACTATTGTCCCTGTGATTCCCTTTACTCTCATGTGAGGTTTTGTTTTCCGAATCTGGTGTCTTCCTCTTTCTGTGATTACATGCTAATTTTGATGGCGGGCCTCCCTCAAAGAGTTTCCTGAGAAAATGTGCATGATACATGTTCTGAGGCTTCATGTGTTTGAAAATGTCTTTACTTTCATTCACAATTGAGTTATAATTTCGATGGGTATAGAATTCTAGATGGAGAATAATTTCCTTCCACAATTTTGAAAGCATTGGTCCATTATCATCTTTTCTCCTTCTTTTATTATAAAATGCATCATACATATAGAAAAGTGCATAAAACACACATGTGGTTTAATGAATAATTACAAAACCTTTGCATAACCTCCACACAGGTCAAAAGGTGGAAGACCGCAGGTACTCTCGTCAGCTCCCCATGTTCCTCTCTTCAATCAGAACTCAGCCCTTCCCTTGACTTTTGGTTAATCCCTTCTTTTCTTTATTGTTTTGCCACCTATGTTTGTATCACTGGATGACATCGTTTATTTTTGCCTCTTACTGACTTGATGATATCAACGGAATCATACCGTATAAATTTTTCAGTGTTTTTTTCACTCAACATTATATTTGTAAGACTCATCCATATTGTTTTAAGTAGGTGTGGTGTAATTTTCACGATAGGTATATGGTCTCAATATACCTCCATTTATTTACCTCTTGTATCTATTTTTTTTTTTTTTTGCCCGCCCCGTGTGGCATGTGGCATGTGGGATCTTGGTTCCCTGACCAGGGATCAAACCCGTGTCACCTGCATTGGGAGCGTGGCGTCTTATCCACTGGACCGCCATGGAAGTCCCTATTTACCTCTTGTATCTTGATGAACATTTGGGTTGTTTCCAGTTTGGGGCTATTAGAAAAAGTGCTGCTGTGAACAGTCTTATACACGTATCCCAGCTATGATTTGGACAGGGTCTTGGGGGATATACCTAGGAATGAAATCGCAGGCTCATAGACCATGTGTATCTTCAGTTTACCAGATTCTAATATCTTCTTCCAGTGCTTCTGAGAGGCCAGAAGCCATCATGATTCTTGTTGCTTCGGATGTGGACGCTTTTGTAGGCTCTCTCCCCAGTGCTCTGAGATTCGCAGTGGTGTATCATAGGATCAGTCTGTGTTCATCCACGGTGCTGGGCACCTGGTGGGCCCTTTTCAATATGGAAATGTGTGTTCTTCAGCTCTGAATTATTTCTCTTCAGTGTTCTCTGTTCTGTCTTTCTGGAACTCCCTTTCAATATGGAAATGTGTGTTCTTCAGCTCTGAATTATTTCTCTTCTGTGTTCTGTGTTCTCTCTTTCTGGAACTCTCTTTTTGGATGCTGGATCTTCTGGACTCATCCTCTGATTTTTAAAATTTCTCTGCTGTTTGAAATTTCTCAGCATTTTGTTCCACTCTGTGGGAATTTTCCTCATCTTTATTTTTCAGCCCTTCTATTGAGTTTTCATTTCTTAGTATCCTGTTATTTCATGCATGTACCGTCTTATCTCTTTGAGTATAATATTTGGTAGTTTTTTTGTCTGTTTTCTTTTCTTTGCACAGTCTTTTTCTTTTCAGGTGCTCTTTCCTGATGTTCAGTCTCTTTCTCAGGTATCTGGTCATCCTTGGTTGTCTGCTTGTAATTAAGAATGGACAACTGAAAAGCTAATTTAAAGCTCTAAGCATGTGGATAGGGTTCATGACCTTGCTTCATTATAAGGTGACCTGGGTGGGGCATTTGTTGGTTTACCTCAGAGGTTAGCATATTTAGGATTTCTCCGTTTTCACTGGCCAGATTCCCCAGATCCCTCCGCCTAGAGAATAAAGAGTTGGCCGCCAAAGTTTTGGGAGCAGAGGGGGCACGTCACTGAGTTGCCCCTTGTTTTCACTGCGGAACTCATGCCCTCTGTCCCACATCTCAGCAGCCTCTGTTTTACCCTTTCTAGAAGTGCAGCCTTAGTCTCCTGCTGGGACAGAGGTGGCGTGGAGTGGCAGAGGAGATGCAGAGTCATAACTTCACTTGATGTATAGGGTGAGAAAATCTCAAAAGGTCTAAGCTTAATGGGAGAAGGAAGGGAACCAGACTGGTTTTTGGTGGACAGAACATCCACCATGACAAAAGTCTTGGTAGTTTTTGCTTTTAAATTTTTTGTAATCGAAGCCCAATAAGTTTACGTCTTCATAGACGACCTCTTGCACTAGTCACTAACATTCAGAGTGTTCATCTTCTCACCTTAATCCCCTCATCCACAAATGGTTGTTGCACACTTGCTGTGTACACAGAAGTGTTGTTTCTCTTGAGGAAGTCCTAGGTGAGTTGAAGAGACAAAACCCACACAAATGGAGCAAAGTCAAATGGATTTTACAGGGCTCATCATTCAGGCAAGCAGGGGAATGAAATTGGGGCACCAGTTACGAGCTCACGCATTCATTCAGACGTTTACTAAGGACTTTCTGCGTACGTGAGTCAATTCGTTAGTCCTCAGAGCTCCAAAGAGAGGTTAGCCACAGTCCTGGCTCTCGAGGAGTTTCCACTGCAGCTCCGGAGGGGACAGATACGAAACGAGTTTAGGGTGAAGGGGTATTACCTGTACAAGGCACAGTAAGAGCAGGACGGAGGGAAGCGGATAATCCGAAGAAAATCTCCAGAGCTGGCATTTCAGCAGAGCCTGGGAAGGATGAGGTGTTGACCAGGTGTTTCCTGAGCTGTTGCAGTCATTCAGGTGAAGGGAGCAAGCCAGGGGGAGTGGAAGCAGGCAGTGGATCGAGCAGATGTCTCAGGTGTAGAGTGGCTGATTTAGGACCACATTCACCCATACTTTCCTTGTTCAAAGAGAACGCTGAAGACTGACCAGGTGGCTGGTGATCAAGGGACAGAAGCAAGGAGGAGGGACAGGTGGGGCAGGAAAGATAACAAGTCTTGTTAGTTTGAAGTACTTGGAGGACATTCACACAAAAGTGCACAGTAGGTACTTGGGAATTAAGGCCTGGTGCCTAGACCCAGACTGGACATGTACATTTCTGAGTCCTTGAAACAGACCCTGGAAACAGTGGAAATTGTACATAGAAAAATCAAACTTACCCAGGTCCTGTCCTTGGCACTGAGGAAAAAGAAAATGGGGGGCTTCCCTGGTGGCGCAATGGTTGAGAGTCCGCCTGCCGATGCACGGGACACAGGTTCGTGCCCCGGTCCGGGAAGATCCCACATGCTGCGGAGCGGCTGGGCCCGTGAGCCATGGCCGCCGAGCCTGTGCGTCCGGAGCCTGTGCTCCACAACGGGAGAGGCCACACAGTGAGAGGCCCGCATACCGCAAAAAAAAAAAAAAAAAAAAAAAAAAAAAAAATGGGGCCACTTAATTGTTGAAGGTACTTTAAAAATCAGCCCTTAATTCTCCAACTGAGATAGTAAGTTCTTGGACTCTTGTAAGTTACTTCTGAAAAATAAGTAATAGTAAATTTCACTGCCAAATTTTTATTTTTTTTATGTCTATATGGAAGAAATAATCTTAAAAAGCACTTTGTTCATTTACTGTAACAATTACCTTTCATTTTAAAGAAGCTAGTAAATGGAAATATGATTCTTATGTGTAGTAAATAAGCAACCTAGAAAGCCACCTTCTAAAGGATGAGAAAATACTCAACAGTTGGTATTGAGTTATCCAGAGAGAGTAAAAGCTTTTTTTTTTAATTGAGGCATAATTGACATAACATTGTATTCGTTTCAGGTGAATAACATAATAATTCGATATTTGTACATGTAAAAGTAATTCCTTTTTAACCCCAGGAATGGAGGACTGTGAAACAATGGAAGATGTGTATATGGCTTCAGTGGAAACAGATCGGGGAGTCAAGGAACAGTTACATCTTTACGACACCAGAGGCCTACAGGAAGGCGTGGAGCTGCCAAAGCATTATTTTTCATTTGCTGATGGCTTTGTTCTTGTGTACAGTGTGAATAACCTTGAATCCTTTCAAAGAGTGGAGCTTCTGAAGAAAGAAATTGATAAGTTCAAAGACAAAAAAGAGGTAAGTGGGTATGTTAAAAAATGCCAGCTATGAATTATAACACTGTTGAAATTGTAGCATGGGCTTTTGGGCAATTAAAATATTTTAAAAGCATTGAATTGTATTCACAGTATCTGTAATCTTCATGATTTTTTCCCTAGCCCAGGAAATACAGGACTGAGTTCAACCAGGACCAGCATTTGACTTTCTGCCTTTGCTTCTTCCCATGTACAGCTTGAATTTTAATGACTCCATATTGCAAATACTACATAGTTCATTTCACTGTTTCCTAGGGCTTTTTATTGTCTTCTTGGAGAAATAGGATTGTCCTTAGCCTTAAAAAAAAAGGCTAAGTGGAAAAAACTAATAAATAATTAGTGGCTTCTATCCACTTACCATTTGAAAATAAGATTCTTACTATGGTCTGTAAAGTTTTAGATGATCTGGCCCATGTCTGTCCCTTCACCTTTAGCATTCTGTTCCTCTGTCACTGTACTCCAGTGGTCAACTTTCTGCTTTTCCAGCATGACAATTTTGTCCCCCTGTGAAGTCCTTCTCAGTGGCTAGTTCCCCTGCCTGGAACTCTGTCGTCGCAGGTCTTTCTCTGGGTCTTGGCATGGCTGACTCCTCAGGGTTTAGGGAACCGTGTCATGAACCCATTAACAGCACTGGCTAGATGTTCTTAACCTGATTTTTACGTAACCTAATTTTTATGTATTTTTTATGTCATACTTTTAATTTTGAGGTAATTGTAGATTCACATGCAATTTTAAGAAATAATAGAGATCCCTAACTCAGTTTCCCCCAATGCTAATAACACTGTGCAAAACTATAGTAAAATAACACAACGGAGGTACTGACGTTTATACAGTGAGGGGACCTTTCCAGCACTGCAGGGACCCCTCATGGGACGTTTTATGGCCACACGCATTCCCCTCCCATCCCCTCTCCCTCCTTAACCGTTATCTGTTCTCCATTTCTGTAACCTTGTCATTTCAAGAGTGTTAACGTAAATGGAATCGCAGTTTGTAACCTTTTGGTATCGGCCTTTTTCACTCAGCATAATTCTCTGGAGAGTCATCCAGGTAATTGCATGTATGAGTCGTTCATTCCTTTTTCTTGCTGGGTGGTTTTCCATGGTGTGTATGTACCGAAGTTTATTTAACCACTCACCTGTTCAAAGACCTCTGGGTTGTTGATATTTTAATTATTTTTATTATTTTGAATACTAACTTACTTTGTGAATAGATAACATTCACAAGGCTCAATCTTCAAAAGATATAAAAAGGTAAGTAATGAAGGCTCCTCTCCACCTGTTTCCCATCTTTCCCACCGAGACAGATAAGTGTTGTTATTATTTGGGGGAGAATCCCCCAGATTTCCCTCCCTGCCCTCTAAAGTTAAAAGTATAGTTCAGTGAACTCATATACTTGATACTTGAATCTTAGCTCTGCTTCTCAACTTTTCTGCCTTAGTTTCCTTATCTATAAAATAAGGATAATAATAGTACCTTTCTCCTATGGTTATTATGGGGATTTAAGAAGCACATTCATTCAGCAAATGCTTATTTTTAAATTTTTTTATTGACGTATAGTTGATTTACAATGTTGTGTTAATTACTGCTGTGCAGCAAAGTGATTCAGTTATACATGCATATACTTTTAAAAATTCTTTTCCATTTTGGTTTATCACAGGATATTGAATATAGTTCTCTGTGCTATACAGTAGGACCTTGTTGTTTATCCATCCTGTATATAATAGTTTGCATCTGCTAACGCCAAACTCCCACTCCTTCCCTCCCCCACCCCCTCCCCCTTGGCAACCACCAGTCTGTTCTCTATGAGTCTGTTTCTGTTTCATAGATAAATTCATTTGTGTCATATTTTAGATTCCACATATAAGTGATATATTTGTCTTACTCTGACTTCACTTAGTATGATAATCTCTAGTTGCATGCATGTTGCTGCAAATGGCATTATTTTGTTTTTTTTACGGCTGAGTAATATTCCATTGTGTGTATGTACCATGTCTTCTTTATCCATTCATCTGTTGATGGGCATTTAGGTCGTTTCCAGGTTTTGGCTACTGTGAATAGTGCTGCAGTGAACATTAGGGTGCATGTATTTTTTCGAATTAGAGTTTTCTCCGGATATATACCCAGGAGTGGGACTGCGGGATCATACTGTAGTTCTATTTTTAGTTTTTTAAGTAACCTCCATACTGTTCTCCACAGTGGCTGTATCAATTTCCATTCCCACCAACAGTGTAGGAGGGTTCCCTGTTCTCCAGCACTTATTGTTTGTAGATTTTTTGATGATGGCCATTCTGACCAGTGTGAGGTGCTACCTCATTGTGGGTTTTTTTTGTTTTTTGTTTTTTTTTGCGGTAGGTGGGCCTCTCACTGTTGTGGCCTCTCCCGTTTTGGAGCACAGGCTCCGGACGCGCAGGCTCAGCGGCCATGGCTCACGGGGCCAGCCGCTTTGCGGCATGTGGGATCTTCCCGGACCGGGGCACGAACCCGTGTCCCCTGCATCGGCAGGCAGACTCTCAGCCACTGCGCCACCAGGGAAGCCCCTCATTGTAGTTTTTTGTTTTGTTTTTTGTTTTGTTTTGTTTTTTGGGTTTTTTTTTTTTTGCGGTACGCGGGCCTCTCACCGCTGTGGCCTCTCCCGCTGCGGAGCACAGGCTCCGGACGCGCAGGCTCAGGGGCCATGGCTCACGGGCCCAGTCGCTCTGCGGCATGTGGGATCTTCCCGCCCCGGGGCACGAACCCGCGTCCCCTGCATCGGCAGGCGGACTCTCAACCACTGCGTCACCAGGGAAGCCCCTCATTGTAGTTTTGATAGCAGATGCTTACTGGGCTATGTGCCTGGCACTGTTCTAGGTGAGGCGGAGGGAATACAGTAGACAATAGAACAGAGTCCCTGTTGCCATAAAGCTTCTGTCTGGGGGGTGGGGGGAGAGAGAGACAACGAACAAGTAGGTATTGTGAGGAGTGATGCAGTGTAGGAAGAAAAGTCGAGCCGAATGGGGAGTGAGGGCACTGCCTTCTGTAGGTGATGTCGGAAGGCCTGGTGAGGTGACTTGCAGCAGAGATTTGAAGGGTGTGAGGGAAGGGCGCAAGCCGATGTCTAGAGGAGGCTGCTCCAGGCGGAGGCCTCAGCGGAGCAGGGGCCGGGGCGGGAGCGTGTTGAGCCGGGAGCAGCATTGAGGCCAGAGTGGGTGGGGCTGGGGGGAGGCAGAGCTGAGGGCGCCTCAGGATGGGAGGCAAAGGGATGGCAGGGTCTAGCTTGGGTGGCACTTACTTGTTTTCATGTCTGTTTTAAAAAATTGAAAGGGTAATGGTTGCACATGGTTCAAAAATAAAAATGATGTATAGAGAGGACTCTAGTGAACTTGTTCCCACCCCTGGGTTCAGCCGTCTATTTCCGGTACCTCAAGCGTGTGCTGTTTGAATGTTTTACCCCTTTCCTAGTCTGGGGGCATCCTTCCAGAGTTTCTCTGTGTAAATACAAGCAAATAGAAGTGTACATAATTTTTTCTTATTTTTCTCTCTGTTGTACCAAAGGTAGCATATTGTTGTACACCTTGTATTTTTCATGTAATATATCTTGAAGTCCTTTCCATAGCAGTACTCAGATTCCTTTTTTTTTTTCTTTTTTTTAAACTGATGCATAGTATTCACTGTTTGGCTGTAGATGTATCATACTTATTTAACCAGTCTCAGATGGATGGACACTTAGGTTCTCTCTGGTCATTTGCTATCATGAACTATCCTGCAGTGAATAATCTTAGACATTTATTATTTTCTACATTTTAATGTAGAGTTGTAAGATCAACCAGCAGAAGTTAGGTTCTTGAGTTAAAGGTAAATATAGTGACAAGATACTGTCCATAGGAACGGTATGAAAATGCCTGTTTCTTCAGTCTTGACAACGTGTGGTTAAATTTTTGGATTTTGTGACTCTTCTGGGTGAAATAGTATTTTCGTAGTTGCATTTGTCCTTGATGTGAACGAAGTTGAACCTCTTTTGACTTATTTTTATTATTTTTTTTTTAATATTTATTTGGTTGCACCAAGTCTTAGTTGCTGCAGGCGGGCTCCTTAGTTGCGGCATGCATGTGGGATGTAGTTCCCTCACCAGGGATTGAACCCAGGCCCCCTGCATTGGGAGCACAGAGTCTTATCCACTGCGCCACCAGGGAATTCCCTTTTTAAAAAAAAAAAAAAAAAAAAAATCTTTATTGGAGTATAATTGCTTTACAATGGTGTTAGTTTCTGCTTTACAACAAAGTGACTCAGTTATACGTATACATATATCCCCATATCTCCTCCCTCTTGCGTCTCCCTCCCTCCCACCCTCCCTATCCCACCCCTCTAGGTGGTCACAAAGCACCGAGCTGATCTCCCTGTGCTATGCGACTGCTTCCCACTAGCTATCTGTTTTACATTTGGTAGTGTACATATGTCCATGCCACTCTCTCAGGAAGTCTCATCTTTTGACTTGTTTTAAAATGATCACTCTGGGACTTCCTTGATGGTCCAGTGGTTAAGACTCCACACTTCCACTGTAGGGGGCGTGTGTTTGATCCCTGGTTGGGGAACTAAGATACCGCATGCTGTGCGGCCAAAAAAAAAAAAAAAAAAAAATCACTCTGTGTTGACTTTCACCTTGAGGGACAAGGTGAGAAGCAGAGTTTAGTTCAGATGCTCTCGCTCTAGAGCACTTTGACATTTACCAGCTGGAGAAGTGAGAAGGCAGCAAAGGAGTCTACAAAGTGGCCTTTGAAGTATGAGGAACACCAAGAGATAAGGGTGTCTCAGAAGGCAAGTAAAGTCGGCACCTTAAAAAGTAGGAAGTGACCAAGCTATGTCAGATACTAAAGGCAGATCAACAAAGCCGGGAGGTGGCCAGCTTTAGTAACTTGGGAGTTCTCAACGACGACAGTTTTAGTGAAACAGTGAGACACAGTCTGATGGACTGGATGTCAGAGAGTTGAGCTCAGCAGAGCTCAGCTCTTTGAAAGAGTTTTGAGTCAAAGGGTAAATACATTGTCCCCTAAGAGGGGAACGGAGAGGAGCTGGAGAAGGATGTGTAAGAGGGTTTTGTTTTTCAGATGAGAGAGATGGTTGTTTGTACGCAGTGGGATGATGCAGCGGAGAGACGCAGGTGAGGGGATAGCTGATGGAGTGACACCTTGTCCAGGTCGAAGAGGGTGGGGACATGGGCTTAGAGGACCGCGGGGCTGGTAGACGTGGCGGTGGAAGCACCTGACAGTTCCCTTCTTAGTTGCTCCTGTCTTCTTGCTGACGTAGTGTGGGCATCAGCTGAGGGTGAGACGGGGAAGGCAGGGGGAACGGTGGAGGTTGGAGGAAGAGGACCAAGGTAGGCGATGCCGTCCTTCCAGGGGAAGTGGCGGGAACGTGATGTGTTTGCTGGAGAACAGCAGCGCGCTGGAGGTCGGTGGTTACGAACTGGGACCGGCCAGCGGGGTTGTTTTTTTCCTCCGGCCACGTTCGGTAAATGGTGTCGGCAGAAGGTACAGTTAAGAGTTCAACTTAACCGAGGTGGCGGCGGGGGGCGTACAGCGTGATGACGATGGCAAGGGAGCGAACGAGGAGCAGCTCGGCTGGGGGAGCGCCGAGGGCAGCAGCGGGGTTGAAGGACTGAGACGGAGGTGGTAGCGCTGGGGCTCGTGGGTCCCTGCGGTGCTTGCGGGGTTACTGCAGAGGGGTGCGGGGGGATGAACCAGGAAGGCAGCGGGCGGAGCGGGATGCCCGCCCTCGAGGTCAGAGAGAGCGGTTGTCCTGGTTCGTGGGAGCGAGTGGCTGAGGTCAGGAGGGCAGTTAGGATCTCTGAAGTCAAGGAGCTGAGGGATGAGGTTACTGGGCCACCCCCAGGGCTGCCGAAATCACCGCCAGTATGACGCGAGTAGCGTGTGGGGTGACCACGGGCCAGCGCTGGGATGGGCAGCAACAGCCGGGCCGGGGGGCAGGGGGCGCAGGGCAGCAGCAGCAGCCCTCGGCCTGAGGGTTTCTAGGGAGGGACCGCGTTGGAGGTGGGCCCCCGAGCCTAGGACACCTCCCCCGCTGTGCCCTGCGGGCGGCCGGGTGAGCACCGCACCAGGCCGGAGGGGAAGGGAACCTTCGCCGCAGAGACGGGGTGGGGGGGGGTCAGCGGGAGGGCTGGCTCCTGCTGAGACAGAGGAGAGCCCCGCCTTCCGCTCCGCGCCGCTCCATCCCGCTCCGCGCCGCTCCATCCCGCTCCATCCTCCATTGGGAGGGCGCGCACGTCTCGCACGAAGGCGGGAGCCCGGCCGTGGAGCAGAGGAGCCCCCCTCCACCTCTCCGGCTTCCTGCTTTAGGTGCCTTTCCAGTCACCCTCTCAGCGTCTGGAGGTCACCACTCGTCTCCCCTCCCGCGGACTGTGACCGCCCTTCTGGTCGCCTGAAACAGTGCCTGGGGGTAGCGAGCGCTCCACTTCGAGAAAAGGATCGATTGCCTTGCATTTAGGGTAAAATGTACTTATTGGGTGGTACGTTCAACACATATTCAGTGCTTGTGTCAGGTGCTTCGCTATGTTTAGGAGCGACGTGAACAGAACAATTCCCGTTCTCAAGGGACTCAGGCCCCAGGGCTGCAGACCTCTCACGGCTCCAGAAGTTCCGTGGTTGTATCTTCAAGTACGTATCGCAGGTTTCCCAGACAGCAGGTAGAGCTAAACTGAAATGTAGACACCCCTCAGTCAAACCGGTATCTGTACCCTCGATAGTGATTTCCCCAAGTCTGTCTTCCAGCCGTACCCGGAGTTGAGTAACTTCAAGTGTTGCACAGTTAGCATCCTGTAGAGCATCTGCGTTTTTAAGGAGATACACCGAGCGAGGAGGGGTGAGGTAATGCCCTTTACCCTTCGGCCTCACACCTGAGGATCAGTTTGGACAAAGCACTTCGTTAAATGGGACAGTTTTATTCCTCCATTTTGCCTAGGAACTAATGCTGGCAGTGCGTGATCTTTTACCCGTTTCTTTCAGGTGGCCATTGTCGTGTTAGGAAACAAAACTGACCTTTCTGAGCAGAGGCAAGTGGACGCCGAAGTGGCGCAGCGGTGGGCCAGGAGTGAGAAGGTGCATCTGTGGGAGGTGACGGTCACAGACCGCAAGACCCTGATCGAGCCCTTCACTCTGCTAGCCCGCAAACTCTCCCAGCCCCAGAGCAAAGCGAGCTTCCCTCTGCCTGGGAGGAGAAACAAAGGCAACTCCAGCTCTGAGAACTACACCCTAGGGTGCACAACTGTCCCTTGAATGGCGACTGCCTCGAGGTGTCTGTGAACTTATGTAAAACAGGCCATTTCTGTCTACCTTTGGTCCTTAGGAAGCCCCGAGGGAAGTAATTTAATGCACTTCCAGTTATAATTCAGTTACTGTTGCCTGACATGAAGTAATAGTATATTTGCATTCTCCTTGTTTCAGACTTGTGCCTAAAATTAGCACCTTTGTTATCTGTATGATGTTGCATTTGCCAAAAGAATAAAATAAAATTTGGGTGGTATGCGCGTGTACCTGTGAGTAGCTCCCCTCACCTTTAACCCGGTTCAGAAGCTGTCATTCTGTGTAACTTTAGGCAGACTTACTCGCTCAAATGTTAACTTTGTTTTTGAAAAGTTCACTCATCATCTAAGGTCTAGGATTACGAAAGGACATTTTTTGTGTGTCCAAATTGGATCACAAACAGTAAACAACTTGGGTACTAATAAGTTAACCTAAATTTTATCTGGTAGAGATCTTGCTAAACCTGTGATTTAGCTTTGTTCCAATTATGTTTAGCATGAACTGAGTAGGTGGTGTAAATATGTTACAGCTGGTTCTTCCTTCTGTAGGAAACTGCTGAACACTTAGGGACAGTGAAGCTTTCCACTTCCCATAAGGCACACCATACCTTCTGGAGTAGTCTTCAAGTTAGTTAAGTATCTGAGTTTGTGCTATGGTTCTCTGAAGATTTTGGAAAGATCTGAGTAGCGGGGCTGACTATGTTGAGCAAGTTGACAATACTGTTAACTAACTGTAAAGTCGGAAGCAAGCCACTTAGTGGTTTTGACCGTGAAAACAGTGCACTATTAGTTTTCAATATAAAAAGTACGAGATAAGCTGTCCAGCAAAGAAATGTTAAAACGTCTAGTAAATAGCAGTATCTTGAATACTTTTAAGGCGCGGTTCAGTGAACTCAGACTCACTCACTTGGTGGGACTTGCCTGGGGGCGCGGTGGTTAAGAATCCTCCTGCCAATGCAGGGGACAGGGGTTCGAGCCCTGGGCCGGAAAAATCCCACATGCCGCGGAGCAACTAGGCCCGTGCGCCACAGCTACTGAGCCTGCGCTCTAGAGCCCGTGGGCCACAACTACTGAGCCCACGGTCCACAACAACCGAAGCCCGTGAGCCCCAACTACTGAAGGCCGCGCGCCTAGAGCCCGTGCTCCGCAACAAGAGAAGCCACCGCAATGAGAAGCCCGCGCACCGCAACGAAGAGTAGCCCCCCGCTCGGCACAGCTAGAGAAAGTCCACGCGCAGCCATGAAGACCCAGTGCGGCCCCCCTCCCACCAAAAAAAAAAAAGTAAACTCAATTGGCTCAGTTCAGTGAGTGCAAGCCAAGAACTACTGTATATAAAGATAGAAAACTTACTTACATGGCGGCCGCACTAGCCGATTTAGAATTATTTAAAATTTCTCATCATGCTCCTTTGGATAAAACAATTGTCACTCAGATATGGTCAGGTCACTTCCGGCCTTTTCTCCTGGTGTTGGGCTTCTAGCTTTTTGTTGTTGTTGTTGTTTTTTACATAGATGGATAAATACTTTTACAGTTATTTTAAAATAATATAATAGATCCTGCAGTTTGCTCGTCTGCTGAATGCAGCTTAGATCCATTAGTACACAGAGTGACCGTGTCATGAGAGGGCAGGTACCTCCACCCTGGGCCCTGGACGAGCTTCTCTGGGGCAGGTGTGCGCGCCTAGGTCCTGCCAGGCTCCCTCCACTGTGGCGGGGGTGTTTCTCCATGAGAACCCACTTCTCACGCACGCACTTAACCACCACAGCGCTTCCAAGTTGGAAAATGCTTTGACGAAGATACAGCGGAACTCTGCCTTTGGAAGATCATGAGTTAGATTATCTAACCTTCTCTAAGGCACCTATCCTACAAGGCTGTTGGATAAATCCAAAGTAATGGACCAATCCTAACACACGTGCTGGGTAGACAACACCAGCGCGTTCAGTCTGCATTACCTCTAGGCTGTTTGAGTAGCAAAGATCTATCAAGAAGAAAGAAACTACAAAAAAGGCAAAAGGAAGTAAATGAATACAGCAGCGTTAGGCGGTGGTTTTAATATTGTTTATTAGCACAGTAACAAATGCAGACTTAGGCAGTCCACAACATAGAACCAATCCACTGAGCAACTCCTATTCCACGCCTTACAGTTAACAGCTTAAGGTATTTTACTACAGGTTTTCACAAGTCCTGATTCAACCTCTATCTTTTCACAAGAAAGCAGGCTGGCATATAAAATAAAATACATAACTACTCGTATTTCCTACATGGTGTCTTATAGCCATGTGTCCATTGTATGTATGTATATATATACATATATATATATACATTATATATATATATATATATATATATATATATATATATATATATATATGAGATGATGGTCTCTAAAAGCTGTTAAATATCACTGCTCCCCTCCAAGAAGGGAAAACAAATTCCAATTTTTTAAAAACAAAAGACTGTAGTCTTGGAAGGACTTTACATAAATGGCCAGGTGTGTAACCTGTACAAATTAAGCTGTTTCAGATTTACAGACTACAAGCAACTGAACCCAAACGTCTATTCTCTGTACTGCATTTCAGCTCATACTGCAGAACTAATGACGGTTTTAAAAGTTGCTATTACCAGTTCTGTCTACTGTAGCAAGATACCTTAAGTTACAACAAAATCTTAGGAAATAAGACTGAATAATATCTGTTATAGAAATACCCTACTCTTCACCAACGCCCACCCTCCCCCACCCCTTCAAAATCATAAGCAGCGCTCTCTGTGACAGACAAAGAATGTAGAGAATTGTGACAACCCAATTTATGTAGCGTATCTCTTGGTCCACTGTCTGGCCATTCTGTCATGTTCTGCTCTGTTGGTCATATACTGAGTGGCAATACTTCCCACCAAGGGGTCGGCTGGAAGA
This sequence comes from Lipotes vexillifer, assembly GCF_000442215.2. Lineage (NCBI taxonomy): Eukaryota > Metazoa > Chordata > Mammalia > Artiodactyla > Lipotidae > Lipotes > Lipotes vexillifer. The sequence goes on along the minus strand of NW_006795975.1, from coordinate 1,367,569 downwards.
AAAGAATGTACGTTATACTTGGAAGAAGGGAAAGAACATTGTTAAGTTTCAGCAAATAAGCTAGTGACAGCTTGTGAGGAAATGGACAGAGTAGCTGTGATCAAGCCACTCCACCATTTGGGATACTTTTTTCCTCCTGGCCTTTAAAAAACAGCATGGATGCAGGGGGATCCTGACCCAGACAGAGTGGTCTGGCCCCGTCTCCTTAGTTCATTCCATCTCTCCCCCAACCACCACCCCCACGGGAAGCGTTTTGCTCCTGCGTGTCAGGGCACAGAACGTGCGAGGCCCTAGGCTGCAGTGAACACCCAGCTGTGTTCACAGGACCACCTGCTCGATGGCACCACTTGTGACACTGAACGCTGTGAAGTCCTCGGGGCTACTGCAAGCGAACGCTATTTACCTCTCTACTCTGTTGACCTGCAAAGACCCAAAGCTGCCAGGTCGAAACCTGTACTTCCGATTAAGTACAGTGTTCCTCTGAAACCTAAATAAAATCTTTAGTAATTAAATTTATATTTCTTTATCTAGAAAAAAAAGTTTTTAATAAGAGGAAATTAAGGCCCAGACGAAACCACAGTCTGGTAATCACTAAGTGTACAGCAGAGAAACAACGCCACGTCAGTAAGCAGTTGTGGGCAGGTGCTGAGCAGACCCGCAGGCAGAGGGTGGGTGACTCAACATTCACAAGTGTGCGTGCCGTTTCTGTATGGGAAACACGCAAAAAGGGAGAAAAAGTAAAGGGCAGAGAATGAAGATGTAAAAACCTAAGGCAATCTTTTGTAAGTCTTCAGTTTATAACACCTTGTTGCTAGAACACGTCAAGTAATGGTGAAGTCCGCTGCATTTTTCACCTAGTAGATTGAACTCTTGATAAGAACTTGCTTTGAAAAGCAATGAGTTTTTGTCCCTTGAAAGCCCATTCAAAGATAAAATCTGAACTTTATCTTTAGAAAACCTTAGTTTAAGTGGAAAATAACCATTTTCCAGGTGAGGAGAAATAAAACAAGGTAAAGAATTATTAACCTTACCAGGATTACAGTCTGTAAGAAGTGAGCAGATAGAAAGAAGGACTTTAGAAATGGTTAGTGCTGGACTCCAGTTATCTTTCAATATGTCCAAGCAAATAACTCCTTGACTGTTAATATTACAGTGATAGATTCTTGTCCGAAATGTAACCTAAAAAACAAGACAGTGTTAAATGAAACCTGAACAGCAAACAATGAAACTTTTTACTAAATTGCCTCTTCAGTTAAATGGTCCTAATTAAAACTTTTAAAGAAAGAGACATTTGGTCTTTTTAAAAAGTGAACTGTTTTTTAAAACAGTTTAACTAAGGCTGCTGATAAGAGATAGGGTAAGAGACTATGTCATGAAATTGAAATTAGAAAGTGTTCACTGATACAATCTCAGGGATTTTCAATTTCATTTAAAAAGTAATATCCATCAACAAAAAGCAAGGTAACCTCAGTATTTTTTTTAATTGAAGTATAGTTGATTTACAGTGCTGTGCTAATCTCTGCACAGCAAAGTGACTCAGTTATACATATATATGTGTTCTTTTTTTTTTTTTTTTTTTTTTTTTTTTTTTTTTTTTTTTTTTTTTTTTTTCGGCGCGGGCCCCACC
>NW_006795975.1:1356091-1365535 GCF_000442215.2 Lipotes vexillifer | reverse complement strand
GCGGTACGCGGGCCTCTCACTGCTGTGGCCTCTCCCGTTGCGGAGCACAGGCTCCGGACGCGCGCAGGCTCAGCGGCCATGGCTCACGGGCCCAGCCGCTCCGCGGCATGTGGGATCTTCCCGGGCCGGGGCACAAACCCGTGTCCCCTGCATCGGCAGGCGGACTCTCAACCACTGCGCCACCAGGGAAGCCCCACGTTCTTTTTTTAATAGTCTTTCCCATTATGGTTTATCCCAGGAGATCGGATATAGTTCCCTGAATAGTTCTTGAATTCATCTTCAGCAGTTTTAATGTATTAGGTATTTTCCAAACATTTCCAAATTTGAACAGCTAATTGTTTGCTGACCTCTTGTGTTAGCTGGTAGTACTACATGGCCTCAAAGCAAGCTTTAGAATCTAATTCAAACAAACACAGTGGGTACATAAAGACAAAGTGCTTAGCAAACAATGATCACACACCCAAAAGGCTGAAAAATATATTTGAAGATGAGGTTCGTTTCTGCTTTTTCTGACCTTTGTATATCAGATCTTGCAGATAATCGTGCCTACCTAAATCACAGAATTCACTTAGAATCTCCACAGGTAAGGAGCTAGAAGTGGGTAAGGACCACAGCAGCAGACGAATCAACAGCCCCATGAAGCTGGGTTACTTTGTCTGGTCTCCTACTTTTTATTTGTGAAATACACTGGCACACTCCAAAGTGAAAAAACCCTATCACTTTACCACTTTCTTTTCTTTTTTTTTTAAAGTGACAGACTTGCGGTCACCTCTTGGGCTGCAATTGTACCTTTTTCCCTAGCAGTCCACCCCATCCCCGAGAAGAGGTTTTCCTTCCGACTGGGCGAATGAGAATCACAGTGTTGAGTGTTACAGGAGACAGTGACTGAGCAACCCCTGCCCATCCTAGACGAGAAAGCGCAAGCTTGGGGCAGGATCTGAACAAGACCAAAAGATGACAAGGAGCGGAATCCAAGGCTTGTTTGGTAGGAGATTCTCTAATTGTTTTAGTGCGTGGATATTCTGACACCATTTTTATCTGTTCAGAAACTTTCTGTTGAGTGGGAAATAGGGGATTATTTATAGGTTGCTGACTGTGTTACTATAAATACTAGCAGGATTTTAAGCCCCATCAAAACAAAGCACTTACTCTTAGAAATGGTCTTTGCCAAAAGAGGCAAAGTCAACCCAAAGAAGTGTTTTGTGTATGTTCAAGTGTACTTAGAGATTTGTCAAGATATAACAGAAATCTATCTTTTTGCGATTAACAACTCAATTTTAAAAGCCTGAATAACCTTTCATGCGAGTATGTAAATTTTAGCATAAATCAGGGGGAATTTCTTACCTTTGGAGGCTTGAAGGGATATTCTGGTGTGAAAGTGATATCAAGGAAGAATACACCACCCTCATACACGGACCCCGGAGGCCCTAGGATGGTTGATCTCCATTCATAGATGTTATCGCCTTTGGGACCAGCGCTGTGAAATAATACACCAGAAGGTGAGTAGATGGCGGGGCACCCCCATGTTTACAGTGTGTCCCCCAAAGGGGGAAAGGTCGCCTCTCCTTCCTTTTTGTTTGGTGTGTGGATTCTCTCCACAAAACACAGGTATCTTTCAGACAGGCCTCTGATGCAGGCCTCCAACAAGCCTTAGGTCAAGTATATGGTAAAAAAGGACGCTGGAACCAGTCTATGCCCGCTTAACTGTGAAGAAGAAACCGCTCACTCCTCAAACCCTCTCCTCGATACATCATAAGAAAATGTAAACGTAAATGATACTTTACAAAAAGAGAAACGCCTCTCAGCACACCAGAACTCATTAAATTAGTGACAAAGTTTTGTTCACGGCTACATCATCTTTGAGGACCATTTTAAGCACCAGAGCTTCCTTTCTGACCCTCTGCCTGGGGCTCTTCCTCCTTTGTCCTTGTTTCTCCACAGTCTTACCCTAAAAGGAGTCCAACAGATTGCAGTTCTCTTTACAGCAGAAACCATGCTGGGTGGGGCAGGAGGGGGACAAAGTATCCGGTTACCAGTCATTCAGTTTTCACTCCTGCACACATTAGATTCCGCAATCAGGTTCTCTCTCTACATGTTAAGCTACCCTCACCTGTGAGATCAGCGCTCTTCAGGCGTAGTGCCACCGCAGCGCCCTCCGCCACAGCACTGTGTCGGCTCACAGAGTGCTCTGTAGTCAAGCACATTAATAAACAAAAATACAAACAAGACCTCCGAGGGCTAGCTAACACATCTGTCCACACAAGTAAGCGTAAAGCTCCGCTACCGAGAGAGAAGACGCAAGCCTGGGCGACGGTCTCGGTGCCGATGCAGACAGACCTGCCCGCAGCGCAGGGTAACGGGTAACAGCGTGGCCGGCTTCGCTGACACGGCTTCACTTGAGACGCTCAAGCCTAACTATTAACAGCCGCTTCGAGGACAGCAGTGTGTGTTGGCCAAAGAACAATAGGTCTTCGCTTGGAGAGGCTTGTAGATCCCAGTGGATACACAGCATAATTTCTACAGAGCAGGCAAGGCTCTTTTCAACAAACGTATGGTGTGAACTGGATCCACTCCCCACACACTCACGGACGGCCCACGCCCGACGCAGATGCTAGATGCCAAGGTTCCCTAACGCACAAGACAAGAACTGCTTGTCTTCAACATGCCCGCTGCTAACTGGTTAGAGATGGGGTTCAAGTCCTTCTAAGAGAAAGAGGAGATGAAGAGGAAGGGAGACGGGAAAAAAAAAAAAAAGGAAAAGAGAAAACCTACCTGTGGCCCTATACTTTCCTCAAACCTACCAGAGATTTTTTTTCTTTCAACCTGAAATTTGGAGTGGGAGAAACAACAGCAACATAGGTTAGGGGAATGAGCTTGTAAAAGAGAACCCGAAGAAAACAAGTTCGGGGGGTGGGAAACATGGTGTGTGGGTTAGGTGGGTTAGGGCCCAAACTGGTCAAGAGGTAGAGAGCGTTCAGACACTCACTGAGCACTTACGGGCTGTGTGACCTCGAGGAAGTTACTCAGCTTAGAGCACCCACCTCACAGGAATGTTCTGAGAACTAAAATACTGATAATATGGGGGGGGGGGGGCATGACTATCTGTGCAGAACAACAGGCCCACAGTAATCTCCCGTTAAATGGCAGCCGTCACCTCCGTTTCCACTTATCTGATTATTCCCACTGGCTCAAATACTGTGGTCCTTGAATATCTCCTTGTGATGGGTATTCCCAACAACTATTAAAAACCTGTTTTACACTGGACAGATATGGGAAGAGAGCTCATTTAATTAACACTGTCTCTAATATTAAGTCACACGTATATGCAGACACCAATCTTCGAGTTAAAAAAAAAAAAAGACGACTTCCCGACTTCCAATTCTGCATGACATCTGACCACAGTTCTCAGAAGGTGCAAGGCAGGGAGCGCTCTTAACTCACCCTCTCCCTCTAAAAACATGCAGTAACCCCTCCAAGTGAAAGGATGCAACTCTGATTGCTGCTGCTTCATAGCCTGAGATTAGAACTGGTCCTTGGCCATCTGAAGTTTGCTGACCTGCGTATATGTTTGCATCCAGCATATGTACTTGAACAGGAAGTCCACAAACCATGGCTGATGCAGCTATGATACCTGATTACCAGACTGGAGTTAACTGAAAAGTGGACTGAGCACTGACACAGAGGCTGCGGATAAAAAGACAAACTATTCTCTCTTTTCCAACTAGATAAGAACTCACGGCATCTAAGACTTAAAGGCAAGAGGCTATCATTTACTGTGAACCCCTCTAGAACCCAAGGCCAAGAGCAGAAGCTAGGCCACCCAGAACACTAGCACATCAGCAGCCATACTGTTTTCCTCAGTCAGCCTGGTGATGCTAAGAGACCCAGAAAAAAATAACAGTAAAGTCAGTCCAACCCTGGTGGGGACATGTTCACAGAGGCCCAATTCCACTGGCCCCTTAGTACAGAAAAAAAGATAAAAGAACAACAAAGGTCTAACAACAGATTTTATGACTGTACAGAAATTTCATCATCAAAATAATCTATGGAGCTTTAAAAATTACAGATTCCTGACCTTTAAGCTCAGGCCTCCTGAGCTTAAACCCGAGAATCTACATATTTAAAAAGCTCCTCTGGGAACCTCTGAGCAGGTGGTCTGCATTTGGGACCCCCCTGTACAGGTTACTGGGAGTAGGACAACCAGTTGAGAACGCGAGCTTTAACATTTCACGCTTGTCACCTGTGATACAGCTAGAAATCCAAATCAAGATCGCTACTTGTTCGTAATCAGCTTTCGGTTCGGCTGTGAACCTTCCTGAAAGTTCAGAAAGAAGTATGGAGAAAGAGTTCAAGAATCAAGTACACAACATAAGCTTCAAAGAAGTGGAGAATGAAGGTGGGTTACAGTAAGAAAAATAATGAGTGAAATAATATCAAATGTAGTTGAAATGCTAAAGCTTTGCAAAAGATTCAACAGCATAGATCCCTAACCTGTGGGTCCTCAACCAGGAGGCTTGGAAGTTACTGTGAGGGGTCTGAGAACCCACTGGAAAGACCAAGCAACGCTGCCTGAATAAAAACTTCAGCTATTCATTCTGAGGCTGTTATTAAATGAATTCACGTAGCTTTTTGTCTTATGCATTTTCTTAATCACAGAATAAAACAAAAATTATGATATGGAGCCTGCAAAACTTTTGCTTTTTTTTCTTCCTTCCAATTCTCACTGGAAACGTTAGGCTCTACTTGTCCAGAAGGTGGGTAGACAGACCCATGGCAGGGGGCGGGGGGCACGGGAGGGGGTGAGGGCAGAAGTCCCTGGCTCTCAGAAGGCCACTGTCAGGGAGAAGCTACGTGGGGCTGTTCCGGCGGGAGTGTGTCCAAGCACCCCACCCCTTCCTCCATAAAGTGACCGGCTGGACCCCTCAGGTCAGCATATGCGTCCCGCTGCCTTCCGTCCCCCTCCCTGTAACAGAAGATACTTCTGGTTTCACAATAAGAAACGTGACTCCAATTTTAAATACCGGCTGAAGTATTCTAATCAGTCTAAGTGATTAGAAGGGATGGAAACTTCTGAACTGGGAGATGGGGGTACTGAATTTAAGGCATTAAGGAAAGATGGGAACAACAACAAAAAATACACATCCCTGTTTGGAGACAGTGAAACCCAACTGTGATTGGAATCTCTGCAGGCAGCTGAGACTGAGAAGGGAAAAGGAGCCCATGCCTTTGCCTTCCTTCCAGATTCTGTTAAACAGGGACATAACGTTTATCTGCAACACAAACACTTTTCAAAAGAATTCCCTGGCGGTCCAGTGGTTAGGACTCCGCGCTTTCACTGCCGAGGGTCCGGGCTCAATCCCTGGTCGCGGAACAGCCAAGAAAAAAAAAAAAAAGTGTAACACACAGAACTCTTATACAAGGCAAAAAGAAAGAACTGTGCCCTTAATTCTGTTTTTTCCCTTCTGGTCAAAATAAATACAGCCGCAGTAAACATTTTAAGAAAAATGATAGTAACTTCTACTTTTGACACAGTATTTTCTTATTTCGGTAGTGGTTTCTGACGCCCTACGGACCCACCAACAGTGGGAGCGGGGGTCGTATGAAGCCCGCCGGCTGGCAGGCACTCACCGTGGTCCAGGCCTCCCGCCTTCGAGGGCCTCCCGGCAGTGAGTGCTGGGAAGGGCTGCTAAACGCTGCAGCTCTCCTGTCTCCCAGATACTCTCTGGGGAGCTACACGAAGCACAGAGCTGCTGACGGGTGTAACTAACGCTTAGCACATACGGTCCTAAATAGAATCTGAACAGCACAAAAAGTAATTAACAAGTCATTTAAGGTATCATCCAAAGAAGTTAATAAAACCAACTCTTACAAACTGTCATTAGAGCAGTCTAACTACTGGCATCTAAATGTGCCCTCTGGACCGACTTCTCCAAGAAAACTGCATAAGCCAACGTTTAAGCTTCGTTTTGTTTTGTCTTAAAATCATGCTTTTCTCGGTCCTCCGCCATTCCCACCCTCAGTATTAGTTTATTAAAGACTTAGCTTCCATTTCAACCGTTAGAAACCATAGCTGCACTTCAGTTTTCAAAAGGTATCACCGATTTCTTATAAAGAATATCCTGAAAGCAAGGCAAAAATTATAATCGATCTTAAGAAATGGTATTTCTACCTGATCAATTTTTTAATTGTTATTGGGAGAGATGACCCTTGCTTACAAACACAGAAAACCCTAACTCAGTTTTAGGCATAATCCTGAAAGACGACTTAGTTATCTAGTCTCACACCCCAGAAAAAAGTGAGGGATGAGAGGTCCGGAGACAGAAAGATAAGAAACATGCCGCAGGCGAGCGTCTGGATGGCAGCAGCAGGCAGGCTGGGAGCGTGTGTCGGCGCACCCCGAGAAAGGGGAGGGGCTCAGGATCAGCTGGTTAGCAGCTCGGTTCTTCCCACCTAAACATCCCAGGGAATCCCTGCTATTGTCCCGCAGTACAATGAGTAACGTTTCATAAAAATAAAGAACTGGCACTTGGAGTATCCAACGATCGTCCCCAGGAAACGGGATGCGGCAGACTGTGGACTAGCTAGTCCATGTGTCTTTCCTCCTCTTCTCTGTAGGAGTGACGTGATAAAGCAAAACTAGCTGCTTATGTAAAGTGCGTCACTCACGTCACAAAATCCCCCAAATTCCCCCATTTCAACAGCAGCCTTAGAGCAGTGGTTCCCCACGGGGGGTGATGCCGCCTCCGAGGCAGTTTTGGATGTCACAAAAGGACGGGGCGTGGGGGGCGCTACTGGCACCTTGTGGGTAGACGCTAGGTGCTGCTCAACATACTACGATGCCCCGGAGAGCCCCCACAATAGAGAATTCTCTTAGCCAAAAGGTCAACAGCGCCAAGGCTGAGAATCCTGCCTAAGAGAAAATGTGCCCGACATCAGATAGGAAAGAGAAGAGTTTCAGCTTGAACCTCTACTGTCAGACTCCAGTGCCCACCCTCTGGTCTCTGTCCCACTGCTCAGTGCCTGGTACAGAAAAAACATTCAATATATATGGCCGTCATTAGGTTTGCGGGACTTCCCTCGTGGTTAGGATTCGCTGCTTTCACTACTGTGGCCCAGGTTCCATCCCTGGTTGGGGGAACTGAGATCCCCAAAGGCAAAGGCAGGCGCAGCTCGGCCAAAACAAAACAAAACAAAACAAGTTAGATTTGCACGTGTTCTAGTGTTCTATAGACCCTTGCTACTCAAAATGTGGTCCCTGAATAAAGCAACACCAGCATCCCTTGGGTGTTTGTTAGAAATGCAGACTCTCAGACTCCACCCCAGACCTAAGGCATGAGAATTTGCATTTTAACAAAGTCTCCAAATGATGCCTAACCGCATTAAAGCTTGAGAAGCCAGCTATGGAGAAACTAAGTGGCAATGAACAGCAACTCTACTTTCCAATCTTCCAGACTTAGACGACCATTTGTTTGTACTATCTAGCTCCCTCCTTGTCTGCCTGTAATTCTCTGCAGTAGGAAACAAGTATTAACCCTGGTGATGCCCTGCTCTGTTAAGACTGTAAAATCAATACCATACACACAGAACTTAGAAAATGCTTATAGGAAGAGATCCACAATCAAATCTACGCTCCCTACAACAAAGCATACTACTCAAAATCCATTCTTAATTTACTCTCCTTTTCCTAAGAAATTCAAGAAGAATACGATAAAATAGCATGAATCTATTTTATCAATTTACCAGAGGGAATCCTCATCTCCCACAACTACCTCTCAACAGACAGACGCTCTAGGGTATGAAAGCCGCCTTCTCCGTGAGATCTGCTTAACACACCCAGAGGAATTTTATAAAAACAAAACCAAAAACCGTGTTGTCCTGGGCATTCGTAAAACAGTAACCATGTAACCTAGAAGTGAGTGGCAGAAGGAACATGAAAGATCAGCGGATCTCACTAAAGTGACCAGCAGGCTAGTGACGCGGCCTGGGCAGCGCTATGAAGAACTGGGGCACTCCCCTGTGCATCCTTCCTGGTAGCTCTGAGAGGCCTCCTCACACGAGCACAAGGCAGGGCTGCTTCGCACACACCATTCTGGCTACTGTCCCTCATAAGGAACTTCTAGGCCAAGAGCCAACCTAAAGTGCTCCCCAGAAAAGCTGGCGCCCACGTGGGTAAGAACTCACATCAGTGGTATCCTGTGTGTCTAGGCAGTTACTCTGGCAGAGAATGGGTCCAAATAGGGGGTACATTCTCCTACATGTGGGAGGGAAACGAACTCAAACTCAGGATCGAAAACAACACGATCCATGTCCCCCAGGAAGCCTTCCCACAAAGGCCCCCCGAAGTCCTGTTCTCAGAAGAGAACAGATTTGTCTGTGGATGATTTACACAGACTGCTACAGCTATGTGGGTGCACAACCTCTCCTACATCAGATTGTAAGTCTCTAGAGATTAGTAATTTCCCACACATACTACAGGTCTGTAGGCCTGATAGTGATTAACAGTGTTTAATTAGCTGGTCAAAATACATACCACTGTTTAGGGTTATAGGACAACGTTTCCAAATTAGGTGAAATAACAAAACACCACGAAAGCTCAATCCTGCCCAGCTAGCCATTCAATTATAGTTTTATCTTACACAACTGCTTTAGAAAAAAGCCACAGGTCCTTCTGGAAATTCACATTCCAATACTGAAAAAAAATCAGATGCACATGAAGACACAGTTTTTAGAAGAAAATTAGTTAAAACTAGTTTCAAGATAATTTGAAAGAGACCCCTTAGGGATAGTGAAAGAATTGCAGACCTAAAAAACCATGGCCCTCAGAGGTTCCTTACTCCCAACAAGGGACGGCTGAGTAATGAGAGTTTTTAGTTAACTGAGCCAAGAATCATGCTTTAACTTCTGAACTATTGGGTACAGAGTGTGGGGTAGGTAGCGAGCAAGTGAAATGATAAACTAGTCCCAAGTCAAGGGACTAAAACATCAGACTGGGGAGCGGGGGAGAACGACACATAGGAAAGAGAGCGGAGAATTAAAAGATCAGCACGCCCCGTGTCTCACAAGCCATGTTCCTATACAAGTTAAACAGGTGCTATTCAGGATTAAACTGGATCAGCCAATAAGCTCTTTTTTTGCAGGAGCCACACAAGCCTGACTTAGAACAATTCTAATTTGGTTTTTTTCCCCAGAGAAGTAAGAGAAATGGTCAGAGCAGGTCAAGTTCTAAGGCTCTTACTCCTCTCTTGCCACTAAAAGAAGCCTTAGAGTCACGTGGCTGAGTCCTGAGTTTTCAGGTGCAGTGCTTACATCTGCATATACTGATGTAAAACTGCTAAGTGAGCACCGCTGACCCTTGAACAACACGAGCTTTAACTGTGAGGGTCCACTTATGTGTGTATTTTTTTCAATCAGTATATTAAAAAAATCTGGGGGGATTTGCGACAA
>NW_006795975.1:1345326-1356081 GCF_000442215.2 Lipotes vexillifer | reverse complement strand
AACCGCATAGCCTAGAAATATCGAAAAAATTAAGGAAAAATTAGGTATGTCACTAAGGCATAAATGTATATACAACATACAACATATGTGTTGATTGACGTCAATGTTATTGGTAAGGCTTCCGGTCACCAGCAGGCTATTAGTAGTTGAGTTCTGGGGGGAGTCGAACGTTATACTTGGGACCCCCCCAACCACTGCGTTGTTCAAGGGACAACTGTAAACAGAAACCGGTTATTAGTCTGGCTCTTACACTCATCAGTCCACAGGGTCTACTGAGCACAACCAGCTCACCTGTCGGGTGGTAACTGTATTGTGGGTAAATGAGAGGCAATTGGGGGGAAAGAGAGCCTCTCATTTAGACTTCTGGGGGGATAAGGCACACCTGTTAACACCTGTACCCTCCACACTTTGGCGCTGATCCTCAAAAGCAACAGTGCCACAAGGAAGAGCTATTTCAAGGACACCAAAATTCTCAACAAAGAACTTACCAGGTTCTACTCAATTCCAAGAAAAGATTCTGGAACACATCTTTGGCTACAGAGCTCTCTCATAAAGGTTTCCCATCGAGTCACAGTCATCACCTTCTGTGCAGGCTCCGCTCTGCAGCTGCTGGCCACCTCCGACTGCAGGTGGGCAAGCAGGGGACGGCCTCACAGTGGGAAACGTGGGCAGTGACATTAAGTGGAAGTGCTCATGAAACGAGGCTCACCATCCACCACAGACAGACTTGCCTGAACTATCCTGCTGCAGGGGATTTTTTTGGGTCGCTTATTACATGGTGTGAATTCTACAATTATTTTATTGTCTGATATTGCTTTTATTTAATAATAATTTAAAAGTTTTAAAGTCCTTTAAAGTGTTCCACTTTGGACGTTACATGGTTAATCAACGTACGAGGGGGTCTCAGACCACATTCCTGCACTGGCCCATCAAGTCTGGAGCAGACTCCCCCCGCGGTCTCCTACTTCTAGCAATCTTGCCGCTGAGTCTTCATCCTCAACCTGCACCCTCTTTCCAGGACTTTGAGTACAACACCCCACGCAGGTGTTCTCCATCCTAGGTCCAGCCCCTACCTCTTCCCTCAGCACAGAACCCAGGTGGGTTTGGAGGGTAAAAACGCCTTCAGCTCAAGCTGGCGGCGTTGACATCGTCAGGCAAAAAGACTAGGTCAGCAGTTTCCCCGAGACCCCTTCAACAGGCCCACAGGGCACGACTACTTTCCTAATTCTAACACATGATTGGCCTTTTTTTTCCTCTCTATCTCTCCCATTTGCACCGTGAAGTTTTCCTGAGACTACACGAGGGGTGATATGGGGACAGTCTGAATGCAGAAGCAGACAGGGTAATCCAGCTGTTTTCTCAAGTCAGACATTAAAGCAATTTGCAAATATATAAAACAGGGTCACTCTTCTAGGTTTTTTTAGATTTGGAAAATAGAGTTCTATGTGAACCTGTCTTTTATGAATTTTAAATGAACTATTAATATTTTTAATATTTCAGCTATAATTTTGAATGCAGTAAAAATCCGTAATTATTAACCACATAAACAAGAGCTTTGTTGCTGTTCGTAATAATTTTTTAAGAATGTAAGAGGGTCCTGAAACTTTTTAAAATTTTGAGAACTGCTGGGTAGATTATTTTAAAATAATATTAGCACAATTGGCTAATCACTAAAATAAGTGTTTGACTCTTACTCCCATCAGATATTGAAAAACAAAACAAAACAAAACAAAACAGAAAACACCCTAAGAGCTTTCAACAGAACTAGAAAGCAATGTGAGCGAGGAGTCTGCTATGTGGGGCTGGGGACCTCTCAACCTGCCGCCCCGCACAGAGGCCGCCAGCGTCTCACGCACAGCCTCCTGCCTCGCGGTTCCGGCTCCGGTCCACTCCCAGCTGCCCGTCTGCGTCTCAGTGCCTAAAGCGGCTCGGTCGGGGCCAGCAGGCAGGAAGTGCAACTAAGTAACAGCCTGTGGCGCTTGTACAACACAATCCACCCATCCTCTGACACCGCTCCCGGCGGCGGAGTCCAATGCCCCTCCCTCTGAATAGGGCCGGTCCGAGTGACAGCTAAGTGGCACAGCGAGACTCCCCAAGCTGGGTCCTTTCTTTTGGTGGTGAGACCCCCCCTCCGCCGCAGCTGTCTGGCTCTCTCTGTGCACCTAGGAAACCCTGAACTACCGGGCACCTGAACACTGGGGACGCTGTGGACAAACCGCAGCAAGCGTGGGAGGCCTGGGAAGGCTCCGTGTCCCAGCCCTCGGGCCCCGAGCCTCCGCAGCCCGGCCCGACGGCCGTCAGGAAGACTGCAGACACCTCCGAGGTTATGACACATGCTGTGGTAGCTGTTTCACAGCGTTTAGTTTGCGATGTTCTCGTAAGGCAGGAATAAACTACTGAACACTTCTCAAGAGCAGCCTCAGCCATCGGCGGAGCGCTGGCTGGGACAGTCCTTCAGTGTCCCCTTCGGCACCTCGCATGGTGGGAGCTGGCAAGTAGGCGTCCGTCCTTCACGGGCCGTCTTTCCTTCCGTCTCACTCCCCACCTCTACCTTTGTTCCTTACACTACAAAAACTACTTGTGTTCGAATTCTCATCTCAAGAGTCTCCTTCTGCGGGAACCAAGGCTGAGACACCAATGAAGTTACACACACACACACAGGGAAAGACGAACATATGTGACTACACAAAAACCGAAGACCCTTAAGAGAAAGATGTCATCAACAGTTTATCAAAGGCTGGGGTACGTGATCGAGGGTTAATATCCTGACTTTGGGAAAACGTTAAACATACTAACAGCAACGGATGAAAGTACACAGGCACTTCTCAAAAGAAACCCATATGGCCAATAAACAAACTGTCAATCTTGCTTAGACTCAAAGAAATGCAAATTAAACATGAGACACATTTTACCTCTAAGGACTGGCAAAAATCTGAAACACTGAAAATCTTCTGTGTTAACTGTATGAGGAAACAGGCACTCTCTTCCACTGTTTGTGGGACAGTAAATCAGTGGTTCTTTTAGACTGTGATTAGGTGTAAGATATTCAAATATAAGTCCAGTATACCCTTTGACACAGAGATTCTGCTTCTCAGAACTTAGCCTAAGGAAATAACTGGACATGTGCACATGGCTATAGTATTAGGATATTTATAAGAACCTTATGTATGATTAAAAAAAATGTGGAACGAGCTGAATCATCACTAGGAAATAGGTTAAATAAATCGTGGTACAAGCATATAATGGTACACTCTACGGCTCTTAAATGAGATGAAGTAGGCATCCTGAACAGGGTTTAAAGAAATCCATAATGTACGTAACTGAAAAAGCAGGTTCCACAACAGCATGTAAAGCAATCTCATTTTTTATAAGACATACCATACAACCAAACTGTTAATAGTGATTACACCTGCAGGATGAGAGACAGGGGATTTATTTTCTCCTTTAAACAGATCTAAATTACTGGGATTTTTAAAAACGATCGTCTTTAACTTTCATGATTACAGTGTGTTACCGTTCTACAAAGGGTAGAAGAAATGGAATCTAACCCACCTAGTAACAGAGAAAGTAACAGAGAAGGCAAGTAAGTGTGGTTACCCTGGGGTAAACAGGGTTTCTGAGGAGAAGGCGAGCCCTTTAAGGGTTATGGGGATGGGGGTCCTCCATCTGGGCTACTGAGGCCCAGTTTTCAAAGCCTGTGGTTTAGAACAGAGTTGTGGAGAGGAGACTTCAGACGAATTCACTCCTGCTCTTCAGAGCCCAAGGACGTTTTCCACAGGGACCCGCTGACTTACTGCACCTTCGGGTGACGATGTAAAAGTCTTTCACAGGAAATGACTGTGAGCGCTCCTGCCTCCAACTTACAGCCCTATGACAGAGGCTTCCCCTGACCTTTAGCTTGGAGACCGATGGGCGCCGCCAGCCTGTCCTCCTCCCTCCTCTCTTCAACTTAGGGGCTCCCTCCTAGCTTCTCCTCTGCACCGCGCCCCTAACCAGGAGCTGAGAGACTAGTTCAGCGAGATTACACCCCCCGCCCCCCCGCCAGCAGTGTAAACCAAAGCAGCTCACATACACACCAACAGCAGGAAGCAAACACTTTTCAGATCAAGGCAGGGGGGATCTGATAGACCACTCGGCATACACATTACCACATACCAACTGTTAGCTGAGATGATCTGTTCAATTTACCTAAATATCTATCTAAGCACTCAGCCTACCTCAAGAGTCAAAACATGAAAGACTCTGCAGTGGGTGGATTTAACTGTATGCAAAGTACTCCTCAATAAAGTAGACAGAAATTTATCCAAGTATAATAAGCAAAATAATGTTTGAATTCAATTCTCCAGAATTTATTAGGTATCGGTTTGTTCTAACCTAATATATGCGCATTTACCACTCCAAGAACCAACATAAATCAAAAGCAGAAAAATACCCAACATTTGCATAGAAACATTATCATTTCCACAATTCTTGCATAAACTTTGACTTTTTCGATCTTTACCCAAACCTTCTGTATCAGTAAAGGTAGCATTATCCCCATTTTAAATGGGGAAACAGATTCAGGAGGTTAAGTGATGTATGTGCCTGTACAAAGTCCTAAAGCTAGAAAGTCACAGTTCTGGCCAGTGCAATCCAGGCTTTCCTACATTGATATCCTTTCCACTACACCCATGGAGCTTCTGATAAAATATCTGTCTTCAGACTCACCACCAATTTCATTTAATCACATTTACTAGTCTGCCTCTCCTACCTTATTATTTTATTTCTCTTTCTCATTTGGATGGAGGCTGGAATTAAACAGGAGCAAGAAAATCCTGTGATCTGCTAAGAGGTGTTATTAAAATTTCTTAAAGCAAAAATTGATTCACTTCATTTGTAGAAATGAATTAACTGGAAATACATACACACCACACAGTACCTATTTAGTGTGGAGAGAGGAGATTTTGCTGATGACGTGACAACTCAAAAAATGATGAGAATCCCCCGCTTAATGAAAACCAAAGATGGTTTTGGGAAACAAGCATCAGTTCAATTGAATAACAGTCCAAATGTTATGCGCCTAAATTGCAAAGAGAAAAAAGAAATAAACGCAATTCTTCAGGCGAAGACAAAAGCTAAAAAGCAGGTACAGAACATGACACCTACTTCCGCAGCTGAGAAGTTCGTTTGGTCCCAGACACAGCGCCGGAGCTCCGATCCACTCCACTCCAGCTCACACGGCACCAGGAGGGCCGGCCATCACCGAACTGACTTGCACTGAGAGGCAGGTCAACCCCCGCCTGAGGATACAATACTACCCCTGCTCAGTGCTCTGTGAAGCCGGGGCCTCTGCCGCCTCCTTGTTCCCTCCGTCTCCACTGCAACTCAGAACCACCAGGAAATCACAGGGTCAGGATGTGAGCACAGCTATGTACTGCATTTGGAGAGTCACTGGCTTCTTGCTCGGTCCCAGCTGGCCAGGACCGAAGGGGAAGAAGGCTGTTTATATTTGCAAAGGGCTGAGAGACTGAATGAGCGAGGCTATGCCCCGTATCTCAAAAATACAAGGCTGGACTTGGAGGGTCTGGTTTCTTTGCCGCTGCGAAATGTCACAGCCAAATCTCTGTCCTGCTAGCTACACACACCTTCTGGTTGAGCAGTAGAGATAAAAGCTTTCATCGAGTCAGGTACTGCAGCAGCTGCTAAAGACGCCCAGGTGTAGCGTTCACATGTGACATTTCACAGCTGCCCAAGTCTCACACATCCAGTACTGGGACTGGTAAGCAGATGCAAGGACTTTCACCAGGGGCCACTGGCCATCCAACCCTCTGGTCCGTAAATGAACACGTGTAGCGCACGTATGTGCTTCCTCGTGTTAGTATCAGTCGCCTCCTAAAATGATTCTAGTCATTTAATACCAAAGGGCATTCTCCCCAAACAGAAAAGGGTCCTAACAAAAATGTCAGCTAGTGATTTCCAATTTTATATGAGATATACTCTCAGAGAACTAACTGCTGAAGGATATGCCTATCTATTCAGGATAAGTTTTATAGAAAAGGCCAAAAGGCAAGAAAAGTTCTGATTAAGAGAAGAGGCAGCCATTGCTCCAAGCCCAAGGTGAGGAGTTTCGCTCAGGGGCACATAATGCGTGCTAAGAGCCCACATACATGACTGGAAAATAAGATTAAAGAATAGACAAATATGAAATATGAAGTGGGGAATTTTTCTTTTTCTTTTTTCTTTTTTTTTTTTTTGCTGTACGCGGGCCTCTCAGTGTTGTGGCCTCTCCCGTTGCAGAGCACAGGCTCCGGACACGCAGGCTCAGCGGCCATGGCTCACGGGCCCAGCCGCTCCGCGGCATGTGGGATCTTCCCGGACCGCACAAACCCGCGTCCCCTGCATCGGCAGGCGGACTCTCAACCACTGCGCCACCAGGGAAGCCCCTGAAGTGGGAAATTTTTAATTTCTCATTTTTCCCTTCTTTTATGGAAGAAAAAAAAAAAAAAACCCAAACCTAATTTAAGTGCTGGACCAGAGGAGGGAAAAGGCTGTCTCAGAACGTGTGCATCAAGATGGCAGACTGCACACATGTACCAACATTTATTCCTTCTTCAAGCACCACCCACAGAACCGGAAAGGGATTTCCTAAAAAGGCAAAAACCTACAAAGATGGGGCCAACAGAAGTCTGGAAGCAAGAAGGCAAATAAATAGACAGGTGGTCAAGGATTTGGCATCCAAGACTGAATCCTATAGCGGCTGTCGGGAGGCTAAGATCAAGCCCAATGACCCACATAAAGTCCCCGGAAGACTAGGCGCTGTGGCGCCTGTGCAAGTGCAGGGCGGGGCAGGGACAGGCTGTACAGTGAGGACGGGTAAAAGTGCACACAAACAGCAGCTGCGTCCCGAGACCGGCTGTGAGGCCACTCCCGAGCGGGGCAGCACCGTCCCTCCCCGCAGAGTAAGGCCACGCTGGTGGGCACCGCCGCCCGGGTCAGGCCGTGTCTCCATCCGGCTCCCCTAAGACATGAGGCTCCCCCGCTGGCCTGGAAGGAGCGGCGGCTTCGGTGCCACGGCGGCAGGAGCTGACCTCTCTCCTGGCCACGTGAGCTGGAAGAGGACCCCGGGCACCCTCGACCGCGGCCTCCAGAGACCCTGAACCCAGGACCCAGGAGCGCGGTGCCCTGACTCCACACCCACACTCACCACAGTACTGAATGTGTGCGCTGTTCTGAGCTGCTCAAGTCGCAGTCATTGCTACACAGAGACAGAAATCCAGCCGGACTGCAGTGTACTTTCTGGAGAGGCTAAAATAGAGGGTCTCTGAAGCAGGGGACCTACCCTGGCCGAGGGCAGAGGTAGATGCTGAGCTGAAGGGAGCTTCCGCACCTGCCGCAGGCCAGACAGCGAGACCCCAGCCCTCCTCCCGGGCGCCAGGGCAGCAGGGACGGCCGGGGGAGGACCTCGGACAGGGACAGAACTGAGGGGCGCGGCTCCTCTCACACGGCAAACAAAGATCAAGACAGACTGCAAGGTTGCCAGTCAGAGACGAGAGAAATGACAAAAGAAATTTCAAAATAAACTATCATTCCTATCTGGAGAGACAGAAGATACTGCATCAATGAAAGAAGAACATGGCTAAAACGAAACAACGTTCGGAAAAGACAAAGGGGTGGGATTAATGGGTGAGGTGGTCAAACAGCACAAACTTCCAATAACAGAATAAATAAGTCACGGGGACCACAGTCAACAATACTGTACATTCGAGAGCTGCTAAGAGAGTAGATCCTAAAAGTTCTCGTCACAAGAAAAAGTCTGTCACTGTGTGTGGTGATGGATGTTAACTGAACTCTTTGTAGTAAACATTATGCAGTATACACATATATCACATCATCACGCTGTACACCTTAAGCTAACACAGTGTTTTATGTCAATTATAGCTCAATAAAACGGGGCAGGGGGAGAAGAAAAGGAGCTTTTGGAAATTAAAAATAAGCAAACAAAAGATTTCAAAACTGTAATGAAGGGTAAAGTTGAAATCCTCCAAGAAAGTAGAAAAAAGGTAAAAGTTAGGAGAGAAAACATATAAAAATTAAAGGATCATAAGAGGGTCCAAGATTTGAACAGATTTAACAGTGATCCAAAAGGAGTAAACAGAGAGGAGGGTGAAAGGTACTTTCAGAAAACTTCCCAGGACATAAGTTTTCAGATTGAAAGGGCACAGTACACTGGGGGAAAACAGACACATCAAGTACTCAGCGAGGAAAAAAGATAACGGACGATGAATCAATCCGCTTGGCTTTGGATTTCAACAGCAACACTGGGAGTGAGTGAAGAAGAGAGAGAAAGGAAACAAGATTCAGTGGAGAGTGGAGAGAAGAGAGAACCCCCCAAAAGACCGTGTGAAGAGCCCGGCGCGACAGCTGCGCGCAGACTTAGTGTCGTCTGTCTAGACTGGAGCAGGTCAGGAGGCTCCCGGAGAGCCTTCTTCCGAAATTATGAAATTCATAAACTACCCAATGCATCTGCCTGTCTTTTCAGGAGATGCAGAAGATCATGAAAGCATGTGAAGTGGTAAGTATGGAAAGCTCTGGGGTGGAGAGGGAATGAGAAGACGAGAGAGAGAAAAACTAACTCCAGAGGAGGGAAAAGGTTATGCAGGGGAAAAAAGTAATCGCAGCTTGCTACCGTGGTCCACAGTACCACGTACAGCTGTGAATAATGTTCACGTAATATACACAGGGATATTTTGATATACAGAGTATATCAAAATGTAAACAAAAGATATAAACAGAAAGAGTATGGGGGGTAGCTGGCGAGGAAATAAATAAATCTTTACCATTCATTGTTGTGAATGAAGAGTTACTGCCAAAAATGGAAACAGCGAGTCAATTTGGACATACTACCTAAAAATGGGGAGGTGAACAGCAAAATAACCAGCTCAAAGAGGTGCAAGTAGTTGCCTCTGGAAAGCTAAACATGGGGAAAGCTGCTGGGAACAGTCGTTCCTTTGAAACATACCTTAAAGAAATATTAAACTATGTTGTTAAAAACCAAGAAAAGATGGAAAGGAAAACCAAAAACTTTAAAACCATGTGACACAGCTCCTTTTTACCGATTCAAGGCCCTCCAAGTCCAACAGTGTGTGTGTGAGCTATTTTGCCAAAGGATCATCCACTTAACTACAAGAAATTAAGCATAAAATACTGGCTTAACATCATGGATTCACTACATACAGTTTAATGCACCCTGTACCACATATAGTAAAACGCAAACTAAAATGGTAACAAAAATATGAAACAGGAACAGAGATGGTACGTAAGTTCCTTCTAGGGAGACCTGGGAAGGTTCCATAGTGTAGTGGTTATCTAAGTTATGCTTAGAGAGCCCAGCAGGCTTTTTTTCCAGGGGAGGGGTTACCGAAATGGAGAACTTTTGGTACAGACGTGTGTGATGTGCGGCTCCTGCAGGAATGTAGTTGAAAATGGAGCTGGAGAGACTACGTGAGAAGAACCAATCACAGAGGACCTTGAATACCTACCAAGCAATTTAGATTTTAATAGCTTTGCATTGCCTACAGGGGTGTAGTGAAAAAAGTCACTGTTTTAAGAAGCAGAAAACCCCAAACACTGAAAACATCAACCTATTCAGAAATCGGAAGCTACACATTCAACCTTCAATGAACAAAGCAGAGCGCCTGATTAAGAGGCTATGGGAACCTAAGAACCTGGATTAGAGCAGCAACCGTGAGAACAGAATTGTCTCTGGGGAAATCGGAAGTACTTCCCGGTAACAATCCTGAAGGGTTATCAATAAAGCACAGATCCTCTGGTCAACGCGCGCACACACACACACACACACATACAAATACAGAATCTAAACTGTCTCTCCCCGGCCTGCCCAGCCTCTTTCTCCGCAGTACTGTTGACTACACATCCCAAGCACCTTTCCCAGCACTACCATGTACTTAGTTAACTAACTACATGGTAGTGCTGGTAGTTAGGTAGTAACTGCCACTTGGTTAAGTCATCTTATTTGCTAAAAAACAAAATGTTGAGTTTATGTATATAACTTTGTACGTTTAATACCTTAACATTTCAGAAAACCACACACCCTGATTTTAGCTCAGAAAATTATCATTAGCTATATGCTTGTTTGTTTGCAATAGTTAAAAAATATAGTGAACATGCTATTTTGGGCACTGTCTATGTTTATTTCAAGAAGTTAAAAAATACCAGGTTTAGCATTCCTTTAAAAACACTATTTAAATGCATTTGTGGTTTTATTTAAATGGGTTTATGCCTTACAGCAAATAAAGCAGATACTGGAAGGAAACACATTTAAGCAAAATGAATACTTTTAATCAGTTTATCTGACAGCTCGATAGGGTTGTGCTCCGATTAAGAACCAGGGCTCACAAGTTTAAAGACTCACAAACAGGCACGGCCCACAGGGCATCAGCATGAGATAAAAGAACACCCAGCTTTGTCAGTGGGCACTGAGGGGACGGTGCACCCGCACAGGCATGGCTGCAAAGACGAAACAAGACCAGGGCCCTCGGCTGGTCAGCGGCCCTGGGGCGCAGTCCCGACCCCCCCCCCCAGGAAACCCGACCTGGGGGAGGAACGTGCGTGCACTCAGGCAGGGTGACGGCACCCGGGAGCCGCGGGGACAGCTGCCGGAGCCACCCTCCTCTTCAGGAGACCCAGGCACGTGTGCTCTGAGCACACAGATGTGACACAGAGGACGTGGCTCAGGGGGAGAGGCAGCTCCTCAGC
>NW_006795975.1:1322135-1345189 GCF_000442215.2 Lipotes vexillifer | reverse complement strand
CAGGAAGCGGAGGAAGATTTCAGCAGCTCTGGCACTCAGGGCCTCCGGGTGTGGGGCGGTGAGGGCAGAACGTAAACAATCCAAATCTTACGTACAGCCCGTTTAAACACCTGTTTAGATACGAACAGCTGTTCAATATTACGCGGGATACAAATTCTTACAAGAGACATGAGAGCTGTGTGAGAGCTGGTGCCTACTCCCGTGGAAGTTACAGTGCCAGGTGAGCCGTCAGAAGAGGTGGGCGAAAGCAAAGTGGGCCCCCCACACACAGTTCACGCGGCGACCCTCCCTCCCCCTCCCCAAGCACACACACCAGACTCGCGATGTGGAGAGGGGAGAAAGGGGACAAGTCCTGAGAACAAGTTTCCCAAAATGAGCAGCCTCCCTGACACAGGTCAGGGCTCCTTACACGCAAGTCCCAGACAAAGTTTGCACCAAAGGGTAACGAAGAGAGGGAAAGGGATCAAGTATCATGTTTTTCATAAATTTTAATTTATTCACTAAAAGGGCTGTCCTTCGTTCTGAGGTCAAGTTCTCCCTCTTTTGTGATTTTGCGTTCAACGTCCTTGCAAGGCGAGCTAAAATCCGCAGCCCTGCATCAGCCCTCTACGTGCTGAAGCTCCAAGTTCACTACTGCAGTGACAGCTTCCGCAGCACTTTCCACGGAGGAGAGGCCTGGGCCCAGCCTGCGGCTCCACTGGCCAGCGCCTCTCACTCGAGACCCAGGCAAGGCCTGTCTCCCCGCACGGTCACTGGCACCTCCATCACCCAGACCTGGTCCTCAAAGGGACCCACACCAGAAGCAGGTTCCGCGCACGAGGGGCTTCCAAACCACCAGCCAGCTGACAGGGAGGTGGAGCCTCTGTGGCCAGACTCTGTCCTAAATAGAGTAACTTGGTCTTGGCTGGTGCACATCTCCAGTCTGATGGAAAGGTACGGGTTTGGGGAAAAACATCTTTTTTTTTTTTGCGGTACACAGGCCTCTCACCGCTGCGGCCTCTCTCGTTGCAGAGCACAGGCTCCGGACGCGCAGGCTCAGCGGCCATGGCTCACGGGCCCAGCCGCTCTGCGGCATGTGGGATCTTCCCGGACCGGGGCACGAACCCGTGTCCCCCTGCATCGGCAGATGGACTCTCAACCACTGCGCCACCAGGGAAGCCCGGGGAAAAACATCTTACAGTGTTGAATGCGTTACTTATAAGGACTTCTCACTTATCTTGGTGTCTCTTGCTCCCTCAGACTTCAATTCTTCCACGTGAAAATTTCTTTTCTTTTTTGGCCGCACCCCACAGCTTGTGGGATTTTAGTTCCCTGACCAGGGATTGAACTCAGGCCCTGGGCAGTGAGAGCGTGGAGTTCTAACCACTGGACCGCCGGGGAAGTCCTCGAACATGAGAATTTCTATCTTCACTCTTTCTTCTTTTCCCCTTTCATTTCAGAGTATGTGCTTCTTTCAAAGACAAATGTGTGGTCTATCAAATTTCTCCTTCATACTATTATCAATGAATCTAACACTTGGTTACAAAAAGTTCAAACTTTCCAATGCAAAAAGAAACACACAGGGTCTAGAGCGGCTTTAATGGGCATCAATGGAAGGAGAAAGGGAGAAGGCAAGTCAGAACCTGATACAAATTTAGTGAGAAATCTTAGCGTGCTGTCTTATTAGCAAGTTCGTGGGCCTTGGTAACACACGAGAAATACCTACTACAAAGCAACGATGTTCAAAACTGTACTCCAAATGGAGAGAAGGCTTTATGTTTTAAATGCTTCACTTCCCTGAATCTGTTTTAAGAAAGGGTTATGCTGCTTTCAAAAAGCTTGAAAAATACACTTAATAGCATGATATAACTAAACACACAGGAAACGTGAAAATCAGAACCGTGTGCAAATCCCTGTTCAAGCCTCATCTGGAGAGTGTGGCTCATGGGAGTATACACACCACGGCACTGCTGGACCCTGAGAAGTAAAGGAAGGACTACATAAAGGGGCTCTGAGCCCTAAAGCACTATTAAACCCACACAATTATTTTAAAAACAATAAGTGATAAAATTTCCATAGAAATAGTGACTGCTTACTTGAGTATCAGTAACAGCTGTCACAAAAATCTAAAGCTACATTTGGCTTTCCAATAATCAAGTTAATCTTCTCACTTCAAATTTCAAAATTATATTAAAATTCCACATAATTAATGAAGTCATTATACTGAAATCAAATAACACAAAAATTAACTTATATTACATGGATTATTAAGATATGTACTAATTCAATAAAATTTTAAATAAAAAACATAAACTAGTAAGAATGTGGAAGTGACTGCTATAGAAGGTTGCATATTCACACCCCTTAGTTGCCCAAATACGGGAAAAGCGATGTTTTAGACATCTACCTTTCTAAGCCCTAAGACTGCTTTAAGCATGCTTTGATTTCACCACCACACCGTGAACTCTCTATTCTTACATTAGCTACATATCCCAAAATAACTGCTCTGTGATTCTGTAAGTTGAAAAATAGTCCTCATTTTAATTTCAAGCTACAGTCTCACAAAATAATTACTCTAGAGTAATAAAAATTACACTCAAAAGTCCTAACCTGTTCAGGGAACAATCTGCCTTCATAAATGTCAAGCCTCTATTATGCATCCAGTTCTCCCATAAAATACCATCAAGAAGTTGGTCAAATGAATAATTAATCCATATATTCATTAACAGCAGAAACTTAAAGATGTACTTCTCAGTTAATTCTCATTTAACCTTAGAACTTAAGTTCAGTCTTCTGCAAAAGCAGTATCACGATCCTAGGTATTTAACAGGCTCTCCTAGCTTTTGTAAAAACCACCAGGAGCTGCTTCGGCCCACAGCACACACAGAGAAGTCGCTGTTCCTCCACCATCTCTCTATCAATAAAATGGATCCTCACTTACTTGAAATCCCTTCACGAGACATTTATTTGAGAAGATTTATCAGGGCTTCTTCAGTTACAAGCGCAGGTACCTGACTTAAATGAGCCTGAGCCTAAAGAATTCGTTGGCCCCCATAACTGAAAAGGCCAAGGGAAGGTCAGGCAAGAGCGGACCCACGTGGACCACCAGGGTCATTAGGAGCGTCTCACCGTGACTTTGGGTGACTGCCTTTTGAGACAGGCTCTCCACACATGATGCCTTGGAACAGACAGATAACAGGAGCTTAAGATTCACATCCAACTGACAGCGACCTCAGGAAAAGGGACGACCTTTGAACACAGCCCTCCCCAATACTTCTGCCACAGCTCCAACCAGTTCAGACTGGGTCCAACACCCCGCTCTGAGGCCATCACTGCAGCTCTGGAGGGCTGGGCTTGAGTCACGCACCAACCACTACTAGGGGAAGGGGAGACTCTTGACGGAACAGGAAAGATTGTTATAAAATGAGAGGTGCTGGTACCCCAAGGGGATGTTAGGTGTACAAATGACATACGGCCATCAGAGATGGTCATGGATAGTATTCCTAAATGAACACCACCAGGGTTTTTTGAGGAGCACCGGCAGACTATCAAATGCAAAAATTATACCAAGCAGGCCTCCAGGTTTATATGTAGTTGGCTGTTCTCACCAATTTACTCATTACTAAAAAAAACAAGTCATCAGTGACAGGTACTTCCCTCCCCCTGCCAACTCTCCTATATGCATTTTATCTTAAAGACTGATTCATGAACAGAAATGAATAGACCAAAATTTAAGAGTTACAACTACAAAACTTCTAGAGGAAAGCACGTGCGAAATCTTTATAATCCTGGGGTAGGTAAAGAATTCCTAGAATACAAAAAACATGAGCCGCATAAGAAAAAACTAACAAACTGGACTTCATCAAAATTTAAAAATTTGGCTCTTAAAAAGACACTATTGACTTATACATGAAGAACTATAAAACACTTGTAAAGAAAACTGAAGATGATTCCAAGAAATGGAAAGATACCCCATGCTCCTGGATTGGAAGAATTAATATAGTTTAAATGGCCAGATATTATTAATGTGATCCCTATCAAATTACCCATGACACTTTTCACAGAACTAGAACAAATAATCCTAAAATTTATATGTAACCATCAAAGATCCCAAATTACCAAAGCAGTCCTGAGGAAAAAGAACAAAGCTGGAGGCATAACCCTCCCAGACTTCAGACAATACTACAAAGCCACAGTAATCAAAACAGCATGGTATTAGCACAAAAACAGACATATGGATCAATGGAACAGAATAGAGAGCCCAAAAATAAACCCAAATACCTATGGTCAATTAATCTTTAACAAAGGAGGCACGAATATACAATGGAGAAAAAGTCTCTTCAATAAGTGGTGCTCGGAAAAACAGACAGCTATATGTAAAAGAATGAAATCAGAACATTCTCTAACACTATATACAAAAATAAACTCAAAATGGACTAAAGATCTAAATGTAAGACCTGATACCATGAAACTCCTAGAGGAAGACATAGGCAGAACATTATGCAATATTTTTTTGGATCCATCTCCTAGAATAATGGAAATAAAAGCAAAACTAAACAAACGGGACCTAGTTAAACTTAAAAGCTTTTGCACAGCAATGAAAACCATAAACAAAATGAAAAGGCAACCTCGGGAATAAGAGAAAACATTTGCAAATGACGCAACGCAAGGGGTTAATTTCTAAAATATACAAACAGCTCATAGAGTTTAATATCAAAAAATCAAACAACCCAATCAAAAAATGGGCAAAAGACCTAAATCGACATTTCTCCAAAGGCATACAAATGGCCAAAAAGCACATGGGAAGATGCTCAACATCATTAGCTATTAGAAAAATGCAGATCAGTTATCTGTAGAATTACTGAATCACTATGCTGTACACCTCATTATAATACTGTAAATCAGCTATACTTCAATAAAAACACTCAAATCAAAGCCACACTGAATGTATACCACTTCACACCCACTAGGTTGGCTATAATGAAACACAGACAACAAGTATTGCCTAGATGAGAGTGTAAAATAGTGCAGCCACTTTGGAAAATAGTTTTGCAATTCCTCAAAATGTTAAGCAGAGTTACCATTTGACCCACCAACTCCACTCCTAGATATATACCCAAGAGAAATCAAGCATGAACACACAGAAACTTGCACATGAACGTTCATAGTAACATCATTCATAATAACCACGGGTAGAAATAACCTAAACATCCATGAAATGACGAATGGATAAAATGTGGTATAACCTTACAGTGGGAATATTATTCACCCATAAAAAGGAATAAAGAACTGATACCTGCTAAAACATTGATGAACTTTGACAGCCTTGTGCTAAGGGAAGGGCCAGTCACAAATGACCACACGGCATTGATGGCACCCCACTGCTTACCAGCACCTCCCACTCTGGCTCCAGTTGGGGCCTTCTTGCTAACGCTACTCTCTCTTCCTTTCTTATGTGTCCTCCACTTTGGCCTTCTGTGTAAATCCTTCCCCCATCTCACTACATTCATCTAAAGATTTTCCCTGACTATACTCTGATGTCTCCCATGTCTGATCTGCCAGGCCAGTGTCTGATTATATCACATATTTGGGCATTTAACTAGTTGTCTTATTGTTTTTCATCAAGCTGTACTGTGATTTATCTTCCTCCCAGCTCCTTAAGTATAAGGACATACTTGGGCAAAGGAACATGATGGGACCTAACATTCACTAAATACCTGCTTAATATTTAATATTAAAGGGGGCGGAGTCAAGATGGCAGACTAGGAGGACGCAGAATTCGTGTCTCTGCACAACCAGGGCACCTACCAGGCACCGGTGGGGGACCGCTGACACCTAAGGGGACGGGAGGAACCCCCAGCGACTGGGTAGGACGTGGGGCGTGGGGGCAGTGAACGGGGGAGGAGGAGTGGAGGTGGGACAGAACCAGCACCCGAGGGGAGGCTGAGGGAGGGGAAAGGATCCCCAACGGGGGACCGTTGGGAGGGCAGAGGATGAAAAGGGAGCGTGGCCAGATTTCCACTGCCTGCTTGGGCCCCCGGGAACCTGCTGAGATCCCAGGCCTGATCCTCTGCCCAACGAGGCCCCCTCCAGCCGCGTGGGTCCTGAGGGAGCAGGAGGGAGGGAAGGGGGAGCAAAAGTAAAGGCAGGACCTCTGGGACCTGTGCCGCTGAGGGGCGGATGGGGGAGGGGAGGAGTTCCTACACCCAGCAGGACCCACCCAGTGTTAGGGGTCCAGTGGCAACGGGAGGAAACCCTCGGGAGAGTGGAGGACAGGAGGGGAGGGTGGCCAGCGCTTTCCTTGCCCATCTGGGCACCAGGGAGCATGTCAGGCTCCCAGACCTAATCCTCTGCCCTTGGAGCCTCTCTCCTGCCATGCAGAGCCCAAGCCCTGCCCCTACACCACCCCCCGGGCCTCACCTCTGCACTCGGAGACCCCCTCCCTCCAACTGCACTGGGCCTAAGCCCACACACACACACCCTCACCCAGGCTTTACCTCCAAAGTCTGGAACTCCACACTCAGGACCCCTCTGGACATGCTGCCTCTCCCCTGCCTCGCAGGTCCTAAGTCTAGGCCCCGCCCCACACTTGAACATTGCCCCACCTAGGCCCCACCCCACCCTAAACCCCACCTCTGCCTAAGATCCACCCCCTGCCTAAGCTCCACCCCCCACAGCCAAAGCCTTTTCTTTATTTTATTTTTCTATTTTTTCCCTCTTCTAGGCTATAGTTATGTTTTACCTTATTGTTCACTCATTTATATTTTTATTTTTTCTAATAAATCTTTTACTTTTCTAATTTTATTCTTTACACTTTGTTATCGTTCTGCTCCTTTTGGCTTGTTCCCTTTTATCTTTCCTTTCTTTTTTCTGCTGTGGTCCTGTTTTACCTTGTTGCAGATGTTTCAATTATTTTTTATATTTCCTAATATATTTCTTACCTTTCTAATTTTATTTTATCTTTTATTCTTTGCTGTTGTCCTGCTCCTTTTTTTCTTTTTCTTCTGCCACGTCATGTGGCTTGTGGGATCTTGGTTCCCAGGCCAGGGGTCAGGCCTTAGCTCCGGTGGTGGGAGCGTGGTGGGAGCGCTGAGTCCAAACCACTGGAATGAGAACCTCAGACTCCAGGGAATAATTATCAGAGTGAGGCCTACTGGAGGTCCTCATCTCAGCACCAAGACCCGGCTCTACCCAACTGCCTGCCAACTCCAGTGCGGGACGCCTCAGGCCAAACAACCAGTAAGAGAAGAATACAGCCCCACCCATCAAAAAAAAAAAAAAAAAAAAAAAAAAAAAAAAAAAAAAAAAAAGAAAGAAAGAAACAACAAAAAAAGGTTACAGACGAAGGAACAAGGTAAAAACCTACAAGACCAAATAAATGAAGATGAAAGCGGCAAACTACCTGAAAAAGAATTCAGAGTAATGATAATAAAGATGATGCAAAATCTTGGAAACAGAAGAAAACATGAGAAATGTTTACCAAGGACCTAGAAGAACTAAAGAGCAAACAAACAATGATGAACAACACAATAAATGAAATTAAAAATTCTCTACAAGGAATCAACAGCAGAATAACTGAGACAGAAGAATGGATAAGTGACCTGGAAGATAAAATGATGGAAATAACTGCAGCAGAGCAGAATAAAGAATTCAAGACAATTTCAGAGACCTCTGGGACAAGATTAAACACACCAACATTTGAATTATAGGGGTCCCAGAAGAAGACGAGAAAGAGAAATGGTATGAGTAAATATCTGAAGAGATGATAGTTGAAAACTTCCCTCACATGGGAAAGGAAGTAGTCAATCAAGTCCAGGAAGCACAGAGAGTCCCATACAGGATAAACCCAAGGAGAAACACACCAAGACACCTATTAATCAAACTAACAAAAATTAAATTCAAAGAAAAAATATTAAAAGCAGCAAAAGGAAACGCAAAAATAACATACAAGGGAATCCCCATAAGGTTATCAGCTGACTTCTCAGCAGAAGCTCTACAGGCCAGAAGGGAGTGGCCGGATATATTCAAAGTGATGAAAGGGAAAAGCCTACAACCAAGATTACTCTACCCAGCAAGGATCTCATTCAGATTCAACGGAGAAATCAAAAAGCTTTACAGACAAGCAAAAGCGACAAGAATTCAGCACCACCAAACCAGCTTTACAACAAATGTTAAAGGAACTCGTCTAAGCGGGAAACATAAGAGAAGAAAAAGACCCACAGGGCTTCCCTGGTAGCGCAGTGGTTAAGAATCCACCTGCCAATGCAGGGGACATGGGTTCAAGCCCTGGTCCGGGAAGATCCCACATGCCACGGAGCAACTAAGCCCACGCTCCACAACTACTAAGCCTGTGCTCTAGAGCCCACGAGCCACAACTACGGAGCCCACGTGCCTAGACCCCATGCTATGCAACAAGAGAAGCCATCGCAATGAGAAGCCCCTGCTCGCTGCAACTAGAGAAAGCCCGCGCACAGCAAAGAAGACCCAAAGCAGCCATTAATAAATAAATTTATATAAAAAAAGAAGACCCACAAAAACAAACCCAAATCAATTAAGCAAACGGTAATAGGAGGTAATAGGAATACACACAGTGATAATCACCTTGAATGTAAATGGTTAAATGCTCCAAACAAAAGACACAGACTAGCTGAATGGATACGAAAACAAGACCCTTATATATGCTGTCTGCAAGAAGCCCACTTCAGACCTAGGGACACATACAGACTGAAAGTGAGAGGATGGAAGAAGATATTCCATGCAAACGGAAATCACAAGAAAGCTGGAGTAGCAATACTCGTATCAGATAAAATAGACTTTAAAATAAAGACTGTTACAAGAGGTAAGAAAGGACACTACGTAATGATCAAGGGATTAACCCAAGAAGACAACATAACAATTATGAACATTTATGCACCCAACACAGAAGCACCTCAATATATAAGGCAAATGCTAACAGCCATAAAAGGGGAAATGGACAGTAACACAATAACAGTGAGGGACTTTAACACCCCATTTACACCAAAAGGTCACCCAGACAGAAAATAAATAAGAAAACACAAGCTTTAAATGACACAATAGACCAGGTAGACTTAATTAATATTTTTAGGACATTCCACCCAAAAGCAAAAGAATACACTTTCTTCTCAAGTGCATACGGAACATTCTCCAGGATAGATCACATCTTGGGTCACAAATCAAGCCTTGGAAAATTTAAGAAAACTGAAATCATATCAAGCATCTTTTGTGACCACAACACTATGAGATCAGAAATCAATTACAGGAAGAAAACTGTAAAAAACACAAACACGCTGAGGCTAAACAGTGCACTGCTAAATAACCAAGAGATCACTGTAGAAATCAAAGAAGAAATTTTAAAAATACCTAGAAACAAAAAAGACAATGAAAACACGATGATCCAAAACCTATGGGACGCAGCAAAAGCCATTCTAAGAGGGAAGTTTATAGCAATTCAAGCTCACCTCAAGAAACAAGAAAAATCTCAAATAAAAAGTCTAACCTTACACTTAAAGCAACTAGAAAAAGAAGAACAAAGAAAACCCAAAGCTAGTAGGAGGAAAGAAATCATAAAGATCAGAGCAGAAATAAATGAAACAGAAACGAAGAAAACAATAGCAAAGATCAATAAAACTAAAAGCTGGTTCTTTGAGAAGATAAACAAAATTGATAAACCTTTAGCCAGACTCATCAAGAAAAAAAAAAGGGAGAGGACTCAAATCAATAAAATTAGAAATGAAAAAGTAGAGATTATAACTGACATCACAGAAACACAAAGGATCATAAGAGACCACTACAAACAACTACATGCCAATAAAATGGACAACCTGGAAGAAATGCACAAATGCTCGGAAAGGTAAATCTTTCCAAGACTGAACCTGGAAGAATTGGAAAATATAAAAACAGACCAATCACAGGTAATGAAATTGAAACTGTAATTTAAAATCTTCAAACAAACTAAAGTCCAGGACCAGATGGCTTCACAGGCGAATTCTATCAAACATTTAGAGAAGAGTTGACACCTATCCTTCTCAAACTCTTCCAAACAACTGCAGAGGGAGGAACACTCCCAAACTCAATTTATGTGGCCACCATCACCCTGATACCAAAACCAGACAAAGATATCACAAGAAAAGAAAATTGCAGACCAGGATCACTGATAAAAACAGATGCAAAAATCCTCAACAAAATACCAGCAAACAGAATCCAACAACACATTAAAAAGATCATACACCATGATCAAGTGGGATTTATCCGAGGGATGCAAGGATTCTTCAGTATACGCAAAGCAATCAATGTGATACACCATATTAACAAATTAAAGAATTAAAAACTACATGATCATCTCAACAGATGCAGAAAAAGCTTTTGACAAAATTCAACACCCATTTGTGATAAAAACTCTCCAGATGGGCTTCCCTGGTGGTGCAGTGGTTGAGCGTCCAACTGCCGATGCAGGGGACACAGGTTTGTGCCCCGGTCCAGGAAGATCCTACGTGCTGTGGAGTGGCTGGGCCCGTGAGCCACGGCCACTGAGCCTGCGCATCCGGAGCCTGTGTTCCGCAACAGGAGAGGCCACAACAGTGAGAGGCCCGCGTACAACAACAACAACAACAACAAAAACTCTCCAGAAAGTGGGCACAGAGGGAACCTACCTCAACATAATAAAGGCCATACACGACAAACCCACACAGAAAACATTATTCCCAATGGTGAAAAACTGAAAGCATTTCCTCTAAGGTCAGGAACAAGACAAGGATGTTCACTCTCGCCACTCTTATTCAACATAGTTTTGGAAGTTGTAGCCATGGTAACCAGAGAAGACAAAGAAATAAAAGGAATACAAATAGGAAAAGAGAAAGTAAAACTGTCACTGTTTGCAGATGACACAATACTATACATAGAAAATCCTAAAGATGCCACCAGAAAACTACCAGAGCTAATCAATGAATTTGGTAAAGTTGTAGGATACAAAATTAATGCACGGAAATCTCTTGCATTCCTATACACTAACAACATATGATCAGAAAGGGAAATTAAGGAAACAATCCCATTTACCATCGCAACAAAAAGAATAAAGTGCCTAGGAATAAACCTACCTAAGGAGGCAGAAGACCTATACTCAGAAAACTGTAAGATACTGATGAAAGGAAATCAAAGATGACACAAACAGATGGAGAGATATACCATGTTCTTGGATTGGAAGAATTAACAGTGTGAAAATGACTATACTACCCAAAGCAATCTACAGGTTTAATGCAATCCCTATCAAATTACCAGTGGCATTTTTGACAGAATTAGAACAAAAAATTATACAATTTGTATAGAAACACAAAAGACCTCGAAGAGCCAAAGCAACCTTGAGAAAGAAAAATGGAGCTGGAGGAATCAGGCTCCCTGACTTCTGACTATACTACAAAGCTACAGTAATTAAGACAGTATGGTGCTGGCACAAAAACAGAAATTTAGATCAGTGGTACAGGACAGAAAGCCCAGAGATAAACCCACGCACCTATGGTCAACTAATCTATGACAAACATAGATTACAATGGAGACAATACAGCCTCTTCAATAAATGGTGCTGGGAAAACTGGACACCTACATGTAAAAGAATGAAATTAGAACACTCCCTAACACCATACACAAAAATAAACTCAAAATGGATTAAAGACCTAAATGTTAAGACCACACACTATAGAACTTAGAGGAAAACATAGGAAAAACATTTTTTGACAAAAATCACAGCAAGATCTTTTATGACCCATAACCCAGAGTAATGAAAATAAAAATAAAAGTAAGCAAATGAACCTAATTAAACTTAAAAGCTTTTGCACAGCAGAGGAAACCATAAACAAGACGAAAAGACAACCCACAGAATGAGAGAAAATATCTGCAAACGAAGCACAAAGGATTAATCGCCAAAATATACAAGCAGCTCACGCAGCTCAATATCAGAAAAACAAACACAATCAAAAAATGGGTGGAAGACCTAACCAGACATTTCAGCAAAGAAGACATAAAGATGGCTAAGAGGCACATGAAAAGATGCTCAACATCACCAATCATTAGAGAAATGCAAATGAAAAAAAAAAATGTCATGAAGGACCTAGGGGTAAGACAGGAATCAAGACACAGACCTACTAGAGAATGGACTTGAGGATATGGGGAGGTGGAAGGGTAAGCTGTGACAGAGCGAGAGACAGGCATGGACATATATACACTACCAAATGTAAAATAGATAGCTAGTGGGAAGCAGCCGCATAGCACAGGGAGATCAGCTCGGTGCTTTGTGACCGCCTGGAGGGGTGGGATAGGGAGGTTTGGAGGGAGGGAGACCCAAGAGAGAAGAGATATGGGAACATATGTATAACTGATTCACTTTGTTATAAAGCAGAAACTAACACACCATTGTAAAGCAATTATACTCCAATAAAGATGTAAAAAAAAAAAAAAACACTACAATGAGGTATCACCTCACAACAGTCAGAATGGTCACCATCAAAAAATCTAGAAACAATAAATGCTGGAGAGGGTGCAGAGAAAAGGGAACCTCTTGCACTGTTAGTGGGAATGTAAATTGATACAGCCACTGTGGAGAACAGTATGGAGGGTCCTCAAAAGAACTAAAAGTAGAACTACATATGACCCAGAAATCTCACTACTGGGCATATACCCTGAGAAAACCACAATTCAAATGGACACATGTACCCCAATGTTCATTGCAGCACTATTTACAATAGCCAGGACATGGAAGCAACCTATGTGTCCATCGACAGATGAATGGGTAAAGAAGATGTGGCACATATATACAATGGAATATTCCTCAGCCATAAAAAGAAACGAAGTTGAGTTATTTGTAGTGAGGTGGACGGGCCTGGAGTCTGTCATACAGAGTGAAGTAAGTCAGAAAGAGAAAAACAAATATCGTATATTAACGCATGTATGTGAAATCTAGAAAACTGGTACAGATGAACCTATCTGCAGGGCAGGAATAGAAAGGCAGACGTAGAGAACAGAGGTGTGGACACAGTGGGGTAAGGGGAGGGTGGGATGAATTGGGAGGTTTGGATTAACATAAATACACTACCATGTGGAAAATAGACAGCTCGTGGGAACCTGCTGTATAGCACAGGGAGCTCAGCTCCGTGCTCTGCGATGGCCTAGTTAGGTGGGATGGGCGGGGAGGGAGGTCCAAGACGGAGGGGGGGTGTGTATGCGTATGGCTGATTCACTTCACTGTGTGGCAGAAACTAACAGCATCGTAAAGCAATTATACTCAAAACAAAAACAAAAACAATACATAATACTTCCCCCTCAGAGGTCCTGGAAGTTCTTGTTATAATGAAATAAGACATTTCCCCCAACAATGTAGACAATAACAATTACATCAGGTAATTTACAGCACCAGTTTTCAAACTTCAGTTGCCTACGGACCACTCTGGAGCAGGGTTGACAAACTATGACACACACACATGGGGCAAATCAGGCCTACTGCCTGTTTTTGTTCCATCTGCAAGCTAAGAATGGAGAATTTTACAATTTTTAAATAATTGAAAAAAAATTTTAAAGAACATTATGTGACACTAACATTTTATCAGTGTCTATAAATAAATTTTTATTGGACCACCACCATGCTCTTTCATTTATGTATTATTTTCTGTGGCTGCTTTTATACTATGGTTAGAGTTGAATAGTTTTAATAGAGACCACACAGCCTGCAAAGCCTAAAATATTTACCATTTGGACCTTTACTTTGCAAGTTTGCCATCCCCTGCTCTAGAGGCTTTCAGGAAAAGGCAGATCCTCTCCACTCCACTTACTGAAACAACAGGGGAGGGGGAGATGGAGAAAAGAGGCCTTTTCGTCTTACACAGCCACCGCGGGTAATTGTGTTGTAGACCTTGAATTATTCAGAAAACACTGCTCTGCACACTACCCCTCTACAGATGCCCAGGTGGAGGGGGACGTGTCATGTGGAGACTTCTAATTTCACAGTTGAGCAAGACGGGAGAACTTAGTGCAGAGGCTTCCTGCCCTTTGCCAACAGTACATACACGCACGGCCAACCCGGCCCCCTCCCCGAAAGAACACGCCATGCACGCTGCCGGGCACTTACAGAGTCTGAGGGAGAGAGAAGTCCACTAAGCAGGACGTGTTAATTTCATGTGATAAATTAATTTCATTTCCCCTTAAGGTCTGTGCTTAAAAGGTCCTTCCTAGCCTGTGGGTCCCATTTTCTTCTTTAACTTTATAGTTTACATCTCCAAGGTAGGCTTTTAATCCATCTTGTTCTCTCCCCATATATGGTATTAGGTATGAATCCAGTTTTATTTGCCTCCATAGGGTGAGTTAGTTTCCCCTGCACCATCTATTAAGCAATCCATCCTTTCCCCCACTGGTTTTCCAGTGTCACTGTAATCACATATGAAAATCCTACATGTACATGTGTCTATCTCTAAGCACTCTAAACCTACCCAGTGCTCTACCTAACCACAAGGCCAGGGCAGTGAAACAGTGTAGTACTGGGGCACGTCTTCACATCTGGTAAAGCAACAATTCCTGCCCTCCACCCAACTGCTGCTTTTTTTTTTTTTTTTCCCTAAGACTGACCTAGTTGTCTGGATATGTTCTCCATATATAAGTTTAGAGTACGTTTATAGAATTGCCTCAAAAAAAAAAAATTCCAACTGGGATTTAAATTGGGATTGAATTAAATTTATAAGGGGGAGAATTAACATCTCTCTATTATAAAGTTAACAGTGGTCAGAGAGAAGATATTTACAAAGTGTGGAACAAAGGTTTAATATCCGAGGCATCAGAGAGCACTTCAATAGAAAAGTGGACGAATGGTGATTAGGCAATATACAGACTAGGATACCTAAGAATGTGACGAGTATAGGACAAGAGGCTAACAAGTGGCATAATCCAAGAAATACATATCAGACTACAAGATACCACCTTACACTTGCAGACTGGCAAAAAAGAGAAAATCAGAGCCCTCCAAGGAGATACGGGGCTACAAGAACTGCCACGCCCTGCTACTGCTGGGCATGGATATGGGGACAGCCATTCTGCAGAGCTACCTGGCACAACTTAAATTAAATTTAAGCCAACCCTACGATCCCCTGCAGCCTGGCTGAACTCTTACGGAGGCCCACGAAAGGATGCATACTGAACGCTTGCTGTGGCCCTGCCGGTGGGGACGGAGCTGCCCAGGCAAGCTGGGCTTGTGGGGACAGAACGGATACACCCTATGGAGTGCCACGCAGCGGACCAAAGCAATGACTCAGACCTGTGCACAGCAACAGCAAGAGAGCCTAAAGCATTGTGCTTAGGAAAGAAAATGACATCGTCATTTACGTAAGTTAAAAACACAAACTCACTGAATACACTGGCAAGAGCACTCACCCATGATATATTGAAACACAACAGAATGGGTGCTCTGGGGGGTTAACACAGGTGGAAAATGAGGATAAAATGGAATAAAACAAGCAAGAAGAGACGAGGAGAAAAAGGAACCTAGGAAC
The DNA here is from genome assembly GCF_000442215.2 of Lipotes vexillifer. Lineage (NCBI taxonomy): Eukaryota > Metazoa > Chordata > Mammalia > Artiodactyla > Lipotidae > Lipotes > Lipotes vexillifer. The sequence goes on along the minus strand of NW_006795975.1, from coordinate 1,329,668 downwards.
CTAGCTTATACGAACCCTCGACTCTGGGGTGGGAGAGCGCTAACACCCACCAAGCTAGCTACTGTAGCCTGCACCACAGCACCGCAGGCACACACCACAGCCCTACTGCTGGGTATTTCTACATACTCCAGTTTCACGTCTAACAGACCTTTATTAAAGGAGCCCTAAGCGTAAGAAATTATAAATGGTAAAAAGAAATATCAAAAAGACATCTTGAACTGGTGCTGGTATAACCAGAATGCAGGATGAAGACGGCAATACCTGGTAACTTGGGTAAACAATATGATACGGTTAAGAGATAAAGGAACAACAGAATGGTATTTGGGTGAAAGAAGAATTAGATAATTTTAGACATGTTTTGCTTTTAAGTTCCAATGTTTGCTTGAAAGCACCGACTCCAGAGGACAGTCAAGGATGGCTGGACATGCATTTGAGAGTCATCTGGGTTGCCCGTTGTTCCACCTGCCACAGAGTTATTAAAGATGACAGTGGTGTGGAAGACGTACAGGTTGCTAATGATACGGATGCTTGGGGGAGGCGTGGAAAGGTGCTGGTTTCAAACAAAACAAACCACCAGGAGGCAGAGCAGGAAATGACTGTGGAACATGAGAGTGAAGGCAGGGAGTAAATTATTGCAGCTCTCATTTACTCAAAGTTGACCACGTGTAATAAAGACTAAATACATAACTCTGTGTTCACATGCCATTATATTCTACTTTAACAGCAGTAGGCGCCAAAGATTTAAGACAGATTTCTGCAAGCAAACAAAGAACTGAGAAAATCCTAGAGTGTTACTATGTGAATGGTGCTCCAGAGTTGTGCGATGCAGTGGCCCTGACTCACTCTTATTGACAGCAAATACTGTGCACAGTTCAGAATATCAGTCAATAAATATTTAACATCTACTATGTGCTAGACAATATGTTAGGAATTGCACAGCCTGTGGCTAATTTAACAAGACTGGCATGAACCTCACAATTATACAGACTAAGTCAAGGTGTTATGGACACCCCTCTGCCCCTCTATCCACCCCCAACGAAACCTACTCTGGGGAGACAGAAAGTCAATTGTAATCTTAGAAATCTGAAAGAAGCTGTCCTCAAACTGTGCTCTTGCCAGAAAAACAGCTTTATACCATACTTTATATTGCTATAATACATACTTTTAAATATATATTTACGTATAATATATAGTATATATACTATGGTGTATTACAGTAATAATTAGTATTGTATACAATAGTGTATAGTATTATATTTATATATTTACACATTTATACATATAGAATATATACTATGTTATAATAGCACACGGTATATTTATGGTAGTTTTACCATAACTATAGTATGATAAGGTTCTTTACGTAAGTAAAATAAGCCACTGCTTTCCTCAGAGGTCGTAAATCAAGTAAAGAAAAATAAAGCTTTTGAGCAGCTATTCCAGGAAAAGTCTAAGTTGTAAGCATCTATTCCATTTAGTCCTCTGCAATAAGGAATTTTCCCTTCCTCAAAAAGCATAAAATCTTATGACTTTAACAATCAAATTTTAATAATCTAAAAATATACTTAAACTTTTGCAACATCATGCCATAAAAGTTGCTATTCACCCAAAACCAAAAAAATCCCCAATGAGCTACGAAATAGTTCAAATCTACCTTCTTACCTGATCCCAACATAAAGGCCTATTAAATCTGAGATTTACCACCCATTACAGTCCAACTAAAAGTTATATAACCATATTTACTTTTACCTGGTTACAATAAACGTTTTAGGGTAAATTAACTGTCTGGTCCAGTGTAACAGTTGCTAGAATAATCACAGTACTAAACCGTGTGCCTCAAGTCTTCTTTGCCCCCCAACAGCAGTTTCCCCCAGAATGCCTTCAGCCCTCTCCCACCGGAACCGCAAACCACCACCACCACCCAAACACACTTCCACAAAACAAGAAGATCTAGGACAATGATATAAAACTGGGACTCTAAGCTGCATGTGGCTCTTTCACTCACCAACCAACAGGATTTCAAATTTGTGTCAGAACAGTACAGTACGACACTGTGCTCAAAGCAGCTGGCTAATGGTGACTACAAACGTATCTACAGAATCCCACAACTGAATGGCACTGGTTTAGAAAATGCAATTTTTAAAAATGAAAGAAGTGCAAGAGATGAATATACGGCATTTACATTTTCTCCCTATCGGATTCAGAATATTTCATCTACAAATCCAACAGAAATTTGTGGAAAACAGAAGTGTAATCTGTAACAATGTAGCCATTTAAGTCCTATTATAATCAACACATAATATTTTTCTGATGTGGCCTGACCTATAATCATGTTAGAATTAGTATGTACTAATTCTTAACCCTAAGTCAATAAGAGTAGAGGAATATAAATAAACCAACAGTCTGAAACAACTAAAAACTCTAATTGCAAAGTGCAGTTGATATGCCTAGTAATAGTACCAGTCTCCAAATGTCAAGACAAATTTTAAATAAAATCTCTTATTCATTTATAACAGATAAAACTTGAAACACAAGCCATTTAAGATGAACTTAATTTCCACCCCCCCAATCATTATGACAAGAATCCAGTAACTTTATATCTTTCCAATCTTCAAACAGTTCACCCACATTTCTAAAAGTATTACTATAATAAATGTACAAAAACTGGAATAACATAAATGTACTGCTTTCTAATGACTAAGTTTTATTTACAAAAAAATGTCCTGGCCTTGTTAAGTCACTTCAGCTTCTGGCCAAGATGCATAACAGGGACCAAATTTACCCTACCACTTTAAACAACTCGGAAAGAAAAAAAAAAAAAAAAAAAAAAAAAAGAACAGAATACATGAAACAACAATAGTTTCTAAATACTGGACGTCAGGCATCTCAGGGCAGCTGATTCCTGAGAAAGAAACACACACATACACACGCACGCACGCACACACACACGCACACGGAGGGCTACAGTTGTCCCTGTGATACAGAGACAGAACCCAGGTGGCCAGAGCACACAACTGCTGGAAAAGAAGAGGTGCCCAGAAAGAGAGCTCCAGAGTCCGAATGAGTGCTTATCGGCACACGCAACTGCAGGGGAAGAACACCCACGGGGGAAAGAGGGGACAGCCCCGGGGCTCCCTCAGGGTTAACAGTCTGCATTCCCACTTGCTAGAGAAGATGGGGCGCTGGGTGAAATACTCAGAATGGTACTGCCTCAGCAAAGGGGAAAAGCAAGCTTCACAGCTGTTCTGATCACTCTAAACAAAACTTAAAAGCAAGTCTCAAAAGGATCAGACTAATTCCAAGTAACTTAGCATCTCAACCATGAAGCCAAGAATATATTATTTAAGAACACAGAAATACCCAGCACCTAAAAAGGTAAAATTCACAACGTCTGGTATTACCAGATGTGGAAAAGTTTGAAAATGCGAGGAGAAAAACTAATCAACAAAAACAAACCCAGAAATGACATAGATAATAAAATTAATTGACAAAGACAATAAACATTGTTATGACTATTCTCTAAGTTCTAAATGACTGACAAATACCTGAGTGTTAGGTAATATATAACTATAAATTATAATATTATTATAAATATATATCTATAATTTAGGAAATTATAAAAAGACCCAAGTCAAACTTCTAGATATAAAAATACAGTATCTGAGACGAAAATTACACTGGATGGGATTAACAGCATGTTAAACACTGCCAAAGCAAAGATGAATACACTTGAAAACACATCAATAGAAATTGTTCAAAATGAAACAGACAAAAATAAAAAAATTAAAGACTTTGAAGAGGGCATCAGTGAGCTGCGGAACAACTTCAAATAGCCTAATATACAAAGGGGAAAAGGGCAGAAAAAATATTTGAAAGAAATTAATGGCCAAAAAAATGTCCAAATCTGATGAAAACTATGAACGCATAGATCCAAAAAGCTCAACAACCCATAAGCACAAGAAACATGAAGACAACTGCACAAGGCAGATCATAATTAAACTGCATAAAACCAGTAATAAAGAGTAAATCCTAAAAGCAGTCACAGGGAAAAAAGACAATACATGGGGGGGAAAAAGACAATACATGAAAGAACAAAGATAAGTCTTTCCTATAAGACTTCTCGTAGGAAACAACGCAAGCCAGAAGACAGATGAGCAAGATCCTTAATACGTGAAGAAAAAAACTGTTACCACAGAATTCTATACTCAGCAAAAATGTTTCAAAAACAAAGACAGGGCTTCCCTGGTGGCTCAGTGGTTAAGAGTCCACCTGCCGATGCAGGGGACACAGGTTCGTGCCCCGGTCCGGGAAGATCCCACATGCCGCGGAGCGGCTGGGCCCGTGAGCCACGGCTGCTGAGCCTGCGTGTCCGGAGCCTGTGCTCCGCAACGGGAGAGGCCACAACAGTGAAAGGCCCGCGTACCGCAAAAACAAACAAACAAACAAAATAAAGGCAAAATAAAGATTTTTTTTCCCCAGATATTCAAAAACTGAAAGAATTCATCAGCAATCTCTCAGGTGGAAGGAAATGATAATAGGTGTGTAGCTGGCATTACACAAGGGAATAAAGAACACCAGGAATAGTAACATATTTGGAAAATATAAATTTTTATTTCTTAAATCGCTTTAAAAGATAAGTATTTAAAGCAAAAATAGTAACAAAGTATTATGGGGCTTATAATCGGTAGAAATAAAATTTATGATACCAATAGCACATCTGCTAGGAGGAATAAATGTTGAAGGATCCTGTACTATAAGGAAGGGGCATAACATCACTTGAAGGCAGACTATAGTATGCTAAAGACATATTTTATAAACTCTAAAGCAACCACTAAAAAAAAAAAGAGTTACAGCCAGTAACCCAACAAAGCATATGTGATCATTAAAAGATAAACTCAACCCAAAAGAAAGCATGAAGAAAACAAACAGGGAATAAAGAACAGATGGGATTAAACTGAAAACCAATAGTAAGACAGTAGATTTCAACCCAATCACATCAACAATAACATTAAGTGTAAATGGTCTGAACATTCCGATTTAAATACAAAGAGTGTCAAATTGGAAAAGAAGTCCCTACATGCTGCTTAAAAGAAATATTTAAATATTAAAAACTCACGTACCAGCTATCACTTATTAGACACGTACTAATCAATATGAAAAACTTCTCCTGCAGGGACTTAAAAGTATCAACGTGTAGTATAAAGCAACACAGATTAATGGGCAGGTGGAAAGAAAGGGAAATTTATAAGAGAATGATAAAGATTTACAATATTCAATTCTCCATATTACTAGAGTCTGTCTTCTACTGAAAGTACATACTACCTAATCCTCTTTATGTCAAAAGTTCCTCCAAAAAAAAAAAAAAAAAGCTATTTTAAACCATTCTCACTCAAATCAGATGTAGGCTACTACTATTAAAATACAAAAACAAAAGCCAAAACCAAAACCAACCAACCAAATACTATGTCCAATGCTTTAGAAAGTCCAACAAGACACGATTTTTAACACACTAGAAATCCTCTGAATTTCAAGTTGGGATAAACCAACAGCTAAAAATAAAATACATGGCAAGTTGGACTTGGGTGAAGCAGGCAATATTCCCCAAATATAGTCCCTCCTCTCTTCAGAAGAAAACTAATGTATCACTAAACACTTCACAGTTAACACATTACTATCTTTTTGTGATACCAATATCCTGGATGCTTAGAATTTTGAGAGCTTTTCTAGTATCGGTAGTAAGTTTGGAACACACTCTGGCTCAGCCCCCTAAATCTACACAGAGCACGTGGTTAGACTTCCTGTTTTTAAATCACGAGCAAGTTACCTAACTTTATGCTTTCAACCTCCTCTTCTGTAAAATGGAGGACAACCGGAAGAGAGTAACTTTTTAAAGATAATGCTTTTATTAGTCATCTATTTAAGGACCTACTGTATAGCACAGGGAACTCTACTCAATACTCTGTAATGACCTATATGAGGAAAGAATCTAAAAAAGAGTGGACAGATGTATATGTATAACTGATTCACTTTGCTGTATACCTGAGACTAATACAACATTATAAATCAACTATACTCCAATAAAAATTTAAAAAAAAACAGATAATAGCTACTGCGTATTGAGTGCTCACCATGAGCACAGCACTGTTCCAAGTGTTTTGCATACAATTATGTATTTAAATACTAAAAACCTATGACGTACTGGGTTGGCCAAAAAGTGCCTTCAGTTTTTAAGGAAAAACTAAAAGACACATTTTTCATTTTCACCAAGAACTTCATTGAACAGTGTATTCACCCTTTTGTTCCACTACCTTCTGCCATTTTTCAGGCAACTTCATAATTCCATCTTCCCAAAACGTTTCATCTTTTTGAGCAAAGAACTGTTCCAGGTGCCTTTTATAGTCTTCCAGGGAATTGAAATTTTCTCCATTAAGAGAATTTTCTAAAGGCCGAAATAAAGGGAAATCCGAAGGTGCCATATCTGGTGAATACGGCGGATGAATCAGAACTTCCCAGCCAGGCTGTAACTGTTTTTGCCTGGTCATCAAAGAAACGTGCGGTCTTGTGTTATCCTGATGGAAGATAATGCGTTTTCTGTTGACTAATTCTGGATGCTTTTCGTTGAGTGCCGCTTTCAGTTGGTCTAACTGGGAGCAGTACTTGTTGGAATTAATCGTTTGGTTTTCTGCAAGGACCTCATAATAGGGACTCTCTTCCAATCCCACCATATACTCAACATCACCTTCTTTGGATGAAGACCAGCCTTTGGTGTAGTTGGTGGTGGTTCATTTCGCTTGCCCCACAATCCCTTCCATTCCACATTATTGTACAGTATCCATCGCCCGTCACAATTTGCTCTAAAAACGAACGTTTTCATTACGTTTAGGTAGAGAATCGCATGCAAAAATACAGTCAAGAAGGTTTTTGTCCCTTAACTTACGTGGAACCCAAACATCAAGGCGATTTAGCATAAACAAGCTGGTGCAAATGATTTTCAATGCTTGATTTGGATATTTTGAGTATGTCGGCTATCTCCCACGTGGTATGACATTGATTGTTCTCGATTAATGTCTCGATTTGATCGCTAGGAACTTCAACTGGTCTACCTGACCATGGAGCATCGTCCAGCAAGCAATCTCCAGCAAGAAACTTCGCAAACCACTTTTGACACGTTTGATCAGTCACAGCACCTTCTCAATATATTGCACAAATCTTTTTTTGTGTTTCAGTTGCGTTTTTACCTTTCTTGAAATAATAAAGCATAATATGCCGAAAATGTTGCTTTTCTTCCATCTTCTATATTAAAATGGCTACACAAAAATTCACCAATCGTTTTTTAAATGCACGCTGATATGACAGCTGTCACGTGCAATCTAACAAAACTTTCGAATAAAGTTAAAGACAACTAAGTGCTACTAGAGCCATCTTATGGAAAAAACTGAACGAACCTTTTGGCGAACCCAGTAATAAGCATTTTTTTTTTTTTTTTTTTTTTTTTTTTGTTCTTGCCCGCAACTCCACCGAAGGCGCCCCACC
>NW_006795975.1:1301045-1321867 GCF_000442215.2 Lipotes vexillifer | reverse complement strand
GGGGCACGATCCTGTGTCCCCTGCATCGGCAGGCGGACTCTCAACCACTGTGCCACCAGGGAAGCCCCCAGTAATAAGCATTTTTATCTCCAATTTACAGATAAGGAAACTGAGGTGCAAAGATTTATGTTTCTCCCAAACTTACATATCTATTAAGGGGGGAGCTACAATTTTAACTCAGTCTAATTTCAGAACCTGTCATCTTAATCCATATGCTAAACGAGTAACTCCTTTATAAACGTTTTTCAAAGCTGCCTGTCTTTCACTCTAGACTGTGAACTATTTAGCGACAAGAGCTCTATCCCCTTCATTTTGAGTAATCCCAGCAGCCAGCACAAAGAGTATAAAGCAGGTCCACGGAAGGTGCTGGATGCACTCCGGGTGTGCGTGGTCCTGCTTCACACATCGCTTACTTGTGCTCCGGCAGGAATCAGAAGGCTGGTGTTCTCTCCCAACCACACCAGTCCTCAGCTCTGCTGCTGTAGGAAGGTCACATCACCTCCCTAGACCTGAGTGTTCCCATCTGTAAAATGAAGAACTGCTCTAGGTCTAAGTTTCCTTTCAGCTCTAAAAGCCAATATCGCTCTTCGGAAAAAAGAACTAAAGAGCTGCCTCTGACCAGGAGAATCGAACCACCTTGTAGTTTTCAGAGCAACATTTAGAGCCCTTTTATTTCTTGTTTAAAATCCCTTGCTCCCCCCCCAGAATACGAGCTCCTACTGGGCCTGGGCCTAGCCTGTCTTGTTTACCTGTGCTCCCCTCAACAATGTACCTGACTTGTGGAAGATATCTGATGTTTAATGAGTGAATGCACTACAAGTGAAAACTTGTGAGCAGTAAGTGAAATGAGGAAATATTTTTATGTAGCACTCTAAATCAGCTGTTTCCTAAATCCTATGAATGGATGGCTAATTTTATTAGCTGGATGTTCATTTTAGATATATCTATTTAGTTACAAAAATTGTGCTTTAAAGACTCGTTCACAGGACTTAAAAATGCTTTAGTTCTTGCTGTTTCAATATTTTTCACCTACATCTAAGCAGCTTTTGTTCCAGAAGACCCATGGAGCATAAAAAGTCATCGTAACATCAACAGTAAACACTCAAAACTTTTTTCTGAAATACATACACCTTGTCTATGCTACAACTAGATCATAAAAGCAGCAGCTGAAAAGTCATCAGACACAGCTTAAAACTCAGAGGAACAGGTACTGAACCCCGCCCCCAGCCCGCCAAACTTTTTCCTAATGCCTTTAAGTATAAAGCTATTACAATGTTGAAATAAACCATTTACTTTGAGGTTTATTTCCGTAGATTATGCATAGAACCACACACTCAAATTTAACGCAGTGTCAATTAACCAGGGTTCTTGAAACAATTATTTATGATTTGATAAAGCTATATACATCTTTATGCCCTGAGGTTCTCCTTGTAAAAGCCTGAAAAATGAAATAAGTTTCTAAAATTGAATGACTACCTTTTTACTTTGTTTTAATAACTTATGATTACATTATAAAAACAAATTAGGACCAGAAGTATACTATATGCAAAGTACATACTATATACCTTCTTACCCCCGGCTTGTGCATTTTGTCTTAATGCAGACGTCTGAGCCTCCCCCTGGAGATGGATGATGCTTCACTGGGGTGGGCTCTGGCCTCTGAGTATTTTTTTAAATGCTACATGTAACTGAGACAGCAAGGAAGTTGAGAACCACTGCACTAAACTACAACACTTAATGCTAGATTGCTAATTACTTCGGGCAAATAATGAACTCAGTGTCTTTTTCTAAATTTAAGTATTATCAACTGGAGTAGTGACTCCTCACACTGATTTGTACGCATTCCAGGGAATACCACAAGTCTTAAAACAAAATTCAGTACAAATTTAATTTTAAAAAGAAATTCCTTAACTTAAAAGAAGGGAAAGGGAATACCCACTAAAACTGAGTTTCTGAAACATGTCCTCCTCGTCCATTACAAAGTCAGAAAAGCAAGAGGTTCGAGCCCTGGCCTGTCTTTCTGCTTACATCTTAGGTAAAGGCACAGTGACTCAACCGAAAAGCTGTGAGTGTTGCATGCAGTCAGCACCCAGAGAGTGTCCTACTTGAAGGACTGTCCCCGAAGGGCACTCTCCACATGTAAAACATAAAAGTGTAAGAAAAAAAAATTATCCAATTCCTCATCTCAAAGGGAACAGAAGACTAGAGGAAGGGACGTCAGCAGTGACCTCAGAGGAGCTGCGGGGTGGAGACCTGCTCCAGGTTCCGGAAGGGGAGAGGAAGGACCTAAGTGCGAAAGTAACACAACTTGACATGTTTCAGAAGAACCACCCTAAATGATGACGAAGATTTGCCCCCTGAGGGAGAATCTGATAGGGGCTACTATCTCCAATTTATGCATGAGAAAATAAAGTCGTGAGGGGTTAAGTGATTTGCCACAGGTTACAGTGCTACCAAGAAGCAGAGTTAAGACCCGAATGAACATTTTGTGAGACTCAAAACCAAGCTCTTATTACAGCAAAGGTAACTGCACAGCTATGTAACAATGAAGCAGTGTGGGCCTTGCCCAAAGGTCTTTCAAAAAACGTCCGCACACGGACCAGGAGTCAAGCTGTTAAGTCAGAAATACCAAAAGTTGACATTTCCTGATATAAAACTTTTGGTATCTTGAGTCAGCCTCTTTCTTTACAGTCACGCCTGCCATTTTCTTTACATCGGCAACAAAATTTGCTGGTAACTGCAGCTCACCCTCCCTCCAGTTTTGCTAACATTGCCACTGCTTTCCAGCATCCTCTTCTACCCCATGACTTTAATGCTTTAACAACTGCTCCAGAACGGCTTTCAGACCACATGGCATGCGGCTTTCTGAATCACTACCAATAATCTCAAAATGGGGAAAACAAATGATTGTCAAAAAGAATAAACCATCATTAATTTACGTATTACATGTAAATTAATTAACTAATGTAGCTGCTTCCAAAGGTGTCTAGGAAACAAATCCTCCTTGCTGGGATAGTCTATTACATTCTTACTTTTTAGTATCTGACTATCAAATGGTTCATTTTCAAGGGAAAGGGAGGAACACCCACTACTCTTTTTTTAGGTGAGAAACAGGCAGCACAAAACTTCTATTTAAGAAATACAAAATGAAAACCAAATATCTCCACTGTATACTAAGGCAGTGCTGAGAGGTGAACATGCGGAGACTGAGTAAAAAGCAGAGGAAGAGGAAAGAAACGGGAGCTGTGGTGCTACGGAGTTAAAAGACTGGGCATGTACCCTGAGAAAACCATAATTCAAAAAGAGTCATGTACCACAATGTTCATTGCAGCTCTGTTTACAGTAGCCAGGACCTGCAAGCAACCTAAGTGTCCATCGACAGATGAATGGATAAAGATGTGGCACATACATACAATGGAATATTACTCCGCCATAAAAAGAAACGAAACTAAGTTATTTGTAGTGAGGTGGATGGACCTAGAGTCTGTCATATAAGTGAAGTCAGTCAGAAAGAGAAAGACAAATACTGTATGCTAACACATATATATGGAACCTAAAAAAAAAAAAAAGGTCATGAAGAACCTAGGGGTAAGACGGGAATAAGGACGCAGACCTACTAGAGAATGGACTTGAGCACACGGGGATGGGGAAGGGTTAGCTGGGACGAAGTGAGAGTGGCATGGACATATATACACTACCAAACGTAAAATAGATAGCTAGTGGGAAGCAGCCGCATAGCATAACACAGGGAGATCAGCTCGGTGCTTTGTGACCACCTAGAGGGGTGAGATAAGGAGGGTGGGAGGGAGGGAGACGCAAGAGAGAAGAGATATGGGAACATATGTATACGTATAACTGAGTCACTTCATTATAAAGCAGAAACTAACACACCATTGTAAAGCAATTATACTCCAATAAAAACATTAAAAAAAAAAAAAAGACACCCTAACACTTCACAGCCGGGAAAAACAGCCCCTTCCCCTTTGCTGAAAGTCTTCCAACAGACTATCTGCATCTATGCCACACCGTGGGCAACCATCAGAAAGCCAAATGCTGTCTTTAGAAGTGTTCCTTTTTCAGGACAGCCATTCACTTCTTCCTTCCTTCATTCAGTAAACACTTGGGCAGCTACCATTTCCCAAGCGCTCCGCGGCTAGGGGGCTGGCACGCGGCGTTCAGTACTGAGGAACCTCAACGGCCAGCTATGAAGAGCCAAGGGAACAGGTTACTTCCATTTTGTTAAATTAACCACCAGCACTGGTGTCCATTGGCCAAAAAACAAAAGTCAGCTTCTCTCTGAGTGCCGGTGGTCCTGCTCCTCCAGGCAGGTGACAAAAAAACAAGGCGCACGTGCAGAGAGCAGCAGAGATGAGAAGCCGAAAGGATCCCTGCTTCTGCTGTTTGTGACCCAGAACAGCTCAGGCCTTGAGTTATCAGACTGATAGAGTCACACACCTTCATGTCCTTATAATAATCTCCTCTTTTTATTTAAACCAGTTGAAACTGGACTTTGTTACCTGCAACATAAAGAGTCTTAAGCAATAACAAAAGTGGAATCAGATGGGACTCCCTGACTCCCCCCCACAAAGCAGAGGGGCTGAGAACACGGCCCCTGAGCCAGACTGCCTGGGCACCTCTCCTGGCCCCTCCCCGCACTAGCTACAGAGCCTGGGCCTTGACTTCAACATCTGTAAAATGGGCCCAACAGTACCCACCACTAGGAATGGTTTAAATTTTTTAAATGAGTTTCTACACTCAAAGCAAACAAAGCTTGCCCCATAGTAACTGCTGACAGGAGTTACTGCTTTTGTTGTTCCATTAGCACAACTCCATGGAGGAGCTAATGCTCCACTGACACCCCTCACCTGGCTCCACACGTTCCCTACAGCATGGGGGGGGCGGAGGGGGGGGATGGCAGGGCCACCCTCACGCAGGGGCTGGGGCAGGTTCCGCGACTGCTGAGTGGGGAAGAGCAGTATAGGAGAGAGAAAAGCAGTACTGGGTGACCCACAGCCCCAGGCACCACCCAGCCGGACCCCCCCACGGCCCTCCCTTCTGTTCCGCTCATCTTCTAAACCTAAAGGCTTCTGCATGCTTTCAGATTCAGCAGATGATTTCAGCTTGCCAAAAAAATCACCCCGACCGGTATAAACTTTACGATTCTTCATTATTTGTGATTTTTACTTTCGCATGTAATGGGGATCTGGCAATTAGGCTACCGACATCTGTGAACCTTAAATCTATTTATAATAGGTAACAACTGAGACACTAAACCCATCCGTGGTCCTGTCAAGGGGATATTAGAAGACTCGATGTAAAGAGTTTGGAATAAATTTGAACACCATCCCAAAGGGCTCACTGAACTAGGACTAAGCATGGCCCAAGCGCAGCCCAGAGATCAAGCACCTGCCTTTAAGAAATAAAGGGTTCTGGACTTCCCTGGTGGCACAGTGGTTGAGAGTCCACCTGCCGATGCAGGGGACGTGGGTTCGTGCCCCGGTCCGGGAAGATCCCATATGCCGCGGAGCGGCTGGGCCCATGCGCCACGGCTGCTGAGCCTGCGCGTCCGGAGCCTGTGCTCCGCAACGGGAGAGGCCACAACAGTGAGAGACCCGTGTACCGCAAAAAAAAAAAAAAAAAAAAAACGGGGAGAAGACCTGAACAGATATCTTTCTAAAGACATACTTATGACCAACAGGTACATGAAAAGATGCTCAACATCACTAATCATCCGAGAAATGCAAATCAAAACCACAATGAGATATCACCTCACACCTGTCAGAATGGCCATCACCAGAAAGTCTACAAATAACAAATGCTGGAGAGGGTGTGGAGGAAAGGGAACCCTCCTGCACTGTTGGTGGGAATGTAAATGGGTGCAGCCACTATGGAGAACAGTACGGAGGTTCCTTAAAAACTAAAAATTGAACTATCCTGTGATCCAGCATTTCCACTCCTGGGTATTCATCCAAAGAAAACAAAAACACCAATTCAAAAATATACATGCACCCCAGTGTTCACTGCAGCAGTATTTACAATAGCCAAGATACGGAAGCATCCGAAGTGTCCATCAACAGATGAAAAAATAAAGATGATATGGTACATATATATATGTATATATATATATATATATATATATATACATGGAATATGACTCAGCCATAAAAAAGAATGAAATTCTGCCATTTGCAACAACGTGGATGGACCAGAGGGTATTACGCTAAGTGAAGTAAGTCAGACAGGGAAAGACAAATATTCTACATTACCACTTATATGTGGAATCTAAAAAATACAACAAACGAATTAACAAAACAGGAACAGACTCACAGACACAGAGAACAAACTAGTGGTTACCAGAGGGGAGGGGGGATGGGGGAGAGCAAGTTAGGGTGTGGGATTAAGAGATACAAACTACTATGTATAAAACAGATAAGCAACAGGATATATTGGACGGCACAGGGAACACAGCGTTATTCTGTAGTAACTTTAAATGAAGTATAATTTATTAAAATACTGAATTATTATGTTGCACACCTGAAACTAATACAATATCGTGAATCAACTATACTGCAATTTTTTTTTTTTCTTTTTGCGTAGTACGCGGGCCTCTCACTGTCATGGCCTCTCCCGCTGCGGAGCACAGGCTCCAGACGCGCAGGCTCAGCGGCCATGGCTCACGGGCCCAGCTGCTCTGCGGCACGTGGGATCTTCCCGGACCGGGGCACGAACCCGCGTCCCCTGCATCGGCAGGCGGACCCTCAACCACTGCGCCACCAGGGAAGCCCTATACTTCAATTTTTAAAAAAAAGAAAGAAATCAAGGGTTCCACCTTGTACACTGTTGGTGGGAATGAAAACATCTGGTGAGGATGGTGGGTCCTCCAAAAGCTAAAAACAGAATATCATATGATCTGGGAATTCCACTTCTGGGTATTATCCAAAGAAAATGAAAACACCAACTTGAAGAGATATCTACACCTCCACATCCACTGCAGCATTATTCACAACAGCCAAGATACAGAGACAACCCAAGTGCCCACTGACAGATGAAATGAATAAAGATGTGGCATGTGTGTGTGTGTGTGTGTACACACACACACACACACACACACACACACACACACACACACAGTGGAATATTACTCTGCCATAAAAAAGAATGAAATCTTCCATTTGCAATCATGTGAATGGACCCTGAGGGCAGTACGCTGAGTGAAGTAAGTCAGACAGAGAAAGACAAATACCATATGATCTCACTTTTATGTGGAATCAAAAACCCCAAAACCAAGCTCATAGCTGCAAAGAACAGATCGGTGATTGGGGGATAGGGGGAGATGGGTGAAGGTGGTCAGAAAGCACAAACTTTCAATAATAAAATAAGTAAGTCATAGGGATGCAATACACAGCATGGCGACTACAGTTAACACTACTGCATACTGAAAGCTGCTAATAGAGTATTTCTCAAAAGTTCTCATTACAAGAAAAAAATTCCGTAACTATGTATGGTGACAAATGTTAACTGGACTTATTGTGGTGATCATTTCAAAACATATACAAATATCCAATCATCACGCTGTATGCCTGAAGCTAATATAACGTTTTGTTTTGTTTTTTTTATTTTTTGGCCGTGTGGCATGCAGGATCTTAGTTCCCCGACCAGGGATCGAACCTGTGCCCCCTGCACTGGGAGCTTGGAGTCCTAACCACTGGATCACCAGGGAAGTCCCATGAAGCTAATATAATGTTGTATGTCAGTTATACCTCAGAAAGACATACGGGATGGGGAGGAGAGAGAGAAAGAAAGGAAGGGGGGAGGGAGGGAGGAAGAAAGGCAAAGGGGAAAAATCAAAGAGTTCTGAAGGGCCAGGAAGTAGCTTAAAAAAAGAAAATCATACATACATGATTTTTTCCAAAGATACTTTCTTGGCAAAAATGTTTTTTAAATTATTCTAGAGCCAAAATTCCAGGTGTGTAGCCATCGAGGTAGTAAAAAGGAGAGGGGAGACAGGAAGCGTGTAGCATGTCCACAATCTTACAGCGCTGGGGCTTCTCTAGGAATTCTGAAATAATGGCAAACTCTGGGGCTCCTCTTCCCAGGAACCCAGGTCCAGCAGAGCCAATCAATCCACGGTTTCTCCTTTGCTTTTTTCTGCTTCTCTTTCAGATGTATCTTATTTGTACAAAATAGCAAATGTGGGGATGTAAATGTAGCCTGTGGGGAAAAACAAGCGAGACCCCATTTCTGACCCCGAGAGAAATAGGTCACCTCTCTTTAGACCCCTTTCCCTTCTCGGTTCAGAGCCTCCCAGGGACCACCTTTCCCTTCGACTCCCTCCGTCTGTAAACCCTCCAGTTCATACTGCCTTCCCCTGGCTCACCCCGAGAGGAGGAGAGAAAGAAGAGGGAGCAGCTGCCTCTCAGGCCACCCCCCTCCCTCTCCAAGGCCCCTCAGAACCGCTGCAGGGCTTTCACCTCCCGGCCCCCAGCTAACTGCTCCGCTCCCTTCCCCTCCACTCAGCACTGAAAGCAAGGCCGGTACAGGTGGGCTAGTCCCTCTCCCACAGGTGTGCTGCAACAGGGGCTCAACTGGCAATCACTGCGGATCACCGGACAGAAGGTTTAGATGAAAGGGAACTATGGTTAGAAAAAAATCAAACAGTTATATCTTGGGTCACTAACGAACCTTAATATATACAGTGTCTTGTTCACTACCTGTTTCATGTCGTTTTATGTTGAGAGCATCTATCGGCACACAATCTAATTCAGTGCTATACACACAGAGAGAGACACATAAATAAATGCTCAGCTTATCATTTTAGTCAAATAAAACTTTTCAGAGGCCCGCGCACTGCGATGAAGAGTGGCCCCCCGCTTGCCACAACTAGAGAAAGCCCTCGCGCAGAAATGAAGACCCAACACAGCAAAAATAAATAAATTAATAAACTCCTACCCCCAACATCTTTAAAAAACGTTTCAAATCTTTTTTTCTGATGGTGGCTGTTCTCTAATATTTTACTGCAAAAGTAACTTTGCATCTATCTGTAATGCAGCAACTCCAATGCCTTTACCAGCAGGTGCTTCACCTAACACCGGTAAATATCCAAAGCATGATCCCATCTTCTCATTTTGATCTAAATTTGAAATCACTAGGTAGAGTGCATATCTTCTTTAATTTTCTTAAAAATTACACCTATATTTAAAATCTTAAGGACAAACATTACATGTACACGAAGTAGCAGAAAGAACTTTGTTTTGTTTCTACCAATGAAATTTTAAAACTGACTGGTTTCATCACTTCAACTTGACTATAATTTCTTAGTGACTGATGTTAACATCTAAAACATTTATACAACTACTGCTAGTCAAATAATTTGTTTCAGTAATCATTCAAACTTTTTAGGCATCTCCTGGTGTTAGGCTCAAGAAATAAAACAGTTGCATTTTAAGGAAAACACAACTAATGGTAACTGAGTGTGATAAATGCTGTAAAGAGGTAAGTATAAAGTGCCGATGGGGGACAGATGAGAGAGCTGTGTGGGGTGAAGCCCCTTCGTCTGTGCTTTGAAAAATAATGATAGAAATTGGGAGAGAGAACGCTCCAGGGAGTAGGCTGAATGTAGTTAAGTTATGGGCGGGGTGAGGGTGCAGAATTAACAAGATGAGGATCAAGTGGACTGGAATCAGGCTGTAAAGGATTTCTACATCACATAAAGAACTGGGGTACTTAACTCTAAGGGCAGCCGGAGTCCTTCGGGAGGAATGCCATGATGATGAAACCTACATTGGAGAACATACAGAGGGGTAAGTGGCCAGCCTGATGCAACAATGTCAGTGGCTAAGTTGTGAAATAAGCTGTGTTTTAATCTAAACACAGTTCTGCGGAGTAAAAACTGAACAGGCGATATCGTGACGTAAGGTTCAATTCAGGGCTACTGTATGAGCGGGACGGTTAGGCATGCAGGCTTTGAAAGGCTGGGGCCTAAACACAGCTCCCCCAGTTAAGTGACCTTGGGCAAGCCTCTCCTTCCTCATCTGTAAAAGGGGAGTAACAATAATAATGACATAAGTGTTAGCTGCTATAATCGCTATTTAAGTTTTATTCAATTTTTAAAGTCTGCACAGCACAGAATATTCTATGTATTACATATTCTATGTATTACATAGTCTATGTATTACATCTAGATGTAACAGGTATGGTAGATCTATTACATCCAGATGAAACAGAACTGCTATATAAAGAAATGTCAGTGACTCTGTTCATAAGGCCGAAACAACCCAAACAGAAAAAACAAAAACCAAGGATATTTACAGAGTATCTCGGTGAGCTCTCTTTTTATGAGCTGGAGGTCTGGTCTGAGCGCAGGCCGAGCACGGTGGTGGATCCCTCCTCTCCTGAAAGCTTTCAGGGCCTTCTACCGAAGTCAGTAAGATCGGACCCCTGCCTACCTCATCTTCTAGTACTCTTCAGCCTCACTCATAACGTCCAGTCTTCTATTTGTTGTCTTTGGGCCTAAAAATGCCATTCTCATGGCTGAGTCCTTGTCATCACTCAGGGCCATCTCCCCCAAGTGGCATCGCCAAGGCTGCCACCTGCCCTGTCACTCACTATGCCACTTCTCTGTTTGAATTTCTTAGTATTGTTACCTGAGATTACTTTTTTGTACATTTTTCCTTCCAGTTTCTTTGATACATAATCGGCATACAGCACCGTATAAGTTTAACGTGTACAGTATGATGATCTGACTTACACACATCATGAAATACCATCACAGAAGTTGAGTGAACATCCACCATCTCATACAGACATAAAATCGAGGAAACAGAAAAAAGTGTTTTTCTTGTGATGAGAACTGTTTTGTACATTTTTAAAACTGTCCCTCCCTCCAAATGAATGTAACCCCTCCACGAGAGCTTTTCCACTGCTCTATCTTGTGTACCTGGCACGACAGGAAATGCCCACTAAATGTTAGGATGAGCGACTAAATATGGTTGAGGAGCAGCTGATCACAGCTGTGTCTTAAGTCAGAGGGCCATGCATGGAACACGCCAGGGCAGACACAGACCAAGGGGCCGGCAGTGTTGTCAATGAGCTTGTATTGCTCAGCCTGGGTCACAGGGAGACAGGCAGGCAGGGAACACAGGTGGGGCAGGCAGGAGACGCCTTGCCCACCCCAGCTGAGTCACTGATAACCAAGCCAGGCCTCATGTACTTGCAAAACTAGTAATAAGACTGAACTGGAACAAACAAAAATCTGTTATTATTACAGACAATCCTCATGATGCAAATCATGTGCTTTCAGTATGTTACATTATTTTAAAAACTCATTCAAGGAACATAATTACTAATCTACTGGGCCTGGTAAATACCTGTTGGGGAGTGAATCATACTTTCAAAGTTTAGGCCAACAGCAATTCACATATACAGTCTGGATACACACAATCGTATCTCTTCCTCAAAAAGTCAAGCGTCACAAACTATCTGTTTTCTGGCTTGAGTGAGTATGTTCAGAATAGACCAAGAAAACTTCACCCAACTGGCTAACTGTTTTGTTCTGAAGGGACTGGGAGAGGAGGCAGCACAGCAGGCTATGAGGGGCCAGAGATGCCAGAGTGAACCGACACAGACTGCAACCAGAAAGAGAATCGCAAATTAAGCCTGCGGCAATGTCATTAGTATCGGAGATTTGACTTAGCCCTTTCAACAAGACAGCATTTCTTCTCCTGCACTTCCAGGTCAAATGACAAGGAGTAAATGTTACCATCAGGAAACCTCACACTTCTCTAGGGGCTTGTGGGATCTCAGAGACGCTTCAGAACTGGAGGGCCTCACTACCAGGCTGGGAAGTTTAATAAACCTTTGGAAAGCAGTGAGAGTTGGACTGTAACAAACCTCTAAATGTAGAAAGGTTTCAAGAATGGCCCTGGAAAAAGACAAACACAGCACCAGTCATCTGTGGATGAAAATTCACTCATCTCATAGTAAACACGACACAGAAACACAGAGGGGGAGCATCCGATCCTCCAAGCTACAAAATTTCCATCATAACAATTAATTTGGGCTCCAAGACCTTAATAGCTTTTTAGGTTTTCACAGTCAGGTACTACAGGTACAGAATTTCCTCCCAATATATCTAAATGCAAATAGTTACAGTAAAATACACTAGAAGAAATCCTTACATCTACACAGAATCCAGCAGTGTGGCTGGACAGAATGAAAATCAATTTCAAATTTTGGTTCTAACAAGAATTGCGTCCTTAACGTGTGGTTTATTTTAGGACTGGTCCATATCACTTGGCAATGTCTACTATGTAATAAATACATTTTGGATGTGGAAACATCTCAGTATTCTGAGCTACAAAGCAGCAGCACTTTCTGGGGGAGGGGGG
The DNA here is from genome assembly GCF_000442215.2 of Lipotes vexillifer. NCBI lineage: Eukaryota > Metazoa > Chordata > Mammalia > Artiodactyla > Lipotidae > Lipotes > Lipotes vexillifer. The sequence goes on along the minus strand of NW_006795975.1, from coordinate 1,309,481 downwards.
GCTGCCAATCTGAAGAATAAAGCTATGCACTGAGGACTTTCCTAAAGGTATTCAGAAAAAGGACCAAGGCCAAAGCAGTATCATATACTATTAAGTAACAGAAGGCATTGCTATCTTTACTCCCAGTCTCTGCTCACACATTACTATAAATACTTAACACACATTTACTGAACTATTTACTTAGGTTAGAGGAAAGTTACCTTTCATGTTTATATAAAAAATCCTCCTGGGTGCTTGTGGTAAAACAAATGTTTTCTTTCAGAGTCTTTGATGTACACCAATTTCAACGATCTCCTTTTCTTTAGGATAAATGTGTTCTAGCAAAGTCTGCTAAGAAATAAATTTTACAAAGCCAATTCCAATAAATTTCCTTAAAAAACTGAGATGTATTCCCATAAAGGAGGAAGGGTTATGAGTGGTGGTAGGAGAAATTTAAGTTATTTGGGGAGCAAAGCGCCATGTAGCCAAAACACTTGCAGCTCCACAAGGTACCATTTGCTTTTCTCTGGCAGTACCTAATGCTTTTGTGATTCCAACGAATACTCTGAACTAGCAGAATGTCTCCCAATCCTGAAAATTTCTAAATTCTACGGGCAACACTCCCAGACCTCCGCTCTCACTTCTCCAGACAGCCTGAGTCACCGACTCACCCAAATGACACCATTTACTGGCTGCCCACATCTCACCAGGTGGACCCAGCAACAGGACTGAAGCCTGAAGCTTCACATCATTCAAATAAAAACTGATTCCTCTGCGTCGTCAATTTTAACTCATAAATTTATCAAAGTTATTTGAATAGGAGAGATCATGAAAAATTTCTCCTCCAAATACTTATCTGCTATAAGGGCATACTAGAAAATAACCTCTAATTGTCTTAAGATGTGAAAGGTATCATTCATAACCCAAAGGACCCACCTTTGAACACAGCGAATGTCAATGAAGTGTAACGTATTTGTGACGCTAAAATGTAGTGCTTCGACTGACAACTTCTGTGGTGTGACTACAAAGACAGCAAGCAGGTCACTCAGGGTGCTTGTGCAGCGCTTCCCCCAACCTCACCCCCAAACCTGAACGGGAATCTGGCGTCGGGACTGCTCTACACAGCTGCTATTTAACCACACTGCGCCGATGGGAAGAACTAAGATAAACATTTGCACTGTGGGACATTCTCTCATATGAAACTATTAAACACATTCAGCAATCACTCTAGGTGTCTTGACGTCCCCTGGCTGACTGTGTGTAATTTACAATTACGTGCCTTGAGAACCAATCTCTGAAAAGGGGATATCAATTATCAAGTTACACAGGACCAAGAGTGCCTGGTATAATCTGAAACAAATTAGTAAAACGTGACGGGTAGATGACTGGAAAGATGATGCTTACGTGATGCTTTAAGAGTTCCAGGTACATTCAATGTACCTGGAATTATCCAATTTTGGTTAATGTACCAAAACATTAACATAACAGTCAATCTGAAAAGGATGAAAAAATACTGACTATGATGAATAACTTATGCTGTGTTAAAAGTAAACACGTAGGGCTTCCCTGGTGGCGCAGTGGTTAAGAATCCACGTGCCAGGGCAGGGGACATGGGTTCGAGCCCTGGTCTGGGAAGATCCCACATGCCGTGGAGCAACTAAGCCCGGGCGCCACAACTGCTGAGCCCACGTGCCACAACTACTGAAGCCCATGCGCCTAGAGCCCAGCTCCACAGCAAGAGAAGCCACCGGCATGAGAAGCCCACGCACCACAAGGAAGAGCAGCCCCCGCTCGCCGCAGCTAGAGAAAGTCCACGCACAGCAACAAAGACCCAATGCAGCCAAAAATAAATACATAATTAATTTTTTTAAAAGTAAACATGTATACCCCCTCATTCTAGTGCATTCACAAGTGTGAACGGCACAAAATATTGATGCAAATCAAAGAATGTAAAAATGCTTAAGGATGGCAGCAGCAATTCACTGATTTTCCAATTTATGCACTGCCTAGTATTTTCAAATTAGGTCCAGCAAAAGGGATTCATCAAGATATAATATATGAATCCTGCACTATTTACATATGGTATCCATACCACAATGTTAGCCGTAAAGATCACAAAAGGCTTGAATCCAGTAAAGCAGAACTTTTTCTGGTGGGGGGGAGAGAAAAGGAACGCCCCCCTCCAATCCTTTGAGAATGCACTGAAAATGACAGACCCTCGCCTCCAAGAGAAATAATATGTGTTAAGAAATTCTATACTAGTGTAAAAAATCTGGTAATACTGAATCACTTCCCTGATAAACACAACGAAATCTTCTAGTTGGGAACAGTATCACAAACATCTTTTCCTTCTCAAAAATCAGCCCCTCTGTTGGATCTGTCTTGTGAAGGTCACCAACCAATGTGAAGTCATAAAATCCAATGGGTACTTGCTGGTCTTCGTGTTCTTCCACCTCAAGCAGGATTACTTCAGAGCTGATCATCACTCTACCTCAAAACCCTGTCCACTCGCTGCTTTCTGACCCCATGTTCTCCTGATTTTCCTTTCTCTCAGCCTTCTTTGTTGGCTTCTCCTTCAGATTCTACAACCTCTAACTAAAGATGTCCGAGTCTTCATCCTGAGCCCTCTTCTCACTATACCTTTCCTCTCCAGGTGAGCTAGAGGTGTTCCCCAAACATTCAAGAGCCTCTATATACTGACGTCCCCCAAGTGTACACCTATCTCAAGTTTTAATGTGCCTAGAGTTCACGACATTCCTCTGAACTCCAACTACTTACAGCTAACATCTACTTGATACCTTCACTTGGATGTGTCACTGGCCATCTATCTCAAACCTAACACATCCAAAAGAACCTCATTTTCCTTTCCTGCTTCATCCCAACACACACACACACACACACACACACACACACACTTTATTCCAGTAAAACATCACCATCACCTACCTAGTTTCTCAAACCACAGAAACCTGGAGCCATTCTCAGTCCTCTCTCACCTGCCAAATGCAACCCATCAACAGGTCCAGGGGTTCTAAGCCCACCTCCACTGCCACTACCCAAGTCCCAACTACCATCACCAGCTGCCTGGAATAAAGCCACACCTTCCTTTCTGGTCACCTTTTCTTCAACTCGTGCCTTCCTCCCAGCTATTTCCCACATAGCAAGGAGGGTGGGGAAAGACTTTTAAATCGATACTTAAATAATGTCATTTCCCTGCTTCCAAACCTTGAATGGCCTCCCACTGTTCTTAGAATGAAACGGTTCACAAGATCCTGCATCATGTGATTCCCCCAGCCCACAGCCTGTGAGTGTGCTTCCCTCTGGGATGCTCTTCCCAAGGATGTGTTCTGATTTTCACAAGGACATCTCCTTTCTTCTCATCTTTCAGGTCTTTGCCTAAATGTCTTTCTAAGCCTTCTCTAAGTAATCCCCTCCGCAAGTTTTCTCTACCACCACACTGTTAATTTCTCTCCAACCAGTCAATACAACCTGTACTTACTAATCCTCTAACTTGGTTAATGTCTGTACTGCCTACTAAAACTCAAGCTGCACAAGCCAGAGGCCAGGTCTGTGGAGTCACCCACGGAGCCTAGCATACAGAAGACACACCTTGGAGATACTGCAGGCTCAGATCCAGACCACTGCCATAAAGCAAATATCGCCACACAGCGAGTCACACACATTGTCTGGCTTCCCAGAGCATATATAAGTTACGTTTACACTACACTGTAGCCTAAGTGTGTAACAGCATCGTGTCTAAAAAAGCCACGTAAACACCCTAAACAATACTTTATTGCTAAAAAAATGCTGTTCATCACTTGACAACGCGGGGTTGTCACAATCTTCAATCTGTAAAAGCCGTGGTATCCGTGAAGCGCAATAAAACGAGGTCTGCCTGCATTTGAAATGAATCCGATCTCATTCACTCACACTGCTGTCACTCTTCCACAGCACTGCTTCCTGATTATAATTCTGACTCCTTGAGCTGTACCCTCTCTAAAACTTTTCTTTAAGTCATTCCAAGCTGCTCCATCTATTGCTATTTGAAAATGTGCTTCAATGTCTTTTTCTATAGAACCTATTTTGGGTCCATCCCACATCAATTTTCCATCTATCAAGTTAAATAGATACAAACACCCGATTTCCAGGTCTTACACATAATGGTCATCATTTCAACGGTGGTCGACCCTACTGGGACCTCTCATTGACTATTACTATTTAAAATTTAGTACTGACACAGGTCACTACAGACAATCAGAGGTGACGCAATGCTGATGCTATGTAAGCGCTGGACAACACGGTCTCTTTATTCTGGCCTGGTCATGTTCTGGTTCACTTTCTCATGTTCAGGTTCTTCAGAAAGCAGACAGAGGTCAGTTTTTGACTACTTTGTTAATTCAAGAATTAGGGGACAGTATGCTGCTTCAAGTAGCAAAACCCAGTGATAGCTTTCAGTTATGTCTGGCATATGAAAACTGTTGGCTTTGTGGGATTTTCCTGACTGAGTGAGACAGCCTTCTGCAAGTCTGTCATCTGTGTAGTGTGGCATGGACTCTACAAGCAATTCACTGTCACTCGCATATATGTTTCAAGAAAGGAGCCATTAGCACACAGCAGTTCCTGGATTACAGTTCTCCAGCAAGGAGCTCTGATGAGCTTCTTAGCCTTTAGAGTAGGAAGTTTCCCAGAGGATTAGAAGCGTATTCTGACACCAGTTACGAGGCCCTTTGTTTCACGTTAGAGCATGACTGCATAAGAGAAGCTGGATTAAAAAAAAAAAAAAAAAGAGGCTGGGTAAGAATGGGCCCATTATGAAGCCCTGTCTCACTCCACTGATGATGGGGAATGTGTCAGATGTCTCAGGCGGTGCCAGCATCTCCGACATAACCCACTCTGGAACAGCTCTGGGATGCGGGGAACGTCTCCGGAAAGCCCAATTTACTTAGCACCCCTAAACCCAAGCTCATTTGTTGGCAAACAATAATCCTAAAAAGTCAAAGCATGCAAATCACAGGTACTGGCATTTTCTGTATACATCTTCCCAGTCTAGCCCACAGCACCATCTTTTGTATCACACTGCAGTCCAGAGCTCCTCTGTGATTCCGGGAAGGTGAAAATTGCCAAAACCGCTTGGGTGCCAACTTGGAAAGACTGCCAGCGACGGACAGCAGTAAAATGCAACAGCAATTTCCCCAGCTCTTGCCATTATTTTCTGAAGAGGGTAATGAGGACGTTCCATTAAATCATCAGGCCCAAATTAGGTTTTTGTGTTTGTATTTTAATTTAACAAATATGTATTGTTGTTTATCCACTCTCTCGGACAATGTCGGGATGCAAAGACATAACCCCTGCTCTCAAGGAACCTGAAGTCTCCCGGGAAAGAACAAAGCAAAGAACACTGGGGACAGATGTTGCTTTTCAAGTAGCTGGGGTGTTAGTCAAGGACCACGAAGGCTTCCAGTCCTCTAAAAGCTGTCCCTCCATCATCAAGTTCAGGCCACCGGCCTTCCAAACTACACGCTCTCCACTTCCAGCCTCAATTCTATATTCTACTACCTTCTCTACAATCGTGTTCAGAAAACACTGCAGCTCCCTCTCTCGCCGTCTCACTTTCTTCCTCTCCGTCTACAAGGCATAACTTTACCCTTGGCCTCCCCCAGGGCTCGCGGCTCTCCTTCTACCTTGCGTTTTTCCTCTGCAGGCGCCCTCTGCTTTCCCACCCCTCGTCTGCAGCAGCCTCCAGAGCACAAGTCTCGATTCTCCTCTTCCCTGGGCGACAGGGTGTACTTTATCACCCACTGGCGAATCTAATGTAGACACGCAAGGCCGGTTCCAGCCACAGCCCCCAGCCAGCCCACCTCACATTCAACGCATGGAAACCTAAACACACGAGCGTCACGATGCCTGCGCCTCACTTTCAAATGGTTCTGCAAAGGTAAATATATGGAGATGGGACCGAGGCAAAGCAAACAAGGTGAAACGTGAACAGCTGATGTATCAGGGTGAAGGCTGCTGTTCCCTGTAGTACTCTTTCAACTCTTCTGTGGTTTGGAATCTTTCAAATTTAAAAAGTTGGGGAAAAAACAGGTAGGGTCAGAATCAAAGACAGAAATCATGGCTCGTGCCTTTTAGAGAGTCTATAATCTATTTAATTTGTCTAATCTAAAAGTAGGCTAGGTAGATCTGCGAGTTCAATGTGATGGATTCATAATAAGCTCAAATGTATAATCGAAACGCAAATATTTACCGAGCGCCTACTGAGGAGCAGCAACATGCTAAGCGTTGTACGTGGTCAACAAAGCACATTATTACACCTCGTCTACGGCTGCTAATGGCACCACCACCTTCCCCGACACCCAAAGACCCCTGACTCCTTTCAAGTCCTCCACATTTAAATCAGTGGCCAAGTTCTCTGATTCTACTGCTGTCCACCTCTCTCCCCTCTCCACTTTGCTGGCCACCACCTGTCCCCAACCCAGGCCCACCTGGCCTCCCACCTGGACTACTGCAGCAGGAGCTCCACGCAGCCCTTGCTCTGTCTCTGTCCAGATGCTCAGCTCTAACTGGATTACACTTTCAGCTCAAAAGGGTGTCAGCTATTCTCCAGTATCAGTAAAACACATTCAAGGCCCCCCGGTGACACTGAGGATGCACGTTTTATCCGTTGGTTCCCCTGCTCTTTCCCGTCCTTGGCCGCAGGTTGATTCCCTGCTGCCCAGCAGCACCCTCGTGCCTTTCCTCTGCAACCCCTTTGCTTGCGCTGGTCTCCCCCCCACAGGTGTCCCTCACTCTGCCCACCCACTTCTCGTCTCCTCCCCTGCTCCAGACACACCCACCGCACCCGGGTCAGAGTAATATGTCACTCCTCTGAACCTTTAAAATATGTTATATGCATTTACTAATACTTTCCAAGTAACTTTCGCATTTCCAAGTACAATCCAAAATCTGTACGGGCATTTCTCACCATGCTTACTAGACAATGAACTCCTTGAAGGCAGTGACTTTTCACATGTGACAGGCACTCGTGGTCTGTGACAGGAACCTAACGTTAGTATCCTGTACACGAATCCCAAAAAACTGAAGTGTTGCCTCCTAAACTATAAGCAATTTTCTCTCAAAATACCGATAACATTTTAACAGCAGTATAGTCTTATTTTTTTTTTTTTTTTACTGTTTTGGAGTGGTAAAATATATAAAATTTGCCATTTTTAACCATTTGAGAGTGTAAAATTCAGTGCCATTAATTACACTGACAACGTTGTGCAACAATCACCACTACCTGTTTGCAAAATTTTCATCACCCCAAACAGAAACTCTGTCCCCATTAAGAAATAACTACCCATTCTCCCCTCCCCACCCCCTGGAAACCTCTCATCTTTCTGTCACTATGAATTTGCCTATTCTAGGTATTTCATGTAAGTGGAGTCATACAATATTTGTCCTTTTGTCTAGCTTATTTTCCCCAGTGTAGTATTTTCAAGTTCATTCATGGTATAGCATGTATCAGAACTTCATTCCGTGGGACTTCCCCTGGTGGTCCCGTGGTTAAGACTCTGCGCTTCCACTGCAGGAGGTGTGGGTCCAATACCTGGTCAGGGAACCAAGATCCCGCCTGCCATGCTGTGCGGCCAAAAAAAAAAAAAAATCATTCTTCTTAATGGCTGAATAAAGTTGCATCGTGTGTACAGACCACATTTTGTTTATCCACTCATCTGTCGACAGACACTTGGGTGACTTGGTTGTTTCCACTTTTTGGCTACTATGAGAAGCTAGGAACACTGACTCAATATTTGTTTGAGTCCCTGTTTTCAATCCTTTTGGGACTACACCTAGGAGTAGAATGCCGGGTCATACAGTAATTTTTTTTTTTTTGGCTGCGCCTCTCGGCACGCGGGACCTTACTTCCCCGACCAGGGATGGAACCCAGTCCCCTGCGGTGGAAGCGCGGAGTCCGAACCACTGGACCGCCAAGGAAGTCCCCCTACGGTAATTTTTTTTCACTTTATGAGAAACAGCAGCAGTACAGTTTTACAATCCACACACGTGGTCATTCGGTAAAGCACAACAGCCACAAGAGTTCCTACTCACTTAGGAAACAATTCACTTGTAGACAGATTTCCTTCCTCCCTACCCACTCGGGCCCCAAGTGATGATCTAATTTCAGGAACCTGACCCTGCTCTGGGTGCCACTTTGATCTGTTGCCACACCAGTCTCCCAGTTCTCACTATTTTTCCACACTACCTTTTGCACACACAGGGAAGCACACTGTAGTAGTAACTCTCCAAATGACAATTATGATGATACTAAACATCATTCAGATGCTGGAAGTCACACTGATATCCTTAAGGTGTTAGCAGATGAATGAAAGATACATAAAAGGAAGGATACTTTTTAGCAGGTAAGATGATACAGGGTTTTGTACAGGATGACTTCTGCTGAACACACTTCTTAAACCC
>NW_006795975.1:1296450-1300963 GCF_000442215.2 Lipotes vexillifer | reverse complement strand
CTGCTGAACCCACTTCTTAAACCCAAACAAGCACACAAAACATGCTAAACTTGGCCGAGATGTATAAGCCTTTACTGTTGTGAGAAAAGGATCATCTCTTTTCACTCCAAGGTTAGCAGCCTGGGATTTCTAAACTGACATCTCATGATTATTACCACCAATGCCAGGAGGTTTTATAAAACCACAAAATACGACAATGTAAATTCACAGAAACGATCTGTGCTAACTTGGAGCATCTCTGTGCAAGGGGCAGGGTCAGAAGAGGACATGAGAGGGATCCTTCCACTTTTTACTCCACAACTTCTGCATTTCAGCTTTTCAAAAACACACATTCTTATATCATAACTGTGTAATGGCCTAAAATTGTATTTAAAATACAAGCAATAAAAGGCAACGTTAGGGAAAAAGATGAGCTATTAAAAAGAGCTAAATGGGCAGTTCGAACAATGTCACCATCTAACACAGTCAGAAAACTCTAATCTCATTTGAACTTTACAATGCTATGAGGTAGGCCAGCCAGGTATTCAGCCCTTTTAGTAAATGAGGAAAAGATGGTTGAGAAAAAGCTTCTTAGACAACTGCTTGACATTCTTTTTTAATGCTCTTCATGTGAACCTTTACATGATCTTCAAAAATGGGCGACTTAGCTGTAAAACTTTTAAACCAACTATATCTGATTACATTCTAGTTCTCCCCCCAAAATAAAAAGCATTGACTTAGTTAGATTTATATATTTAGGAAACAGAAAAATAATGGTCAAAATGTAATAAAGTCATATAAAAGGAAATCTTACTTTTATTATTCTCCACCATGCTCGAAGTGTTTAATGACTTCTTGAAGACACTTTGTCCTAAGCAGAACCCCCTCCCAATCTTAATTTTTAGGTTTCGAGGCACTAAGTGAGCATTTACTCATAATTCCAATATATCTATTAGGTGAAATCTATTAGGACTTGGGCAAAATGTGTCATTTATTATGTGCAGACATACTGCCTACAGACATTTATGGCTACAGGTTAGTTACATAGCTATAACTAGTCAATTAAGCAAAGCTTGAGCCCCAGGCTATAAATAATAGCTACAAAACTGACTGTAGTGGCCCAGAGTTCACCAGCTATCTAAAAGGCATAATTTTGCAATCCAATGCTGTAGGAAATCATTACAGTAATTAAGATAGCATCTTTTTCCTAAATGATTAAGAGTCAAAATGCAGGGAAAAAAGCCTAACAACGAAAAGCATGGTACATGAGTTGAGAGACTATTACATCTGTACATATAAATATAACCAAACAGTCCAGAGATACCAAGGAATGTGACTTAAATGGCAATATACAGCAACTTTTAAAATTCACTTAAAATACTTCTGACCTCGTCATTGAATATATTCCACATTTTGTTCTAAAAAAATCTACTCGACGTAATATAAAACACTGAGGATTTAACTTGATGTGCTCATACATTATAACTCTTTTAGAAATTGCATTTCACACAAGTTTTGAAGTTCAGTAACTTCGAATTCAAATATTTTTGCCAAGTGCTAAAGTTACTGAACACATCCAGTACACCTGCAGGAAAAGGCACTCTCCCATTGATTCGCAACAATCAATGGTTTATTGAGAGGTTCCTGTGTGTCCACTGCTGTATTTTAATAAAGTAATGTGTTTAAATTTAAAACCACACACTGAATACTGACTGAAGAAAGGCAGTTCTACAAAACTTAGTGTATAAAACACGTTAATTGAAAGCTAATTATTTAACTCATTCAAAATATAATTTACAATTGGTGAAATTACAACTTCATAAGAACCAAGCTTTCACGTAGAATAACATTAAGTATAAAAAAATGCATACATTCAACAGATCACTTAATTCACATTTTAATTGGAAGCTAACTTCAAAAAGTATCCGCAAATTACCCATTTCCATCTGAAACAATGTACATTAAAACAGTAAATAACTCCATCCTATAAGGTACCAATACAAAACATAAAACCAAACTCATCTAAGTTAGCTGAATATCGGGGTTACTGCATAACATTCTGTCAGTAACGCTAGTAAGCCAACCAAAAGTAGAAACTGCCGTTCATATTACTTAAGCAGCCCTACTGAAGCATGTCTTCAGAAAATAAAGCAGTTTTTACTTTTAAAAGTCTACATAACACACGCTTCTCTCGCAAAATAAAAATGCCTGGTGTTCTCTCTGAAATCAGAGATACTTTTTCAAAATGTTTTAAGTATGTCGAAGTTTGTCTCCCCCCCCCCGCCCCCGCACCCAATATCCATCCAGTTTGGTGCTTCGCCTGACCCACAGGGGATGGTCAGAGGTTTCACCTTGAAGCGGTAATTAGGAGGGTTTTCCAAGGATAAGAAGTTCTACATGTTCAGCAGCACAAATCTCTCACATGTGAACTCAGCTAAAATGGTATGAAATAAAAGTATACTTATCCGATTTTTTAAAAAGTGATTAATTCCATGAAAACCTTCAAATTGCTTACAATTTTAAATTTCATTGCACTTATAAGAAAGTCATTTATGCCTTGATACATGTCATAAGTTTTGAAACCATGCTTTAAAAACTTGATAACTGGACCAGCTAAAGCTGTCTGAACTCACAAGAGACACATGGAAGAGACGTCATACCAGACAGGGGCAATAAGTACACAGCGCAGATCTACCATGGGGAAAGCCCATGGATTCAACACAACCAACCAAGGGAAGCTCCAGGCCTCCGTCGGAACAACGATGCCACTAAAATGAAAAACGAAACCATCCCAGCCCTAAGCCTGACCCATTTCTCCACTGTTCAGGACAACAGTCTGAAAAGATTCTTAACAGCCATGAGAAATCCTCCAGAACGATTAACTGGTTACAAACTATAGTTTAAGAGCATGTCAAACTCAAAATGACATACCTTCCTTACAAAACAGGGACAAAATTTTACTAAAGAACATCCCACATCTGACCAACATTAAGAACACGTTACCAAAATGGCAGTATTAAAGCTTCCATTTACTCCATTAACCACAGTTTAGAAAGTTCAGTGTTCATAAGCAAAATATTTCATTTCGCTTTTCAATATTCCTGAATATTTCCACAGGCTCCCTTTAAATTCTGTGTAAAGCCACTGAATATTTTCTTGTGGGTAACAAATTCTTCCTCTACCTCTACAAGTTTAGGACACTTCTGAAACCTCACATCCCATTCCAATAACAATCCTGAGAACTGAGAATTAGATTAACTGTTATACTTAATTTTAAAACTATGGGAGTAATAGAATGGAACAATTAATCTCTCTCAAACGGCTCTGTTGTAATTTAAGTCCCTCCTCACTTCATTGTTGATTTAGTAAAATCATCAAGTCTTCCACCTTGACTCAACAGTAACCAAATGGCTATTTTAAATAAAATCAAGTCATCACCAAATCCTTCAAAAGCTGGTATCAAATTGTTTTGAAACTGAAACACACATTATGTATACAGTCTGAGTAAAGCAATTTCGAGGAAAAATAGCCCCATGGAAGAGTTTAAATCTATACAATAATTTAAGGCAAAACCTTTTTATCAAAGCCACAAATTATGTCCTGAATAGGTCTGCCCAAAGTCCAACAAAATTTATAGAAGTTTGAGGATCCAGTGCTTGATTTAACTCTATGCCCTATCAGCTTAGTAGAGAGCATGAATAACAGATTAAGACAGCAAAGCAATTTTCTAAACTAAAATGTACCTAAGCATCTAAAAGGTTTTACATCGTCCTTAATGACCTATCAAAGATCCCTGACCAGGCGATCATACATCTTTGAATTCACTTTACACATACGTACAAGGGTCCACTCCAAATAAATCCACCACTTCTCTTCGACATGAGACTCATGGTCAGACGCTCATCAAAACGTTACACTCAGGTTATTCAATTTCAGCTGTTAACTTTATGTCAGCACCCAAACAAGCATTAACCAAAGAACAGAAGCAAAAATTTATAATGACAAAAACAAAAAACCTAAACGTTTAAACAGAAAAAAAAATGTAAAGGGAGCTCACCTGCAGTTGGGTGGAGGGTCTAAAGTGATGTCCGCCAGCTCCTTCTGAATCCTGGAGACAGGAAGCGAGGGGGGGAGAGAGAATCAGGGGTGGGCGGCCGCCCCGCAGGGCAGACAACCCCCCCCCCCCCGACCCCGCCGCCGCGGACCGAGCTGCCGGGGAGCAGGACCTGCACCCCGCGAGGAAAGAACCGGCCCTCCACCGCCCTGGGTTCGAATCCCGCCTCACGCACTACAGCAGGGCTATTTCTCACCAATTTCCACTTACGAAATCGTTTTGAAGCTCCTCACTCGCAGCTAGTTTCCGGAATTGTATCACAATGTGTGCGGGGGTGGGGGGGCGAGAGAGCACGTCCCCACCACCACCCCGGAGCCCGCGGTCGCCCCCCAACCCAGCACCTCGGGTTCCCTCCCCCCAGAGAGCGCCCCCCACCCCGGGCCGCCGGGCACCTCGGGTGCTCCCACCCCGCAGAGCGCC
>NW_006795975.1:1292102-1296172 GCF_000442215.2 Lipotes vexillifer | reverse complement strand
CCCCGCCGGCGCCCCCGCCCCCCCTGCCCGCGCGCACGCTGGCCACGGACGAAACCTCGGGCCAGGTTGGGGATCCCACAGCTCGCCCGCCGCCTGCCTCCCGGACACCCCGGCCCGCGGCCCGCACAGGTGCACCGGCCGCCCTCTCGGCTCACCTGCCCGGCCCTGCTCTAGCCCAGACACCCTCTCACTTCTCTTGGGCCTGCATCCCACACCAGCTCAGAACCCGGGACCCCCACCCAGTTTCCCATCTCCACAACGGGCCGCGACTCTACAAAGAGCCCATCCCCCACCCCTAGGCCGACGCCACTCGGCAGTTCACACCGAGCCATGGCCTTTGTCTTCAGCTTACCTAGGCGCTTCGAGCATCAATTCCTACGACAAAGTTTGAGGACTTTAAGCCTCCTCCACCTTCTAAAGGGAGCCTTCTATTTTTATAACCTTTCCTGCTCCTATCATATAAAGCCCTAAAGGGCTACGTTACAACTTAAAAATCTCACCGAGGCAGCACAGTAGTAAAAAAACTCACACACACAGACACACACACACACATATATACATAAAATCGCAATGGATGCTTTTCTCTTCCCAGAGGTTTTCTGAAGGTAGAAAGACAGGCTGGCTAGATGCAATGGGGAATATAGGTTTTAGAAGACACTGTTCTTTCCATTTATAAGTAAAGAGAAATTTAATTGATTGGGGTGCTGATTAGGGAAGTTCTTTCAACTTTCCTATTGAAGGACATTTCCTGTCCCCTACAAATTCTGGTGAACTTTAGAAAGGGCTTTGCTCACTACTATCTCTGATACCCACTTAGCTGTGTCCTGCTCAATTCTATTGCTATCAATTATCATTTCAGTTCGGAGACCTTGGCACCCCTGCTGTTTGACTCATTATTGCATGTCAGACTAAAAGTTTGGAACCCTGGCTTCCTGATTCTTTACCTGCATCTACTAGAATAACTGTATATGTTAAGACCTATGTACACAGCCCAAAATAACCTCCCCCTGAGCACAACTTTTATAAAAACACACATTGACTTCACTTCTTGTCAACCCAACCTCTTCCTATAAAACATTCACTGAAAAGGTAGCTGCTTCCTTAATACCTAAAAAGTATAATGCCAGACAGCTTTGTCCACCTCATCTCTACAACCAACACCCGCACCATTTCTAGAGTACTGGTAAAAGATTCGTAAGAGTAACCCACACATACCTTCCAGAGTCATTCTTGTCCAGGCCACCCTTGATGGGGGCTTTTCCTTTACGTGTGGACTCAAAACCAACATGCCGTTTCCAACATGCAGTTAAGTAACCTTCCGTCTGCCAATTCAGGTTTCTCTTTCATTCTATCTCCTGGTGTATGTGCCTTTTCCAATTCTATGGGCAATGCCTACCTTCCAAATCAACCCATTTCCCAGAGCAGCATCTATAGGGTCCCACTACCATCACTTTTCCCCTTATTCTTTCCTGGATACACTGTCCCTCTCCACTTCTTCACCTTTACCATTAACCATAGCTCTGCTTTGCACTAACAGCCACTCTCTCAGCAAGATTCCCAGGGAGCTAAAGCTGATGTTAACTTTATACATAGAAGTACCGTTGGTAGCTTCCCACCTTTCATTTGTTTTACACCTACCATCTCTTTCTCAAGCATTTCCAAATGAGTTGTTTAACCTCCTTAGCATATATGGACAAACTGTGTCTAATGAAAAAAATCCCCTCTGTAATTTGCTGACACAAAGCAGACGATTTTATATTTGATGTCTGTGCCTTTATCCCCAAATATATTCATGTACACCAGGGATATGCAGCAAAATATGAAAATACTAATGACCTAAAGCACATATTCTACCTTTAGGTCAGGCCAAAAGCTGCCCCAGCTTGGACGGGGAGCCCAGAAGCTGGGGCAGGGGGGGTGGTGACTAAGGAAAGCCCCATCCAAAGTGGCAAGGGTAGAAGCCAAAATTCTGGGGGAGAACCAGCACAGGGCTAATCAAGGAGAGCCAGTCAGGACTCCTGGGAAGCTGAGACGCAATCAAACTAACCCTCTGAAAATGAAAACAATCTTGCCAAGACATCTTGCCACTTAACTCTACACCTCTGCGCTGTTTACAATAAGCTTAAGTCATTCCTTCAACCTCCTATGGTCAGGTCACCAAAGCACTTTACCAACTTTCCAAATTTCAAGTCAGGGAGAGTGACAGGACAAACTTTCAAACTCTGGGAGTTTTGGCTCGCTTCTCAGTGGAGAGATCTAAAGCCTCATGTTCCATTTTATTTTACATTCTTTAAGACAGATATCTCTCTCTAGCCTACCATTTGGATTCCTTACTATCTTTCTGGTTTGCCACTCTAAAGTTTAATGACTGTACACCTGACAGCAGAAGGATTTATGAAAAGGTATGAGGGTTCCCAGGAATCTGCTAGAGATTACTTTAAGGGTCGTGGGATCAGAGGATACTGCTACTGAAAAAAGATTAAGGTAAAAAGTAGCTTCTTCCAGAGACGTAAGAGGAAGAGAGGAAAAGAAAAAGAGCCACTGCTTGAATTCATCTTGAAAACAAAAACCAAAAAACAACTGTACAGCCTAAGAGAAGAGAAAATAGCATGAAAAAAATTTGAGTTCCCCTGAAATTTGGTAAACTGAAGTTCTGAAAGAGAACAACAAAGAATCCCCAAAATAGCCTAAATAACCATTTTACATCGTTTATTGATTCATCCACTTGCCTCAACTCTCTAAATCAGAAACATCTCTTTAAATTCCATCCGAAAACATCTATCTCCACCCATTACATGTTTTACTCTGCTAATGTGAGTTGGTTATTCCAAATGCAATTTGTGAAACAGATCATATGTGCAACAGGTGAGAAGGAAGTAAGATGGTAATAGAATTCGCTGTGATAGAGCTGTCCGGGCAGGTATTGGTAATAAAGTGGGATGCCAGCCTTGGGGAGGGTCACAGATTAGTGATTATAATAGGACAAGTCATCTGAAATCACATTTGGGGGTCGCTAATAATACTAACGAGGATTCTTACAAACTGCAGCAAGACGTGGGAAAGGCAAGCCGCAACAGCTGCATGTGGACCATGCTTAAAAGAGAAAACAGAAGAAGCAACAGAGAAAAACCATTAGGGCTTCCAAGGCCCTCTTTTTCCTTTTTAAAAACACATAACCCATGGGGAGCGCTGAAGCTACCCTCCTTGGAGGCAGACCAAATGCAGCAAGAGGCAGTCCGTTCGGGAAATGGGAAGCCTGCTGGCGCTGGGGGCGGGGGTGCGGTACCTCTTGGCGCTGGTGGAGAGGAGTTTGGAGTTTTTGCTCATGCTGACTTTACTCTCCTTCTTCCTGGGGGTGTTTGTTTCCTTCTCGGTTTGCTGGTTGGAGGACGAAGATGAGGAGGAGCTGGTGCTGGCCCTCGAATCGTCATCCGACATAGCGAACCCCCCACCCCACCCCGCAAACAGCCCCTGCAGCGGGGGAGGGAAACAAAACAGAAACACAAAAACCATGCAGCCAGTGTACAGAAGGAACTCGGGCGCTGTCAGGAGGGCTTTGGTCCGGGGTGCGTCCGGCCGCCCACCGCCCTCCACTCGCTTTCCAAAGTCTTCAGGCCCAACACGGCTTTTGCAAATCGGACGCTGCTTGTTTATCTCTGGCCCCAAGCGGGGGACGCGGTGGGAAAACGGTCGGGGGGCGTAGCGAGCAGCCCCTCCCTCGCCCCCCGGGGCTCCCCTCGGGGCAGGGAGGGGAGCAGCCGGCCGGGCGGGGGCGCGGGGCGCCCGGCCGGAGCGGGCAGGGAAGGTCCCGGCGGCCGGCCGGCCGGCCTCGGGCTGTTTTTTCGGCGGCTTTCCGGGGGTCGCGGGGGACCGGGGGGCCGGGAGCGGAGTTTGGCGAGGTCGGGAAGAGAGGAGGGCGGAGAGGAAGCCGAAAGGGGGTGGGGGCACGGAGACGGGGAGCGGGTGCCCGGGTGGGGGAAGGGAGAGGCCAGCGGGGGGGCCGAGGCGGCGAGGCCCGAGGCCCCCGCCGCGCCCCGACGCCCCTCCGCGCCGCCCTCCCCCCCGCCGTC
>NW_006795975.1:1258650-1290437 GCF_000442215.2 Lipotes vexillifer | reverse complement strand
AAAAGGAAAAAAAAAAAAAAAAAAAAAAAATGATGGTTATGTGGTGGCCAGGACTTTGGACTAGAGAATGCCCGGGAACTCCTAAAAAAGTGATCAGCTTAAGGGGGAAATTAGAAATCCTGCAACAGGGTTTCCTGTGGGCTGACCCTGGCTTCTCCCTATGGCAATTTACCTTCCAGGAGCAGAGGTCGGTTTAGGCACGCCTGTGAGAAAATCCCAAGATAGGAGTTTTCTGCTCAGGCACGTGCAATTTTACGATTGTGGATTCTTCCAGTCACTTTTTATAGAAAGAGGTGGTGTTTTATAAAAGGGATACAAAGGATTTCGTGGCAGGTAAAACCAACCGACTGTGACAGCCTCACAAATGCGAGAAATCAATGGGAATAAACCCTATACTACTGAAGGAGACTGGATTTAGAATTTTTGGTGTCGGAAATTGGATTAAAGTTTGGGGGCCTGCTGTACCTTCTGCGACGGCAATATAAGTGCTATTCAAGTAATCATAATATTTCTATAATAGTCCTAATTCTTCTGAATTGTTCCTTATTTAGTATTTTTACAAAGATTGATTTTTTTAAGATTAAGCCATCAAATTACAATTTAGTTTCTCACTTATTGGTCATTTCAGTTGAAGGGAATTGAAGAGATAGGTGCGGTGTCACACATACTAGGTCTGGTGCTTTCAGCAGCTGTCCAGTCAGATTTCCATGGGCCACTCTAAATTGTCTCATTCAAATTACCATCCTTTTCCATGGCAACAGTGTGGCTTCAGTTACCACAGGACAACACAAGCTATAAAGCCCGTGGCATATCCACTAAGCAGGAAAACGAGCGTTCTTACTACCACCCACCTCAACCCCTTCTAGCACTCAACAGGAAACTCCAACTTTATTAAGACTCAAAGTAATTGTGCAGACTTCTTGTTCAATCCTTACCAGGAAAGCTGTATCTACCAAGAACTGTCGTAGAATCAAGGGGTCCAAAAGCTGAGAAAAACCTGTCATCGTTTCAGCCTCCTACCTCGGAGCAGTCCCTCAGTCACTCAAAAGCCTAGAAATTTTGAAAAGATGCCAGGCATGTGTTTAGTTTCAGGAGTCTTGGTAGAGGATATAAAAATAATAACATTCTCTGCTGTATGTTATTTGAAAACAACGCCCCCAAATCTCCTTAAAACCAGGTTGTATACTTTTTGTACTTCTGATGGAAAAAAACCATAAATTCGAGATAAAACAATGAGCAAACATGAAACAAACTCAGTTGGGATGAAAAAAATAATCTGAAGACAGTTATTAAAATTGAGACTTCCTCTTACGAAAATTCTGGGTTCCTGATACTTTAAAATACATGTCCACACTGTGAGTACAACCAGTAAAAACTCATATATGTATCAAGACGAGAGTTGGCAGGGAATACAGGAGAAGAGGTTTGATTTGCTGATGTGACTGGGACGGTGGATGAATTTTTTCTTTAATTTTGGTTGGCATAAATCATATATTTGGATACTAACTATAATAATATTTTTAAAAATGAACGTAGTATTTTGTGTTGCATTGTTGATGCTTGGATGAGACTGGTCCCTGGGGAAATAAATCATGTAATGGGAGGGCCCCTCGTCTATAGGGAAGCGCTTTCCCAAGCTAGTCTGGAGGGACACTAGCTCTCTTTTGTGTATTAGTCTTTCTTATCTCTAACCCTGGTTAGTGCTTTATGGTTCGGGAATGATCTGCCGAGGGGGAATGACAACCTCAAAATGTTTAGAAAAGAATCTGCTGCTCTCGAAAGACTATTCTTTATATTCAAATTATTTTACATATACAGTTGTCTCCGTCATAAAAAAATAATAATTAATTTGTGATCTTCTAGCTCTCTACTTATTAGCTGCAAGGCCTAAGGAGATAAATTGACCTCTCTAAGGCCTCCCTTTCCTCAGCTAAGAAGGGCAATACCTGCGCTGTACTCGCTGGTCGGTTGTAAGAAGCATCAAATGTGTATCTATAGTAAAAAGTGGTTTATTAACTGTTACTCAGAGTATTAATAATCCCACCCTTATTTTACTTCTCAGGAATTTTGTTAGGACACGGGGTCTTTATGACTTAGGATTGATGACAATATAGGAAACCTTCTAAGAGAAAGATCGGGTTGAGGAATCACAGGATTTTATTTCCAAGAAGGGGCCTAAGACAGCTTTGAGTTCAGACTCCTCAGGTTGCAGATGAAGAAATTAAGGCAAAGGAAGTCACCGTGTCTTGTCCAAGGTCAAGCAGTAAGTCAGTGGCGGAATTGTGACTGTGGCCCATGATGACTTTGCCAGTCCTGGCAATGTTGGGGGGCGGGGGGTGGTGGTGGAAAGAGTCTCAATTACACTGAAGAACAATATATTAAATATAAAAGGATTCTGATAATATTTTAAAGAACATATTAACAATCAAGACAGGTGGGAAAGTGGGAAAAAATGGAAGCAAGTGAAGGGAACCACTGAATTTATAACATTAATGACCCCTATTGAAGTTCCCTACTCCCCATTCTGAGAACAATACTTATTATTTCTTTATTTCATATTGACGCGTATATTTTAAGTAGGTAATACGTTCTCATGCTATATTATCCTAAAGAAACCAAAGGGTATACCACGACAATATCCCTCGGCCCCTGCCCCCAACGCTGGGGAAGTCAAGTGCGGGCTAATGTGCCCATATACAGTGGCTGCTTTGATAGGAAGGCTCAATCTACATTTAAAAGACGCATTCAGACAGAGGCCGTGTGGTGCAACACTGTGACGTCCCTGGGCTTTGAAAAAGTGGGCTGCAGTTTTTATTAATGCCTATTCCGGATTCTCAGAATGATCCAATCCTCTTCTTCAAGCCATCTTTAGAGTATCAAGTACGTTTAAGCAGAAGCCCTTGAAGATGAAGGTATTGACTGATCCCTAGGAGGTGAAATGACACGGTTGATTCAAAAGAAAGAGACCCCGTCTGACTTCCTAGCACACCTATTTCTGGCTTGTTGCTTACACGGAACTTCAAATATTTCATAAAGGTGACCATTCTCTTTGGCCAATTTCACATCCAAAGAATTGCCAAGCAAATTTGTTAATACTATATTAACATTTGTTAATATACATATGTATTTTTTTAAGTTACCCTATGGCTGGATAGAAAGGATTTCCTTTTTTTTTTTCTTTCTTTCTTTTTGTCAAGAGAAAAAAACTTATGTTTGGCATGTAAAAAGAATTTCTATAAAGCTTTTCTGAAAAAGGTGGGTTCACTGTGGATTTCAGTCCACTTGTTTTATTTTATGACGCTCCTTTGCTGAAAAAGCCATTCCTTATACAGAAGGATAAGGAAGGTTTGCAAAGAAGGGTCAATTCATGAAGCCTAATGAGATCTGGGGCTTTTATCTTCAATTCGGGTCATTTTTCCACAGGCCTTTTTATCAAAAAGCACTGATCCCTTTGAAGGACCCTAAGCATTGTGCGACTGTATTGGTCCTGAACCTTGCTATCACAGGAAGCTAGGACAGAGCTAAATTATTTTTTCTACCACATGGAGGCATTGAACAGCCATGTGATTTTTAAAATTTACCAAGACTTGATAAGAGTCTAAAGCTTTCTTGGGCAAGGGCAAAAATGTTGGTTTGATGTCGACAAATGGAGAGTACTTAGTATGAAAGCATTCTTCTCAGTTTATAATTTAGCATCTCCTCTGAGGGGCCTATTCTCTGAACACACTAGCCTTCAACCTCCTATACGTTTTTGATAACGTAAGGACAGACTGTATTCGAATATACTGGATTGCAGCTTGAGCTGTTTGGTTCATTAGTCTCTGAAACCTTTTCTTGAACTGAACACTATTTCAGTTTCCTAAAATTTGGAGGAATAAAATAGTACGGAAAGTTACTTTTATTTCACGCTCTTAATTATCTATTGTGAAACTTTTTTAAAAAAGATCAACTTCCCCACAGTTCCATGGTGTGGCAAATCTACAATCAAGGATCCAGTTTTGAATCCAAAAGTTACCTCAATAATTGCAAGGCCCAGAAGCAATTGGCAGCAAAGATAGCCATCTTGACTTGCTAAGCCTGCTTGATGCGTTCTGTCTTTGCAGCAGACGGTACTCATGTCTCAGCCCCAAATCAATTAATCAACAGATATGTATTAACGGCCCTGTGTATGCTAAGCACAGTGCCGGTGCATGGCAGACGTAAAGTCTATGGGGTATTCTCTGGCCTCCAGCAAAGGCCAGGGAAGAAGGGATTATAACTGAACCTAGAACAAGTAGGATTTGAAAAGATGGAGAGGCATCACCAGGGACTGAAATGACATTTAAAAAGATGGAAAACATCAGGAAGATTCAAAACATTTTATTTTTAAAATATAAATATACACAAAATATTTTATTATTGGAAATTAAAAGAAAGAAATTGGCCTTTATTCTTCAAAAGTGTCACTGGCATGAAAGACAAACACAAATTGAGGTTCCAGATGGAACGAGACTAAAGAAACATGAGAACTAAATGTAATATATGATCCTGGAACAGATCCTGTACTGGATGGAAAATGGAAAAGACAATTATAAAGGACATAATTGGGTCCACTGAAAAAAATTGGAGTATGGAAGTTAGATTTGATAAAGGTATTGTATCAATGTGAAATTTCCTGAGGTTGACAACTATACTGAGGATATTCTTATTTTTAGGAGATACCCAGTGAAACATCAAGGGGTAAAGAGGCAGGATGTCTGAAAACTATTGTAATAGCTCCGAAAAACAGATGACAATATGTGTGTTAGAAAGAGAGAGAGAGGAAGAAAACAAGCGTGCCAAAATGTTACAAATCGGTGAATCTGGGTAAAGGATATGTGGAAGAATGTTCTCTGTATCAATTATTCTTGTGACTTTCCTGTAAATTTGGAGGGAAAAACTGTGGTTACCTCAGAGGGATGAAATGGGGGGAAATGAAGGTGAGACTGCCAACTCATTACATATCCCTGTACTGTTTCACTTCTTAACAGAAGTGTGCCTTCTTTTAGTACGTTTTAAAAATTGAACAACTAGGGACTTCCCTGGTGGTCCAGTGGTTACACTTCGCCTTCCAGTGCAGGGGGTGCATGTTCGATCCCTGGTCAGGGAGTTGAGATCCCACATGCCTGGAGGCCAAAAAACTGAAACATAAAACAGAAGCAGTATTGTAACAAATTCAATAAAGACTTTAAAAATGGTCCACATCAAAAAAAAAATCGAAAACATAAATCTTTAAAGAAGAAAAATATATGGAAGCAGAGAAACTCAGGAAGTGATTGGGGAGGCCGTGAGTAGACAAATTTGTTTGAAGGACTTAGAAAAGTGAGCGGTGGCTGGAAGGGTGAAACGTAGTCACCTCGAATTTGCAGAGGGCTCCACGGTGAGCTGAGAAGCCTGGATTTCATTACAGGATAAAAGTACAAGAGAAAGACATTAGAGGTATTTTAGCCTAAGGGCTGCTTTAAGAAGATTAGTTCGATAGAAAAGCCAGGAAGAAGGGGAAGAAGCCAGGAAAGCAGGAAGAAGCCCTTAGAGGAGTCTGGGCTCAGGGAAGCAGCTCCTAATTCCTAATTCTCTGTGCTCATTAATCACTGTTTAATGCTGAAGCTCTGGGAATTTAAATCCCGTGATAGCCGAGAACATGTCTGCTTAGAACTATTCTAGAACAGTGCCTGGCACTTAGTAGGCATGCAATACGCAACCAAAAAAGGCAGGAAAATGGGCTTCCCTGGTGGCGCAGTGGTTGAGAGTTTGCCTGCCGATGCAGGGGACGCGGGTTCGTGCCCCGGTCTGGGAGGATCCCAGGTGCCGCGGAGCGGCTGGGCCCGTGAACCATGGCCGCTGGGCCTGCATGTGAGAGGGACGCGGACCGCAAAAAAAAAAAAAAAAAAAAAGAAGGCAGGAAATGAACACCATCCTTGGCTTTAGTAGTGTTGTTCTCCCCTATCCCACCGCCTCCAATGTTCCGTCATTCACAGGTGTGTGATTACACCATCAAGCCCTCGATAAGGGACGTGTGGTGTCTGTGTTGCTGATCCTGGGGAAGCACGAGTGGCCCCAAGGTGAGGCCTGAAGCGACTCCTAGCCCCCCAGCATGGAAAGGAATCCCAGCCTTGACATCAGGGTTACAGAACACCAACCTGGAAGAGCTCTGGAGAGCATCACCCAGTGTGCCCTGTTGTATTAACAGGGGAGGAAGCTGAGGTCCAGAAATGCTAGGTGAGTTTTCTAAGGCAACTAGTTAGCAGCAGAACCAAGACCTCTCCCTTGGAGGAATGCAAGTGCACTCTGGGGTCTTGCAGAAGCCACATCTCCACACCTCAAACATGGGGTGCCCGCGGGGACCCCAGCAACCAGAGGTAAACTCCAAGGAGGCGAGCGCACTCTCGTTCTGTCCACCCAGCACTGCTCTCCGTGGACCTGGTCCGCATCATTGTCTGTCACATCCCCTCAGCCGTGGACATCAGGCCGGGCACAGAATCACTAATCCAGCACATGTGTGCGGACACACACACACACACACACACACACACACACACCACACACCTTGCTTCCTGAATTACACTCACTGAACTGAAGGCCATCCTTAGTCTTACAGTGAAGTGGAGACAGACATTTGCCCCACATAACTGTGAGGCTGGAAGCAAAGATTCCTACATGCCCTTTCTCATCTCTGACTTTAAGAAGTCTCTTTACGAACAAACTGGTGGTTGTCAAGAGGGAGGGCGTTGGGGGAGGGATGGAGTGGGAGGTTGGGATTAGCAGATGTATATATAGGATGGATAAACAACAGGGTCCTACTGTATAGTACAGGGAACTATAGTCAATATCCTCTGATAAACCATCATGGAAAAGAATGCATGTATATGAATAACTGAGTCACTTTGCTGTACAGCAGAGATGAACACAGCACTGTAACTCAGCTTCCCCCAGTTTTCCCCGCTGCCTCACCCTTCCCCACTCCACCACCTCAGGGAAGAGTGCAGGGCAGGGCAGTTAGGGAAGGAGCAGACCTCTTTCCAGATCCACACTCCCTCTGACTAGCAGTGAACTCTGGAAAGTTCTCCAACCTGCCGAACAAACTGGGATAATAAAACCCATTTCATAAGGTTATTTTTTTTCATTTTTTAAATTGAAGTATATTTGATTTACAATGTTGTGTTAATTTCTGCTATGCAGCAAAGTGACTCAGTTGTACACATATATATTCTCTTTTTTCATATTCTTTTCCATTATGGCTTATCATAGGCTATTGAATATAGTTCTCTGTGCTATACAGTAGGACCTTGTTGTTTATCCACATAAGATTTTTCGGGGGACTTCCCTGACGGTCCAGTGGTTAAGACTCTGCTCTTCCAATGCAGGGGGCACGGGTTAGATCCTCGGCTGGGGAACTAAGATCCCACATGCCGCGTGGCACAGCCAAAAGAAAAAAAAAAAAGATTTTTCAGAAGGTTAAATGAGAAATGTCTGTAAACTGCTTAGTCCAGGGCCTGGCATGGCCTAAGCTATCATCGGTTGAATCTAACACGTTGTCCTGGTCTAATTAGTATTTTTCAGGACTTAATCCAGCGAGCTCAGATTTTCTTTGGCTGTTCCAGAGTTAATAAATTGGAAGTACACGCAGCCAACCTGTATACTATTTTGGGTTGTTTCCTGTCGCCTGGGAAATTGCAAGGGGGGGAACCCTGCCCTATTCCAGCTCCAGCCCAAGGCCACGCCCTGGGAGCTGAGTGGCCACCTGCTGATTGGTGGTCAGGGTGGCACGAGCCTCTGAAAGCCTGAACAAACAGGTTAAGTCAGAAAACATCTGGGTTTGACCAGAAATGTTCTTTTTTCCATGAGTGAGTCAGAATGGCCCAAGTATCTGATGCTCCCGCTCAAATTGTTTGGAGAACTGTCAGGTGAAGGATCATTCCAGAGGATTTGTGTCTGTTACACGGAATTCATTCTCTTTCTTTTTAGATGGCAGGTTAGTTCGGCCTCTTCAAAGTGTTAAATCAAGAGTCCTGAAAGGAAACCGATGGTGTGCAAGCTGGGATTTTCAAAGAAGTTTAAAGCACAAGGAACTTCTCTAGGAAGCTTGTCAGTCACAGTATGGACAAGTATGGACAATGTTGGTGCAAATGTTTAGACTCCTTACGTGTTTCTTCCCTCCTGTAAGAGTCACACATTGGATTCCCAGAAGTAATAACACCATCATAATCGGCAGTTTTGGTTTGAAAAGGTCATTTTTTTTTGCAACATCTGTGAGCTATTCAGGTTCTGTCCAACCTAGGAGAGAGATTTAGAACTCGGTAATTGGGGTAATATTTGTCCTCTTCTTAGAGTTCTAAATTTTTTACTATATTCAGGGGTTGAAAGCCATACCTTTTCTTTGAAAACAGATTTTTTTTCATATAATTACATAAAGTAGAGATTTATATTCAGAAACCCTCCAACAGTGGAAAAGCTAGTTACTCACAACTCTGGGTCACTCCTTGGCACTGCTGTGTCCTTGAGTGATAGAGGCGGGAAAATTAGAAGGATCCTTTCTAAGACTGTGATTTACGCTCCGATAATTGGAATTTATTTAGTTCCGGATTTGCCTTCGCTTAAAATAAATCCTTGGGATGGTGGGTTGGTCTAAGAGGTATATATCTAAGATGTTATTTTTGGAAACTGCTAGAGAATGAAATGAAAACTTGTGATTTTCCTTGAACTTGGCTTGAGAGTAAAATCAAGATTTTATGCACCTGGAGGTGAATACATTTACTTTGCTCAAACTTTCTCACTTGTAAATGAGTGGCTTAGAGGAGAGCCCGGAATCGGAGGTTCAAATTCTATAGATTTTTCTTAGTTCTGTCCCCACTTATGGATCCACCTTTACTAAAATCATCAATCACCCTCTTAATTAAAAAAAGAAATTGCTTGGTGCTCCAATACGTTTACATAAAACACACGTATTCTTATTGATACCATCTCACTGTTTCTTTATTGCACATCTAAATACTACACAGACAGTTTGGGTTTGGCCCTTTATAGGAATGGCTAGAGAGGCTTTCCTTAGGAGTATAGGGTGTTTTAATTCAGTTTTGTTTTTTAAATGGGACTTTTGTGTCCTTGCCTTATGAAATATACATGATGTGTAAGATGTGGCAGGTGTCCTGTGTGTCACCATCACTGCGTGGACATCTGGACATGTGCTGCGCTAGGCCATCTCTGCAACAACTTTTAACACACAGCTTCTGTTTCTAAAACGCTCCACTTTTGTCTATTTCGTTTGTTTCCTTTTTATTATGAATATTTCAAACATTCATAAAAGTAGAAAGAATAGTACAAGCGTCCCCTACACTCACCTCACTACCTACATTCAAGAATTGATCATATTTTTCGTATTTGTTTTTTGTTTGTTTGTTTGGCTGTGCTGCACTGCTTGTGAGATCTTAGCTCCCCAGCCAGGGATTGAACCCAGGCTCTTGGCAGTGAAAGAGTGGAGTCCTAACCACTGGACCTCCAGGGAATTCCCCTGTTATGTATTTTTATTTGCTAAAACATTTTAAAGTAAACTGATATCAGGACAGTTTACCCCTAAATTCTTCAACCTGCTTCTTCAAAAAATAACCACATAACCATTATCACACCTGACAAAACTAGCAGTAACTCTGTAGTATTGTCTAAATATTCTGTACACATGCAAGTCTCTGATTTCCCTTTAGGTTCGAATCAGAATCCTATTCAACACCATGCACATTGGGTTTGTTTGGTTTCTTTTAACCCAGAACCATCCTCAGCTGTTCCACCTCTCCTGCCTTTCTTTAATTGAAGCATTGGCTTGTTGAAAAGACACAACGAGTTTGTATTGCAGAATGTTCCCACGTCCTGGATTTGCTTGTTTTTTCTTGTGGTACCATTTATGTGACCCCTTGATCTCTTCTGTATCCTGTAAATTTGAGGTTTCGTAGAAAGGTGTGATTCATTCCAGTTAAACATTTGGGGCAAGACAGTCCAGTCGTAGGTGACCCTGTATACTTCCTGTTGCATCACATCAAGAGGCAATGACTTCTCCCTTAAAAGGCATCTCTTGAGCAGCAGAAACATGTACCATTCCTCATGTGTCTTTTTTTAAAATAATTTTATTTATTTTATTTCTGGCTGCGTTGGGTGTTTGTCGCTGTGCGTGGGCTTTTCTCTAGTTGCGGTGAGTGGGGGCTACTCTTCGTTGCAGCGTGCGGGCTTCTCATTGCGGTGGCTTCTCTTGTTGTGGAGCGCGGGCTCGGCTCTAGGCGCATGGGCTTCACTAGTTGTGGCTCGCGGGCTCTAGAAATGCAGGCTCAGTAATTATGGTGCACGGGCTTAGTTGCTCCGTCGCATGTGGGATCTTCACGGACCAGGACTCGAACCCGTGTCCCGTGCACTGGCAGGCGGATTCTTAACCACTGCGCCACCAGGGAAGTCCTCTCATGTGTCTTAAAAAATACCACTGGCCCTGAATTCAGAACCTGTGAAGGTCATTTAGCCTCACTGAGCTTCAAATTTCTTGCTAGAGACAAAACCCATACAGTCGGTAGGAATTGGTTCCAGGATCCCTACAGATACCAAAATCAAGGATGCTCAAGTCCCTTTTGTAAAATGGTGTAGTATAAGCATACAACCTACTCATCCTCCCGTATACTTGAAATCATCTCTAGGTTACTTATAATACCTAATACCATGTAAATACTGTGGAAATAGTTGTAAAAGCAACGTAAATGCTATGTAGATACTTGCCAGGATGCAGCAAATTCAAGTTTTGCTTTTTGGAATTTTCTGGAATTTTTTCCCCCCAATATTTCTGTTCTGTGATTGGTTGGATCCCTGGATTCGAAAGCTGGGAGGTACTATTCCTATCATCTCCATTGTACAGGTGAGAAACTGAGGCACAACAAGTTGAAGCAATTTGTCTGAGGTCAAAGAGCTGGTGAGAAGAGGAGGTGAGATGTAAACTCAACCAGCCTGACTGCAGAGCCCACGTGGGAAATGGGAAATCACGTAAGTACCGTATAAAAGCAAAGTATTGACACAGTAATACCAGGTGTTGCATTAGCCAATGGAGAGGATGTTTTTCTGTTTTCTTTCAGACTCTCACTGACGTTATCCTATTACTTGAATAGCCACAACATGAACAGGTATGTACAGAGGAAGACATACAGTATGGATATAAAATAACAATCAGAATCATTTATTACTTACTTGCGCTCGCTCACTGGTGGTTCTGACAACAGAATAAAAGGTATCACATCAACAATAATAGAAACTTTGCCTAGAGGAAAAGACATATTAAGTGATGCCATATACAGATACTCTATATTTTCTTCTTCGTGGCTCTACTCCTTTTGTCCTGTTTCATTTGACATATGGCTCACTTCATAAAAATGTTTAAATATTGATTTCCAAATGGCTTCACTTGGTCCTAAAACAATATTAACAGACCCTGTGGTTTCTGGAAGGATCTGTTCTGCTGTTTCTGTAAAAGATGTTTTGGGGTTTTTTTTCCCCAGGATTTTTGAATCAAGAGAATTAGTTGGTCAATCATACCCAAACATGATGACCACGTGATTTCTTTTTTAAAGGCTGTGCGTAAGGCAATCTAAAAAAGGCATGGCCATCAGTGGGTCCTCTGGGTTAAACCTCTCAGATGACCATCTGTCCTCGCCAAGGTGTGAAATCATACTTGGCAAATGGCATCTAAACCCCCAGAACCCTCAGCCAGAGCCATCACATTTTATGTCCACACACAGTAAAGATAGCTGTGAAAACTGCATGCATTCTTCAAAAGATTTTTGCCACTGAAGTCACTAGGAGGTTTTCCCCCCCCGGCCTTTTCATTCTACTTCAAATATCAGAATTACAATATGTTTAATTTGGTAAGTGTAATAATCCCAACCCTGGAAATATTTACAATAACATATAAAAGCCAATAAGATCTTTGAAATAGATTTAGAATATATATACATCAGTCTAATATGGGAGAGAGACACGAAGATCACCAGTGAAGATCTCAGCAAGCTGTGGTAAGGTAACTGCATCACAAAGTTGAAAAAATATCATTTATCATGCCCGATGGTTATAAAAAGAAACACATGGTTTCTTGAAAATTTTACATAGCCTATTTCCACTCTAAAGCTACTAAAAATGATCTTTTTGTGGGGGGGGCTGTACAGTGTTATTAATACCAGCTGGGATGTATTGATTGCTTATTATGTCCTAAGCACTTCGTCTACATTATTTCACTTAGCCTTTACAACAGCCCTTTAAGGCAGCTGCATTTATTACCCCCAGTTTACAGATGAGACCACTGAGGCTTAGGGAGATTAAGTAACTCAAACAGAGTCACCCAGCTATTGGGAGGCAGAGTCGGAATTCAAACTCAGGGCTGACTCCAGGGCCCGACTTCCCCGGCCGCCAGTGGACGAGAATAGTGACTACCACTTCCATCAACCGAATTTTAACCCCTAGGAACATGCAAAGTCCTAACGCAGCAGAGTGCCTTGTGCTGAACCTAGAACAACTCCAAGCAAGGAATTGAGTTGCAAAACGGAGCTCCTAGAAGCTGGACTTAGATTCACATTTCCTGTGAAAAGGATTCTCAGCAGTGCCGAGGGCCCCCCTGCGCCCCACCCTCCGGAGCCCCTGTGGGCATCCTCCCTGAGGACTCAGCGCTACCCGGGTGTCCACAGCTGCTGAGCATCCCTCCCTCTTCCTCTCCCCCCACCTCCAAGCTCTGGCAGGCAGTGCGTCTTCCTTTTCCATCCTCTCGTGTTTCACCCAGCAGTCAATCAGTAACTATTTGTTCAATGAATAAATGAATGAATGAATGAGTGAACGGACAAACAACTATCAAACCAGTCACAAATGGAAAAGTACACAGAGGTCCATAAATAGTAAGCTGTCGGCCTAAAACAGCCTCAGCCTGACCAGAGTATAAATTTCACCAAACTTCATATGAAATTGGGGAATGTTTATTTTTTTTTCTGTATTAGATATCATATGATTTATTCACATTTCATACTTGCAGGCCTCAATATTATTCCACACTTTACTTTCTGTGTGATTGGGTCCAGATACAACATCTCATCCTTGCTCTCTGTTATAAGACGATGCTATTAAGTTATCCCTCACTCCCGCAAACATACCCCCCCCCAAAAAAAACCAACCTACACTATAATGTTAAAAATATCTGGAATTGGGAATTCCCTGGAAGTCCAGTGGTTGGGACTCGGCACTTTCACTGCCAAGGGCCCTGGTTTGATCCCTGGTTGGGGAACTAAGTTCCCGCAAGCCAAGTGGCCAAAAAAAAAAAAAAAATCTGGAATCATAAATACCAAAATAATGACAGCTATTGCCTTTGACTAACAATGATTTATATATTTTTTATGTCTCCAACATTTCCATAATAATATAAAAAAGCAAATAAACCATTTATGATAGAAAAAATGTTATCCTTCCCAGGTTGTCCTAAGGATCAAATAAGGTCACGTGGGGCAGTGCTCTGATGCTGTCATCATCTTGCATTTACTGGCCCTCTGCTCTTTGTAGCCTTTGTGCTTCTAGAGGGGGCACCTATCTGCAAGAAGGAAGGTGCCGGGGAGAGAATTCAGGGCTTCCTGATGCCACTTCCTGGAACAAAATTAACTCTAGCCAGAGAAGGGCTTCTATGAAGCCAGGCTCTGTGAGTGGACCTGAGAAGCAAGGAAGGCCAACAGCCAGTTCACACCTGGAGGCAACCCAGAAAACGTCCCCTGGAAGCCCCAGAAACCTTAGGAGTCCCCTTGCTCTTCCTGGTCTCCATCTCAGCCGTCACTACCGCGGTTGTCTAGACGGATGGCCAACAATCTGATTGTGTAATCAAGCCATGCAATCACCCTGGAGACAGCAATCGCTAAGAGAAATGCTGGGCTTGAGCACAGCACCTGCCCAGGTGGGTGGTCCACGAACCAAGAGAGGCAGCGCCCCACCTTCCCCTCCTCATCCACCGTTATAGGGCAAAACGAAGGAAAACAAAACTCAGGTGACTTGTCCTCGACCCATCCTAACTTGTTTTCCTCCTTGCTAGGATTTACCTGAGCACGCGTGACCATTAGCCTTTGCTCAGGAGGCCCAGTTGTGCCGACAGACAGACCTTAGAGAAAGGACAGCACGGTGAGCTGGGGAGCTTGTGAATAAACCATGCTTCTCCCTTGGGTCTTCTGTAGTCCTCTTTTGTCCCCCGCTGTGCTCCCTGTCACCACCCCCTGCTTCCATCTGTGTAAGAGGAAACCCCTTGAAGCATCTGTGAAACAAACCAACAAACCAACAAACCACAACGCTGTCTTCTTTTCTTCCTCCAAGGTTCTTGGCACTCATTTTTAAAACTGGAATTTTCACAGCAAATGATTTTGGTGGGTTCAGGAACATACATTTTAATTCTCAGCCCCGAAGCAAACATTTCAACCAAAGATCCCTTACCTTTTTAAAAAACTGCAAAGTAAGTTTCTCCAGCAAAGAAAGACCTAGTATTTTCCCAGGCCTTCTTGCAAACAGAGGCCCCTTAGACAATATTTACATCTACATGTGGGTGAGTTGAGACTGTGCTTGGGGCACTTGGAATAAGAGAGGCATTGATAGATTCCAGTAAGGCTGGCGGGTATTGAGGAGTGAGTATGGTGTAACCGGGGGACCATACACTGTGTGAAACGCCCTGTGGACACCATCTTCCTGTTTTATATTCATAACCACCCCACGAGGTAGAAATGAATCTTCCTGATCTACAGATGAGGAAACCGAGATCCAGAGAAGCAAGGGATCTAGACTGAGTCTCTCACTAATCAATCTTAGAGCCGGGGTCCTAACACAGGCCTCTGACCCCAGTCCCTGCTTCTCCTGTGGGGTCCTGGACCTGCAGCGTTTGCAATCTGCATTTTCACCCACCCTCCCCCCGTGGGCGATCTGCCTACACCTTCCCCTGCTGCCCTGGGTCCATGGTCTTATCCTGACCCTCACGGGCCCTGCTTTTGACTTTTCGGAGGCTCAGTTGCTCATTTCTACAATGAAGATGGTCACAAGATTGGAGAATTCAGTGGCACTTAGCAGCCGCTTTCTAAAGGTCTTTGTGGAGCTTTTTTGAAGTTTCTGTAAACGGTGCTACGTAAATGGCACAGTTAAAAGCTGACTTTCAAAAAGTTAAAAGCTGACTTTCAAAAAGTTACTTTGGAATGATAATAGAAGTAATGCACACTCAGTATAGGAGATTTGGAAAACAAAGAAAAGACACAGAAAACAGAAAATTCTCCCATAAATCCACTATCCTGAGATAACTGTGGAAACATTTAGTTGCATTTTTCCCCCCAGTATTTTCTCTCTGTATATGTGTTTGTGATTAAATATATTATTTCTACAGATAGGGATCATTCTGTATATATACATTTGCACCCTGAAGTTTTTTCTCTTCGCATTGAAAAAATTCTTTAAGCTCGTGAATACACAAGCTGCCTTCCTGGGTTCAGACTCTGAGTCAGAAAGTTCTTTCCATCTAGTTATTTTTGTTTTTTTGCTTTTTTTGGGTAAATTTTATCGAAGTAGAGTTGATTTACAATGTTGTGTTAATTTCTTCTGTATAACAAAGTGACTCAGTTATACATATATATATATATATATATATATATATATATATTCTTTTTCTTATTCTTTTCCATTATAGTTTGTCACAGGATATTGAATATAGTTCCCTGTGCTATACAGTAGGACCTTGTTGTTTATCCATTCTGTATACAATAGTTTACATCTGCTAATCCCAAACTCCCACTCCAGCCCTCCCCTACCTCCCCCCAACCCTCAACTACGAGTCTGTTCTCTATGTCTGTGAGTCTGTTTGTTTCCTAGATATGTTGATTTGTATATTTTAGATTCCACATACAAGTGATATCATATGATATTTGTCTTTCTCTTTTTGACTTACTTCACTTAGTATGATAATCTCTAGGTCCATCCATGTTGCTGCAAATGGCATCATTTCATTCTTTTTTATGGCTGAGTAATATTCCATTGTATATAGGTACCACATCTTTATCCATTCCTCTGTCGATGGACATTTAGGTTGCTTCCATGTCCTGGCTATTGTAAATAGTGCTGCTATGAACATTGGGGTGCCTGTATCTCTTCAAATTAGAGTTTTGTCTGGCTATATGCCCCAGAGTGGGATTGCTGTATCATATCTTTCCATCTTGTTTTATTTCCGTCTACTTCGATTTAAGAATTAAGATCGGGACTGCCTTGCACTTGAGGGTTTCAGAGATAAACCCATGTGTTTCGAGCGAGTAGCTCACGAGGGGTGGTGAGCTCTTCTGCAGGCAGGTCCAGGAGACTGCAGAGACCTGCAGGGGACCCACGTTTGTTCTGGGCATCTCAGGGACTCCGCCTGTGGGACTAGGAATGAAAGCTGGGCTTCCAGCTGTGCACATTCCTCCCAAGTAGGAGTTGTCTGCTTTTCATTTTTGTTTTCAAGTCTCTGTGCCCCAGCGCTCAGCACTGTGCTGGCACAGCGCAGGGATGCAGTAAATTTGATGGATGAATGAATGGGTCAGTAAATGAGTTGGTGAATGAACGAAGGAAGGAAGCGGAGAAGGTGGGCAGCCGCCTAAGGCTACAGCTGAGGCATCTCCTGCCACTCTCCCTTGGTCCCACCTACACCTCAAGTTCTACCATGAGATTACTTCCTTGCAGCAGTCTTTGAAGGCCTGTTCTCACAAACGAGCATCCCTGTGAGGGCTACCTGTGTCATTTATTAGCCTTTTTCAAATATGTTGATGTTGGGATTTTAAGAAAGCGTTTTCCTATGGTTTACCATGGTCAGTAATAGTCTA
This sequence comes from Lipotes vexillifer, assembly GCF_000442215.2. Taxonomy (NCBI): domain Eukaryota; kingdom Metazoa; phylum Chordata; class Mammalia; order Artiodactyla; family Lipotidae; genus Lipotes; species Lipotes vexillifer. Next base: position 1,273,560 of record NW_006795975.1, on the reverse strand, counting down.
GGTAAGCCAGCTTCCTAAACTAAGTTTTCTGTCCATTTGAATATTCATAAATTATCTGCCCATTAAGGGTGTTGTCCCCAGGAGCAAGGAGACTTTACCTTAAAAAGCTCCAGGAATGGCGGGAACAGAGAGATCTGTAGAATCTTCTCAGTGAATGGTCTTTGGGGGTGACACTGTTACGCCTGGCAAGGCTGGAATAATCTGGATGGGGCAGTGTGACCCTTACAACCTGGAGGCTTTGCTCCGGGAAGGGCTAGTGGCAAAAGCAGAACCGGGTAGACAGCACACCTGAATAGAGAAGGGGTTCGGTGAACTTGGACTTGCTCTGTGCCGTGTCTTTATAGGGAAATCTTTGTTTTGTTTTGTTTTGTTTAATTTTTTGGCTGTGCGCACGGCATGTGGGATCTTAGTTCCCCAACCAGGGATCAAACCCGGGCCCCCTACATGGGAAGCTCGGAGTCTTAACCACTGGACCGCCAGGGAAGCCCCCTTTATAGGGAAATCTTAATGCTCTGAGTCAGCTCTTCAGCTGACAGCCAACAGCAAGCAAGTGAGGAGTGCAACACGCACTGCCTTCACAGCCACCCCGCTACAGCCGTCCTCACCGTGCACCCCGATTCCTGCAGTGGCCCCTTCATTAGCCTTCCTGCCACCACTGTAGCCCCCAAACATTCTGCATCTGCATCTGCAAATCCCAAATCAGATCAGGTCGCTGCTCTGCCCAAAACCCTCCAGTGGCTGTCTGGCTCTGAGCAAAATCTGAATCTAAATCGACATGGTCCTGTGTGATCTGGCATTCCCAGCCACCTTTCTGATTCCATCTCTTGCTTCTTTCCCCCTTGATCACTGTACTTAAGCTGCCTGAACAGATCTGCCCTGTTCCCACCCCCGGTTCCACCCTGCCTCACTCCCTCACTTCCCTCAGGGCTCTGCTCAAATGCCCTGCCTGGCCCACCTAAAAATAATAACACCCTCCCTCCCTCTCCCCACCAAAAAAATCCCCTGCCCCACTTTTTACCCCCAACCCTGCTTTATTTTTCTTCATAGCATCTCTCATCACATGACATTTAATGTATTTGTTTATGTATCTCCTTCTCAACTAGAATAGAAGTTCCATTAGAACAAGGATGCTTGTTTAGTTTCCTCTACTGCTGTGGTCCAGTGCCTAGAACCTTGCCTGGAACTTAATTGTTTGTTTGTTTTTCGTGAATATTGAATAACTCTTAAAGAACAACTGTATGATTTTATTTTTTTATAGTTCCATCACCATTCTTCCAGTTCAGTGTTCCTCTCTATTATTCTTTATTACAGTGCTTTTTATTTCAAAGGAAAATCCAGACTCAGACATAGCAGGCAGTTGTAAATAGATTCTGAAGTGTAATAAGACATGCAATGCTTCTTTTCATTTGCTCCGCAAACAAGGCTATGGAATAGTGGGGATGTGATTCTGCCCCATGTGCAAGTGTTTCCTGGTTTATTTTAAGGAGGGCCAAAGATCCTGAGTTTTTGTACAGGAGAGCATCTGGCATTGTTTTGCAGGTTTAGCCATGGGACTGTAGGACAGGGTATGAGGGCTAAAGTTTAAATGCCAGGGTTCAAAACACTCAGGGGTTTGGGAGATGACTTTTCTTAACTTGATTGAAACATTTTTTTTTGAAAATCCATAGCTTCATGAAAAACTCAACGTAACAGATAGGCTGCGTTTCAGTTTAGCTTACTTACCAAAAATTGGCTAAGTTCATTAACGTTGCACCGGCCTAACAGTTTCCTTTCCATCTTTATATTTATTAAGTGTATCATTGAATTTCAGGAATGGCATCTGTCAAGCTACAAGCCCAAGAAGGAGGGAGGGTATTTATTTCATGAACTGATGTCATGCCTCTGAAATTATCCTTCAAAACTTTAGTCAAGCCCCTACATCAATATTTCTCAAACTTTATGGTGCAGAAGAAATCGCCGAGGGAATCTTGTTAAAAATGTGTAGATTCCTGGATCCCACCCACCAAGATCTGGATTCCTTACATTTGAGGGCAGGTTGGGGGTGAGAGTGGCCTTGCAAAGCCAGCGCCCTGGGAGTGTGAGATGCAAGCTCCTCCCAAGCGGCCCGAAACCACAAACTCCACCCAGAGGCTCCTTAGAGATTCTGGCGCTGAGACAGTTCTTCTGGAATGTTCTCCTGGGAACCAACAAAGGAATCTCCCCAGAAAGGAGGGCAGATAGGGAACTGTAGAGAAGCAAACACCCCCAAATACTGCACTTTAATAGACCCTCTCGGAAGCATCTAACATTTTGCAGACTCTCTTTGGAGATGATCGAAAGATAATTCTTGTTAATCTTGTCAAGATAAGCTTTAAGATGATAGATTGATAAGGACACCTCCTTTTAAAATTTGAGACTATCTTGAACTACCCAGTCAATTATAGTGGCCCTCTGGACCCATTCTGGTTCCTTACTGCTCATTTCTGGTACGAAAACAGTGACCTGGAGACGAGCCCAGCTCCTCCGTCAGAGAAGTCTAGTGGCTGATTTTCCAGGATCTGGGGAACCTGTCCTGCCTACCGTCTACCCTGAGACCCATTGATTGCCTGTGAACATTCTGCTGTTAATTGTTGTGATGGGGGTGGTGTAGTGTTTATGTTGGCTTTTCCCCCCATGAATCCTATCTTTTGTTTTCATTGTTTTAAAAATGCACACATGGTACATAGACACTCCTCGTTCAAAACAAACAAAACACAACTATATGAGTCAAAAGGGACAGTCCCCGCAACCCCTTCCCTGTAGGGCCACACAGAGAGCCCCACCCTTCTAGGTGAGTGCATGTCATTCCAGACCATTTTCGAGGTGTTAAAAAAATGTCCATTAGGCCAGGGAGGGGAATAGATGTCCATTTCACTCCCCAGAGCTATGGCCGAACCATCCCACCTCCTTTCTCTCTCAAGGACCTAAATGACTTAGGAAGGTCTTGACAGCTTCCCTCTGTTCCTGGCATCACCCCACGCAGCCATCAACCAGCTGCCTTCCTGCCGTACTTTATTCACTGAAGGTTTACTTTCTCAGCGTACTGTCTTCCTCTCCATTTGACTCCTGTCCCCATTCTTGGTCATTTCGACACCCACATCAGGGTCTCTCAGTACCCCCGATTGTCAGTAATTTGTTCCCCCTCCCCGGCATCCATCCCCCCGTCGCAGCTTTGACGTGGCAACACCAGTCATGGTACCAAAGGTCAACTTCAAACACTCTGCTCTCAGACCAACACCTCCCACCTGCTCCAGCTGCCTTTCACTCTGCTGCTTCTTTCTCTTGCTTGGACATGCTAAGCCCCCTTTCCTCTTCCAGGAGTTTGCGCTTACTTTCTGTCAACCCAAGAGGGAGTCTTACAGCTCCCCACTTTGCTGGATTATTCTCTGGTTCAGTGTCTCTTAAAAATGTCACCTCTCCTGGGAAGCCTTCCCTTTCCCAGTCACTCTCTTTCAACACCCGCTTTATTCCTTCACAGAACTCGTCACGATCTCTATTTGTCCTGTTATGTATGACTTCATGTGGGATGAGAAATCCTAGGGTTTCCTCTCTCAACAGCACAGCGAAGTTTTCTTAAGTTAAAAAAAATTCCAGCAATACAAATGAACTTATTTACAAAACAGAAATAGACTCACAGACATAGAAAACAAACTTAGGGTTACCAAAGGGGAAGGGGGCGGGGAGGGAAAAATTAGGAATTTGAGATTAACATATGCACACTGCTATATATAAAATAGATAAATGACAAGGACCCACTGTGCAGCACAGGGAACTCTACTCGATTTTTTTTTTTAAACCTTAAGTCCTGCTTAAAATCTTTTTTTAAAAAAAATAAATTTATTTATTTATTTATTTTTGGCTGTGTTGGGTCTTTGTTGCTGCACACGGGCTCTCTCTAGTTGCGGCGAGCGGGGTCTACTCTCCGTTGCGGTGCACAGGCTTCTCATGGCGGTGGCTTCTCTTGTTGCGGAGCACAGGGTCTAGAGCGTGTGGGTTTCAGTAGTTGTGGTGCATGGGCTCAGTAGTTGTGGCTCACGGGCTCTACAGCGCAGGCTCAGTAGTTGTGGCGCACAGGCTTAGTTGCTCCATGGCATGTGGGATCTTCCCAGACGTGGGCTCGAACCCGTGTCCCCTGCCTTGGCAGGCGGAGTCTTAACCACTGTGCCACCAGGGAAGCCCTCTACTCAATATCTTATAATAACCTATAATGGAAGAGAATTTATTAAAAGAATATATATATTTATATACATGTATAAATGAATCACTTTGCTGTACATCTGAAACTAACACAGCACTGTAAATCAACTATATTTCAACAAAAATTAAAAAAAAAAACACTGAGAAAAAGAAATTCCAGCTTCAGGATTCAAATGAAATTACTTAGTGGGACTTGCTGTTGGTACATTTCTGAAACGGAGGTGCCACCCAAACCCTCTCCACACTTCAGTGCTTCCTGCCTTGCCATGGGCTTGCAGGTCCCTAGAAGGGCAGACACAGCTGCTACCTGGATTAAAACCCCACCCCACAAAGGGACCCGGAATTTCTGAGGCGTGTCCTCGCTGAGGAGTAGAACACCTGCCAGAGGGGGAGTGGGCAGGCACCCCTGGGGGAGGACTCGTGTCCATGTCCACAACTGCAGGGTGCCTGGCACTGAATAGGCATACAAAACTCCTCTCAAATTTTGTAGCTGAGTTTATGCTCAAGTTGCAGATTTGTGAGTGAAATAAATGTCATTTTAAGCCACTAAGTTTTATGGTCATTTTTATGCAGTCATACACAACTAGACCAGACATACTGAGGTTCCTGGGCTTAACGGTCACCCAGTGGAAAGCGAATCTCACAGGGAAAAAGACAGGGATGGGAGGGATTCCTGGGTCCCAGGGGAGGCATGGGAGCTGCCAGGGGGACAGGTACCGGTGGGTGGGGCAGCCTGGGTCTGCACAAGGGTGCTGAGGCCGCAGAGGACAGATCGACAAAGGGGGAGGTGCCCATTTAGGCTCACAGACCTAGGGAAGCAGTCAGTCACTTACCCCAAGAGGAGATATTCCGCTCAGTCCTTACTACCAGAATAGACAACATTCCTTCAACTTTTAAAAAATGTGCCAGCCACATACATGACCTCTAATCCCTGCAAACTAAGAGTCAGTGTTATTTCTTCTCTTTTACTTCAGTTATGGGGAAATTGAGGCTGGGAGACTTGCAACAGCCTACTAGAGGTCACGGAAATCAGAAGTGGCAAAACCACGATTCAAACGGGACCCTGTTTAATGATCAAACCACTGTTCATTGCTGATCACTTTGACAGGTTACTAAACAGCTCTTAGCCTCAGTTTCCTCGTTTGTAAAACGGGAGTGGTAATTGTTCTCAACTCGAAGAGAGGAGAAATAAAATAACACGTTAGACCAAAGCTGTCCGGTATGACAGCCACAATCCACGTGTGGTTGGTCTGAAATGGGACATGCTCTCAGTGTAACATACATACCAGGTTTCAGAGGCTTCGTATGCAAAAAAGATGGTAAACAATCTCAAGAATTTTTTATATTGATTACATGTTGAAATGATTATATTGGGTTAAAAAATATGTTATTAAGATGGATTTTACCTGTTCCTTTTTACTTTTCGAAATGTGGTTGCTAGACATTTTATTATATATGTGGTTTGCATTATATTTCTTGTGGATGGCTCTGATTTGGCCCTCTAGACTGGGAACATTAAGAGGTGGCCATTAGTGGGACTTCCCTGGTGGTCCAGCGGTTAAGACTCCGCACTTCCACTGCCGGGGGCACAGGTTCGATCCCTGGTTGGGGAACTAAGATCCCGCATGCCGTACGGTGCGGCCTTAAAAAAAAAAAAGAGGGCTTCCCTAGTGCAGTGGTTGGCCTGTGGCCCAGACAAACTGACATGTAAAATTAACCTTCACACCTAGCAAACTTAAACATGCTAAACCTGAGCCAACTTAGGCCAGCAGATAAATGGGGAAAAATTCACAGATATACTTCTAGTTTTATGATGAATTTTTGTCAGGAAAATCATATTTTGTTATTCAAACTCACAATCAATGTGCCTGAAAACCAAGACTAATATGGCATATATCATAAAAATATGGGAGCTTCCAAAGGAAATTTAAGAAACCACATCCTAATAAAACTAATTTTCTTTCTTGGGTAATTTGATTGAGAATTTAATTAAGGGCAAACCAGTATGCTTATAGTATAAAGTTTACAGAGTCAAAGAAACAACTCTCAAAAAAAAAAAAAAAAAAGAGGTGGCCGTTAGTACTGAGACAGCTCAGTTTGGCATGGCCCATATCAGAACCTTGCAATTCTACCATTTCTTTTACTTACTTGCATCGAATAGTTTTTCTCTATAACCTCGCTTAATCCTCACAAGAGCCATTCTGTAAGACGATGATGGTTTTTAAAAAAAATCTTTCCCGTGTTTGTTTGGTCTTCTTTCTCCTTGTGCATCTCCCTGCAATTCGTGATGAGAGCATCCTGTGAAAAGGGCCCGTGGGCTTTTCCAAAGGGCAAGAAGCAAAGGGAAGCTGGGAGGACAGTGCTAGGCTTGAGAGGCAGGGATGCTGCTACGAGCCAGAGAGGACGGTGCTGCGCGTTGCGGGAGAGAGGAAAGGATCTGGCTCCTGGGACCTGCCCGGGGAGGTGGTCTCTCCCAGGAGCAAGGCCTGGCTGCTTGCAGCTGAAGCTTATCCTGAAGTGGGGTGGTGCCCAGGTGACGGGTGGCAGGCTGGCCTCTGAGTGGAGGGCCACCTACTGCTCCACACAGACCTGGGTCCTTCCTGCAAATTCAGACGTGCCACTGGGTGCTCCCGTCAGGGCTGCCACGATAGATTTCAGGTAATAACCCGTGCTAAAGCAGAGTTTAATGTACGGTAGAGACTTTTGCCTAAAATGGTTCTTCCAACAATCTGAGATAGTAACAGTGTTCAGAAAACCCTGAACCCCATTATCCCTCCTCCCTCCAAGAGTCCTACCGAATCAGATGCTTTCTGTTATGTGACGACAGGGGACGTTGCTCTCCGGTTTCTACGTTCAAGATACTGATTCTAATTCCCCATCACTCGGAGAACAAAGTGGACTTTTCTGGAATGAATCATGCCTTCAAGAAAGGAATCACATGCTTTCCTTGGGAAACTTGCAACCTCACTCCCTGTCCCAGAGGGACAGAGGGTAATGATTTCATGTTGTCGGCTGCTTGCTCCCTAGAGGTTCTGAAACACGGGCTTTCCTTTGAAAGGAAAGATGCCTCATTTTTTTCTAAAGGCATTGCACGGCTCTCTGTGGCAAGGCTCAGCCCTGGCATCCACCACAAAGACATTTGTGTGTCCTTTTAGGCTGTGGGCCAGGCATGCAGACTGCCCAGACTTTCTGCCCATCTGCCAGACGGAGGGCAAAGCCCTGGATCCTGCCAGCCCCAGGCCACGGGGACGCTGTTCGGGGACAAAGACAGCCCTGCTCCTGCCCCAGCAGTGGGCCCAGGGCCCAGGTGTGAGCCTCGGGCCCCCGCACGCCCTCTGGCTGCTTGACTCCAGGCATAGCCGTGGACCGCAGAGTGAGGTTAGAAAGGCCAGGACAGGCAGCTTCGTTTGACAGACCAGAGGACCATGTGTGGCCGGCCAGGTGTGTCGCAAGGACTGCCCAGGGCTGTCTCCTTCTCTGGGGGAGCCTTGAAGCAGTGGTGTCTGTGGGCCGAGCAGCAGGGCCTCTGAACAGAGCCTGAGAAAGCCACTTCCGCCCCCCTGGCTCTTTGATCCCTGCCAGCCCCGTGGGGTTCCCCAAGTTGGGGAAGCAACTCATCTTTGAAGTTATGGGAGCTGGCTCTGGAGAGATCTCACACTTGCAACCTTGGCGCTGTTACCACCGGTGCCTTTGGCAGGCCGTCCCCCCTTTTCTGTAGCCAAGCCCCTGCAGAGGCCAACCTCAGATGAGTGGTCAGGGCGGTAGCGACTAGGTCGGTGCAGGAACAGGCCAGGGAAAGGGGGAAATGCAGCTGTCTTAGTGCATTTGGGCTGCCCTAACGGGTACCATTTCCTGGGTGACCTATAAACAACAGAATCTTGTTTCTCACAGTTCTGGAAGCTGGAAGTCCAAGATCAAGGCGCCTGCAGCTTCAGTGTCTGATGAGAGCCTGCTCCTGTGTCGCAGACTGTGTCCTCACGTGGCAGAAGGAGCAATGGAGCTCTCTAGGGCCTTTTTTAATTTTAATTTTTTATTTTTTTGCAGTACGCGGGCCTCTCACTGCTGTGGCCTCTCCCGTGGCGGAGCACAGGCTCCGGATGCGCAGGCTCAGTGGCCATGGCTCACTGACCCAGCCGCTCCGCGGCACGTGGTACCCTCCTGGACCGGGGCACGAACCCCTGTCCCCTGCATCGGCAGGTGGACTCTCAACCTCTGCACCACCAGGGAAGCCCAAGAGCTGCTTTTAAAACTATATCCCAGCTGACAGATTTAGAAATGTAACCAGACCTACAAGAAGGCAAGTTGAGAGCAAATAAGCTTTTTTTAAATTTGAAAGGCAATGACTTAAAGATGCCCATTGACCCCCTCCTTGGGCTGCTTACTTGTGTGTTTTGTCAGGTACACTGTGGCCATAGTGCCTGTCTTTTCTAGAAAAAGTCACGGAAAATGTGACTGGATCAGTACATTTATTCCAAGCTGCTGTGAACTTGTTAGAAACTGAGCCTATATTCTGTTAGGTGATTTTCTTGCTTAAAATGAATGAATAACAAGTTCCTCAATATACATGGTTATATATATATATATATATATATATATATATATATATATATATATTTGCAGTAAAATAGGTAAGTTTAATAGTAAAATCAATCTGAAATTATGCAAATCAAGCAAATAATAGAGTGGGGAATATCCTTTAAAATATCTGAGCCATATGTAAAATGTTTTTTTTAATTCTACATAGTATTTTTATCACTTTTCTAGCACTTAGAATGAATAAAGTGACACAGTATCATAAATACTTGGAAGTTGCACAAAAAAATATATTTTTGTCAGTATGCTTTTTTCCCCTCCTTTTGACGATTCACGGTTGAGACAATAAAGATTAATCACATAAAGGAAAGTGAATAGGTGAAAATCCATTTGCAGACACACGGCAGCCCTTTAACCACACCCCCAGGTGGGACTTACTTCTTACTACGCTCTCAGTTCCTTTTAATTCAAGTTTTATTCCAACAATTCAAAGAATCAGCCCACTAAAACTATTAAGCTGAAAGAAAATGATCATTTCAAAAGCACACAATATTGAAACAGGTTTTACAACAAAACTCTGTGCATTAGCCTGTGTACTATGATTTCAGTTCTTTGCTCAATCCAGGGGAATATTCTAGACTCATTAGTCCTACTGTTGGCAAAAGGCTTGGCCAGCGTGACTATATCTGTCTTTGATTTTCATACAGGTCTCTCTTGCCGTCTGCTTAACAAAATTGAGAAAAGAAGTAAGCATGGGGCTTCCCTGGTGGCGCAGTGGTTGAGAGTCCGCCTGCCGATGCAGGGGACACGGGTTCGTGCCCCGGTCCGGGAAGATCCCACGTGCCGCGGAGCGGCTGGGCCCGTGAGCCATGGCCGCTGAGCCTGCGCGTCCCGAGCCTGTGCTGCGCAATGGGAGAGGCCACAACAGTGAGAGGCCCGTGTACCGCAAAGAAAAAAAAAAAAAAGTAGCTAATATAATGGGCAGAATCAGTACTCCAGAATTTGCGGACTTTGGAACCTGTCACCCCAACAAAGCAATGAGCTCTTTGAAGGCAGGGGCTATCTTAAATTATATATATATATATATATCTTTATATTCTCCCTGGACTAGTTTTTCTGGGCTTTAAAAACACCACACACTATCTTTTTTGCTTTACACGGGCCTCTCACTGCTGTGGCCTCTCCCTTTGCGGAGCACAGGCTCCGGACGCGCAGGCTCAGCGGCCATGGCTCACGGGCCCAGCTGCTCCGCGGCATGTGGGATCTTCCCGGACCGGGGCACGAACCCGTCTCCCCCGCATCGGCAGGCGGACTCTCAACCACTGCGCCACCAGGGAAGCCCACACACACTATTATTAAATACAAAGAGACAATGGCAGCTTTACAGTGGAGAGAGCCGGCAGACACTGCCTGAACCAAGTGATTAAAGTGGACGTCGTCAGTAAGAGGACAAATTGACGTGCTGCATTGATAAGGACAGCGTCACCTCTGGGGTATTCCTGCCGAAGGTGTACAACCTGAATCAAATCACGAGGAAATATGAGACAGACCCATGTCAAGAGACAGCCTACTAAACAGCAGGCCTAGGCTCTTCAGAAATGGCAATGTCAGGAAAGACGCCACCCCCACCAAAAAAAGACCTAGAGAATATCACACTAAGTGAAGTAAATCAGACAGAGTAAGACAAATACCATATGATATCACTTATATGTGGAATCTAAAAAAATGATACAAGTGAACTTATTTACAAAATAGAAACAGACCCACAGACATAGAAAACAAATGTATGGTTACCAAAGAGGGAAGTGGGGGGAGGGATAAATTAGGAGTTTGGGATTAACATATACACACTATATAGAAAAAAGATAAACAACAAGGTCCTACTGTATAGCATAGGGAACTAGATTCAATATCTTGCAATAACCTATAATGGAAAAGAATCTGAAAAATAATATATATGTTATAACTGAATCACTTTGCTGTACACCTAAAGCTAACACAAAATTGTAAATCTGTACTTCAATAAAAAGTAAATGCATACTTTAATAAAAATAAACAAATAAATAAATAACAGTTTTTGAAAAGAAAAATGTTAAAGGCTGAGAGACTGTTCCAGATTAAAGGAGAGCGAAGTGACTTGACAACTCATGCATTATATAATCCTGGATCCTGCATTGGGAGAAAAATTGCCATAAATGACATCGTTGGGAAATTGGCAAAATTTGATTGTGGACTGTAGCTTAGGTAGTAGTATTGCATTATGTTAAATTTCCTGAATTTGATAATTTTCCTGGAGTTATGTTAGCGGTCTTTGTTCTTAGGGGATACATGCTGAACTATTTGGTTGGCATAAACGGTTCAGAGAGAGAAAAAAAATAGAGTCCCATAAATCTTAGCACAGTTTTAAAAAATGGAGGTGAAATTCACATAACATAAAATTACCCATGTAAAAGTGTATTCCACTGTATGTAGAGGCCACATTTTGTTTATTCATTTATCCACTGATGGATACTTGGGTTGTTTTCCCCTTTTGTCTACTGTGAATAATGCTGCTACGTGTTCCAGTCCCTTTTGTCACTTCTTTTGGGGATATACCTAGGAGTGAAATTGCTAGATCATATGGTAAATGGATGCTTAACTTGTCAAAGGAACTGCCAAATTATGTTTTCAAAGCGGCTGCATCACTTTGCTATGTGTACTGTTCTTACAACTCGTCTCAAAGTTTGAAATTATTTTAATGTAAAAAGTTAGGAAAAAAAAATGAGTGTGTGCACCCAGGCCGAAGGGAAAGGAAGCCTAAATTCAGGAAAGTGGGGAAGTGACGAGAGCTTCACCCCGCTGAGCAGACAGGCGTGGGAACTGGGACAGTTAGAGTGACAGGCGGGGCGGCTCAAGGGGAGATTCCAGAATGGAAACTTCTGTAAGGGATGACACAGCTTGAAAGTGCTACCAAAGCACTTCCAGGACCAGAAAGTCAGCCCGACAGGCTGAGGGAGCACGGTGCGCCCCACTCTCCTGGGGGGGGGGGCGACGTTTCTGCCCTGGGGGTGCACACAGGCATGAGGGAGTGTGTGCCGGGAACTCGGGCTTTGATAAATGCACATGCGTGGAAAACTACGATTTTCCCTACGGAAAGCTGCCTGACTGCCCTGCTGCTGGGACCCTCATATGTAGAAAGGGGATACTGGTCACCCCTACGATTGTTCTGATGGTTGAAGGAGACCAGTGTGGGTCCTGCAAAGACTAAAGCACTGATAGACCTTGAGGATTGTAACTAAAGCTTGTAAATTCCATTCACATTCTGCTAGTTCCTTACTTCTGCAGCTCAGCGTGTGGTTCCTCAACTAGCCACATGGGGATCCCCTGGGAGCTTGTGAGAAATGCAGACTCCCAGGCCCACCCAGCTGGCGGAACCAGAATCTGCATTTCAGCAATATCCCCTGGTATTTAGTATGCCCACTGAAGTTTAAGAAGCGCTGCTTTTGTGCACGACTATATGTAAAATAGATAACCGACAACAACCTACAGGGAACTCTGCTCAGTACTCTGTAATAATCTATATAGGAAAAGAATCTGAAAAGAATGGATACGTGTATATGTATAACTGAATCATTTTGCTGTACGCCTGAAACTAACCCAAAATTGTGAATCAACTATACTCCACTACAAAATAAAAAATTAAATTAAAAAAATAAAAGTGCTGCTTTAGTGTAGACATTCCTAAACTTTTCTGATTTGAACAACCATCTGGGACTGCTTATGAAAGAATTCAGATTCCCAGCCTTCCCCATAGTAGAGATTCATTCAGTGCACCCAGGCTGAGGCCCTGGAAAGGGAATTTTTTTTTTTTTTTTTTTTTTCTAAGAGATGTCTTATCACTACTTTTCATTCTTTCATTTTAAGGCTTAATTTTTCGAGCAGTTTTAGATTTACAACAAAATTGATAGGGAGGTACAGAGATTCCCCATATTTCCCCAGCCCCATATTTGCATAACCTCCCCCATTATCAACATTGAGCACCAGAATGGTACTTTTTTTTAAACTATTTTTATTTATTTATTTTTTTACGTCTTTATTGGAGTATAATTGCTTTACAATGGTGTGTTAGTTTCTGCTTTATAACAAAGTGAATCATTAATTAATTTATTTATGGCTGTGTTGGGTCTTCGTTTCTGTGCGAGGGCTTTCTCTAGTTGTGGCAAGCGGAGGCCACTCTTCATCGCGGTGCGCGGGCCTCTCATTATCACTCCCTCTCTTATTGCGGAGCGCAGGCTCAGTAATTGTGGCTCACGGGCCCAGTTGCTCCGCGGCATGTGGGATCTTCCCGGACTGGGGCACGAACCCGTGTCCCCTGCATCGGCAGGCGGACTCTCAACCACTGCGCCACCAGGGAAGCCCCAGGGTTTTGTTTTTTTTAATGTATTTATTTATTTTGGTCTATTTTTGTTTATTTATTTTGTCTGTCTTAGTTGCGGCACACGGGATCTTTTGTTGTGGTGTGCAGGCTCTGTAGTTGTGGTGCACAGGCTCAGTAGTTGCAGCGTGCGGGTTTAGTTGTTCCTGGCATGTGGGATCTTAGTTCCCCGACCAGGGATCGATCCCTGTGTCCCCTGCACTGGAAGGCGGATTCCTAACCACTGAACCACCAGGGAAGTCCCGAAATGCATAGTTTTAAAGACAAAAGGGGGAAATCAGCTTTCTGGAGAGAGACTGTAAACACCTGTCTGACCAGCCTGGGATCTGATGCTTTCTCCCTGCTCAGACAAGCTTTGCTGAACTTCTGAGCCCTACTGAGCACAATGTTCTATTTTTATCCTAACGCTAGACAAGGAGTATTCTAATCTCTTTTGCCCAGGAGAGGAAACAAGGCTCAGAGAGCATAAGTAGTGGCCCAAGGTGCCTCAGCCAGGAAGCAGCATTGGGACCGGGATTCAGACCAACTTCTTTCACCCTGCCACGATGCCAACCAAGTAACCTGGACCCGACACATGTACCCGATCTAACGTGTCACCGTGAGCCTGTCGAGACCTCTCCCACCTGGCTTCCTTCCACCTTCCTTCTCCTCTGCCTCTGCCCCTGGGGATGTGGAAGCAGAGAGCATGCCCATCCTTCTGGGCTGGAGGGCTTCCTCTGGCTTCTAGCCCTGGGTACCTCACTTCTCTAAACCTCCATCTCCTTAACTATAAAATGGGAATGATATTAGGTCAGGGTTAAAGAAAAAAGATTTTCTGTGAGGATTAAGTATAAAACACGTTAAATTTCCTGGTACATAGTATGTGCTCAATTAACGGTAGCCATTTCCATTATAATTTTCTTGTAGCTGCAGCAGTAAACAAAATTTAGGGATGAAAACTGAGGAAGTGGTTAGAGTAGTCATAAATCCTCAAAGAGAAACTTTCCCTGAATTTTTACACATCTGCTGTGGTCGGGCGTTTCGGTTCACAAGATGTATTAGTTTTCTGTGGCTTCTGGTACAAATTGCCACAAACTTGGTGGCTTGAAACAACAGAAATTCGTTACCAACAGGGAAACGTGGAGGGGGAGGGATAAATTAGGAGTTTGGGATTAACCACTACTATATATAGTAGATACACACTACAGTATATAAAATAAATAATCAACGAGGGCCTACTGTATAGCACATGGAACTCTACTCAACATTCTGTAATAACCTATATGGGAAAAGAATCTGAAAAACAATAGATATATATGTATGTATAAGTGAATCACTTAGCTATACACCTGAAACTAACACACCATTGTAAATCAACTATACTCCAATATAAAATGAAAATTAAATTAAAAAGATAAAACTCAATGATAAAAACAAACAAACAAATCAACAAAAAACAGAAATATGTTCTCTCAGTTCTAGAGGCCAGAAGTAGGTAATGGAAGTGTGGGCAGCCCTGTACCTCCTCCAGAGGCTCTAGGGGAGAATCCTGCCCTGCCTCTCCCAGTTTCGGGGGGCTCCAGGCGTCCCCCGACTTCTGGTGCCATAATTCCAGGCCCCGCCTCTGTCCTCACATGCTTTCCTCCCCGTCTCTCTCTGTGTCTTCTCCTTTTCTGTCTCCTGGAAGGACATTTGTCACTGGATTTAGGGTCCAACCAGATAATCCAAGATGATGTCATTGCAAGATCCTTAATTACATCTGCAAAGAC
>NW_006795975.1:1249974-1258640 GCF_000442215.2 Lipotes vexillifer | reverse complement strand
ATTACATCTGCAAAGACGCTCTTCCCAAATAAGGTCTCATTCACAGTTTCCAGGCATTAAGATGTGGACATGTCATTCCTGGAGCCAAGGTCAGCCCGCTACACCAGACATGGCCTGTCCCTCGTTTCTTTGGCCCCAGAAGAAAAGCGCTTTGTGGTCAGGGACCAGTGGGCAGGAAAGGGAATTGGAGGACAGGTCTTCTCTGTTTTCTTCCTCTGGGTGCTCTGATTCCCACCATGTACCCACCTCTCCCAGCTTTATGACCCTCAGCTTTGGGTCCCAGAGCTGTAGCCTAAGGCCTTCCAGGTTTCCCAGCTCAAGTTCCCAAGTGTTGAAAGTGCTGGCCAGCCCAAGACAGGCTGACCTTAGATCACATGTCTTTCCCTGGTCCAGTCACTTGAGGTCCTGAGGGGGCTGGGACAGTGGAGCCACGTGACTCAGAATATGGCCTCCAGGCCCACTCCTTCAGGCCTCCCTGGTGGGGCTGGGGAGAACCTCCTTAGAAGGGGGATATTTGGGTAGACAGCCCTTTCACGGGCCCTTGAGGGAGAATGTGGTGGAATCTTGGGCTCCACATTGTCTCTGGGACTGAGCTCCATCTCCTGACGTGCCAAACTCCTTTTTACAAAGGAGTCATGCTTTTGGAGAGATGTAAGCGTGAATCCTGGGGTCACGTTACCAGGGAGGCTCTGGTAATGATGTAATCAGAATGACTGTCCCACTGATCCATCACCACTTTCATTTCTCACTTAAGTGTCGTAACAACGCTTCAAAGGAGTCCCTAGCTCTGCCGCCACCCCACGGGGCCATCAAGGACATCAAGGCTTATCACAGCTAAATTACTTGTTCAAGGTCACCTGACTGCCAAGTACTGGCCCAGAATGAGCCCGTCGCCTTCTCCACGGCAACTTCTCTGTAATGGCCATTTTCTTTTTTTTGGCCATGCCACTTGGCTTGTGGGATCTTAGTTCCCCAACCAGGGATTGACCCCAGGCCACCACAGTGAAAGTGCAGAGTCCTAACCCCTGGACTGCCAGGGAACTCCCGTGGCTGTTTTCATTAACGCCTTACATTAGTCACTCCCTTTGGAAATTAGGTTGGAATTAATTTAATGCCAAGGGCACTGTATTAGAAAAGCGGCCTGGATTTTGTGGCGCTCTGATTTGGCACCATCATGCACGTGAGGTTGCAGGGATGCACGTGTGGAAGCCAGCCCTGGGGAGTGTTGCCCGCTGCAGCATAAGCACTGAGAATCTTGGGTTCTTACCCACCATCTTTTTTTTTTTTTTTCCTCTTCTGGTACTATCACTGAGGACTTGATGCTTATAAAATATGTGAGGGAAATTAATTAAAGTTACTTATCTTCCCCCAATCAGGGATTAACTGTGGGGCGGGGAGGGCTCTAGCAGAGCATAGAAGGGACCCCTATGAAGCTAAGAGATCCCTGTACATATTTGGAGATGAAATGACAGCGCCAGACCCAGAAATGGTAAGGAGATCCCGCGACAAAGCGACAGGCTGGACACCACGGAAGGGGCTGGAGGGGACCCTTTGAGGGGGTTTGGGTTCCGGTTCGGGTTCCCGTTCGGGGTTCCTCCGGGTACACCCTCGGGTCTCTCCCCGCCCCCGCATGCAGAATCTTATTTCCCCAACCAGCAATCGAACCCGTGCCCCCTGCAGTGGAAGCGCAGAGTCCTAACCACCGGACCACCAGGGAATCCCCCCTTTGAGGTTTTATAGAGGAATCTGCCTTCTCTTCCTTCCCGTCTACCAGGCGTATTTCACGGTGACTGGGAACCCTCAGGAGAGGACGCTCAGGAAGACCTCTTTTCCCAATACCTCCCACACCCACTTAATTTTCAGGAAAATAATTAATTTTGAAAATAACGAGGTAATCATTAAACGAACTGTATTTCTAGCGGGCCACCCTCGTCGGACACAGAAGCATCAGGACCGTGCAACCCGGCATCTACATCACCCCCTCTGGAGTCTGCTCTTTTTTTTTTTTTTTTTTAATGCTTCAATTTCATCTTTGGTGAAGGAGCTGTGAACTCCACCCGTCCGGCTCGGGACGTCATTAGGGCCTCTGCGGGCCTGCTGGGCTCTGTGGCTGGGTGTGCTAAAAATAACTGGAGAGGTTAAAAAAAAAAAAAAAGTGGAAGCAGATTTAAGGGCTCTTCTGGAAAATGAAACAGAAGCTGGGCTCTGGGTGGTTCTATTTAAAGATAATCATCATCTCATCCATGCCCGTGGATCTACACGTGAAGGCTTTATTCCTGGAGCAGAGTCGGAGGAGGAGGGTCTGATCTGCTCTGGGACCCACCCCTCCCAGGCGCTCTTCAGGGCAGCTGCTGTCCCCAGAGAAGGGCACGCGACAGACCCCGGCTCAGCCCTTTCGTTCCACAGCCATCCCTTCTAATCGAGGAAAGCGAAAATAAAGTTTTCGAGGCCAATGTCACAATATTATCTTCTGTGAAAAGCAAAATCAATGAGGCTCTGAAAACTTAAAAGAAGTTAAAAGACTTCTGTGTGGTCCTCCCCTTAGAGAGAGAAGGAGACAGAGAGAGATAGAGAGAGACAGAGAGAGACAGAGACAGAGAGAAAGAGGAAATCAGGCTGCTTTGTTCAAAGCAACGGCCAACACAGACTTTTTTTTCTTTCTTTCTTTCTCCCCGCCCCCCCACCTTTTAAAAATACATCTGGTCTTAATCTGTATACACCAGTGGACAAAAGCAATTAGACAGCTCTGCTTTCCATGTCATAATAATGAAAATCATACATTTTCCATGGCTGTCTCATTTGGTTACCCCAGCTCTGCAGAAAGAGCTTAAATGGAATTTAAAATGCGGGTCTTTGCTTGACAGTCCTGTTTGTCAAGGTTTGACCAATCTGGTGGAGGTGGCTACAGGAGCTTTCATATAAGGTGAAACTTCGACTATCACTCTAGTGATCAGGACACTGCAAGAGACAGAACTCAGTACAAGCCAGCCTAAGCAAAAAAAGAGAATTGGTTCATATACCTGGGAAATTTAAGAGGGTGAATCTGGTCAGACACAATTGATTCCGAGGCTTCAAACAATGCCATCGTCTTTTTCTCTTCCCCTGACTCTGCCAAGATAAGCCACTCCAAGGAAAGGGTTGCCTCATTACCGATACTTCCTGTAATGATTCTGGAATGAATTCTCACTGAGTGAGGTGCCCATCCTTAAACTGATTACAGCTTTGGGTTGCTGGTCCATTCCTGGAGATGGGAATGGGGTCCACTCCATGAAACCAGAGGACTGAGATTGGGTTGGGGTTGGTTCCCCCTAAGAAAAAGGCATTTCAGCTTCAGAAGAAGGGGGAATGGCTGGAGGATGCCATAGCTAGCCCAGGTGGGAGCCCTTCTGAATTGGACCTAGGTACCCCCTCCAGGCTAATGCAGCCTTGTGCACCCCCCATTTGAGGGGCTGATGGCACCTACCTTCCTCTGGGCAGAAAGCAGCCCCAGACCCAGGACACAAGGTTGAGTGAGCAGAGATAAAGCGGGATATTAGCCCAGTCTCCTCTCTTGTACAGTGTGAAACCTGAACAACTGTGATCGGCGGCCCTGCTGGGTGGGCAGATGTCCTGACAACCACCCAGACCATCTTAGAAGAGAACCCTCGCCCCGAGGGATCTTGCCCGATAGGCTTAAGCTGTGGCTTCTGCGCAGACCATACGCATGAGCCGTTTCACAGCTTCACGTTGGTTCAGGCTTGGGTATGTGAGGTTAACTCACCGGGGACGTGCTAGAGGAGGAGGCCAGACCTGGTTTGCTTGCTGGTTCTGTCCTTAACCACCGGGACATACCTGCTCCCGTCCTGATACTTCTGTGGGTCTCAACTTCCTGTGTGGGGCAAGAGGACCCTTGCAAGTATTCTCCCCTCCCACAGAAAGTGCCGATTAGGAAGGGTTTGGTGGTCTTTGCTTTCCTCCCAGCCTTCCACTGCTTGTGTCAACAAAAACAATTCTTCCTTCTACCTGCTGGCCCCCTTCCCCCAGCCTGGCCTCTTCAGATGTGTGAAACTGGTGGTTTTACTGCCTTAGTCAGATCCAACACCTCCAGGGCGTCCTCGGGTTATCATTTCCCTCCCCTACGGCACTGGTGACTCACAACCCCCCTTTCTGCCTGTTAAGCAAATCAGCACCCACCCACTCCCCAACAGGGCCCCTGGCGAACCTGGCTGGGGACAAACTCAGTGTGTCTGAAAGAGTGAAAATGCAAAGCATAGCAGTGGGACTTCTGTCCCATGGGGTCGGGTGTTCACAACCTTGGCAAAGGGAGGACCATGAAGCAAGGGTGCCCCTAGGGAAGGCTGGGACACTGCGCCGATACCCCTACTTGTCCTGCTTTTGCTCTGGTAGCCCCTGGGGGCAGGGGGCAGAGCACAAGGATTTGTACTCATCTTATAGGTGGGCATTTAACATGCCTATTTGCCTTTGCCAAGAGCCAATTCTAGTGCCAGCGCTGAACCCCACAAATGTCTTGAAGACTCTGTTATCTGACAGAAACCAAACTTCCTTTTAGGTCCTTCTGCCTGGTCCCACCCCCCTAGACCTGGGAAAGCCGGGGCAGAGTGAGCAAGTTTAGCACCTGCCCGAGCTGCTGTGGGAGGGGGGGAGGACTGTGCGACATGTCCTTTGGGGTGAGCTGGTCTGCTTCTATTTTACTGCTCACAGCCAAATGGATCTTCCAAGGCCAATCCATTAGAGTCATTGGTCTGAGTGGGATTAAGCAATGCCTATGTGTGCCACTGCGTGCCGGTAGTGGAGTATTTTGGGGTCTAAACAAACAGTCCACACACAATGTCTTTTAGTGATGTCTCCTCTATCATTCGGTGTCTTCCAGGGATCAGATTATACGTGGGGAAGCATAATAACAATGATGCCAATATTCAGAGAGCATCATTCGGTCCTCAGAGACTCCCCCCCACCCCACCGCTCCGTCCCGCCTTTTTTTTCAGCTTGCGGGATCCTAGCTCCCCGACCAGGGATCAAACCCAAGCCCTCGGCAGCGAGAGTGCAGAGTCCTAACCACTGGACCACCAGGGAATTGACAAATTTTTAAAAATAATTTATTTTATTGAAGTATAGATGATTTACAATGCTGTGTTAATTTCTGCTGTACAGCAAAGTGACAGTTATACACGTACATACATTCTTTTTTTTTCTTAACATCTTTATCGGAGTATAATTACTTTACGGTATTGTGTTAGTTGCTGCTGTATAACAAAGTGAATCAGCTATACGTATACACATATCACCATATCCCCTCCCTCTTGCGTCTCCCTCCCTCCCACCCTCCCTATCCCACCCCTCTAGGTAGTCACAAAGCACCGAGCTGACCTCCCTGTGTTATGCGTGCATGTATATACATTGTTTTTCATATTCTTTTCCATTATGGTTTATCCTAGGAGACTGAATACAGTTCCCTATGCTGTACAGTAGGACCTTGTTGTTTATCTATTCTCTATATAATACTTTGCATCTGCTAATCCCAAACTCCCAGTCTTTCCCTCTCCTGCCCCCCTCCCCTTCGGCAACCACAAGTCTAGAACCCTTTTATATACAGGGTAAAACCTAGCAGTTCAGAACTTGAACTACTGGACTCAAATCTTCACTCCTCCGATGACTAAGAAAACTTCAATAAATTACTTAACCTCCTGGACCCTCGGTTTGCTTATCTGTAACATAACGACATCTAACCTCACACGTTCGGGGAGAGTTCAGTGCAACAATCCAAGTGAAGCTCTTAGCACACGGTCAGACATGGAATAAAGGTTCAGTACAAGTTGGCGACTGCTGTTAAGATCCATGAACTCATTTGACTATAACAACACATTTGAAGTCATTTTCTTCTTTTGAAGATATAGTCTTCCTTGGATCAATGAGGAAAGTGAGATCAGAAAGTGAAAAAAAACAAGCCTGGGGGAAAGAAGGGGGAGAGAAAGAGGAGACTCGGGAGTGGGAGGCCGGGTGCCACAGGCAAGGGGCATCAAGGGGACAGAGGCTCATGCTCCAAGTGGCTCTGTGTTCCCTGTGACCCACAGATAACTGGGACGAGACAAAAACATTGAAAGGGGATCCACTTACGGAAGGGACTGAAACTTTACAGTAAAGAGGGGAAAAGATTAGATTGGCATTTTATCCTGAAAAAAAAAAAAAGGAGGGCTTCCCTGACGGTCTGGTGGTTAGGTCTCAGCGCTCCCACTGCACGGGACATGGGTTTGAGCCCTGGTCAGGGAACTAAGATCCCATGAGCCGTGTGGTGTGGCCAAAAAAAAAAAAAAGACACCAAAATTATGAAAATAACTTTACGGAGATTATATTTCCAGCCATGTGCTCATTCTGAGACCAATAAAGACATCTGAACCTTTTTTTCTGATAAAATTATATGGTCTTCTTTACTTCAATTTTGACTTTCACATCACATTTATTTAAAAAAGGGCACTTTTTTCCCACAAAAATATTTGATGGCCTCGTCAATTTTGAGGGTCTTTTCTGAATCCTTGTCACTCCCGTTGTCTCGTTTTACTTCTCTGTTTTCTCTTTGGTGGTTGCCAACTGCCCTTGGTCAAGGTGGCTGAGATCAGTCCTGCTAAGTGACTTTCACCCACTTCAGGAAACCCCAGGACTCTGCAAGATTTGCAATTTCACCTTATGAACTGATTTGCATTCAATTTGAATTGTAATTTTGGATGTTGCTACAAACCACACAAGGGTTGATTTGCCCAGGGGAACGGGCGGGATGGTTTCTGGTGTGAAACAGGGAGAGACTGTGTTATGGTCCATTAGAGAGAGTTTCATGCTATGACAACTTTTGCTTCGTGAGCGAGTCATAACTGTAGGCACTTGGGTAACAAATTCTCAGATAACAACCATACGCCGTATAGGAATGAAGCACATGGTTTTCATAAACACAGGGCTTCATGGCCAAAAATGTGGCTCAAATTTTCTTTCTATAGGCAATTACAGTGGGATGAGAGAGGGCAGGAAAGTAATGATAGTAACAGGTTATATATAACACACTGAATAAAATAGGAAACCACTAGTCCATTCTGATATAAGCAAATGACTCAATTGAAAGTCTGATGAGCAATGAAATATTTATGTGGTTTCAAGGGTCTCCACAAAATACTTATGAAAGAGGAGAGAATCACTGTTGAGGACACCATTCTGATCAACATCACCAGTATGGGGCAAACTGAGGTCGCGCCCCACACGGTAGGTTGCAAAGAACCCAGCCTTGCTTCTGCAATACTCCCGCCAAAGAGGCACTATTCCTGCCTGACTCTAACCCAGGGGAAACATCAAGTCAAACCCAAACTGAGGGACATTCTACACAAGTCTGGACTGTCGTCTTCGGAAGTGTCAAGGGGGCTTCCCTGGTGGCGCAGTGGTTGAGAGTCCGCCTCTCACGCGGGTTCGTGTCCCCAGTCTGGGAAGATCCCACACGCCGCGGAGCGGCTGGGACGGTGAGCCATGGCCGCTGAGCCTGCGCGTCCAGAGCCTGTGCTCCACAACGGGAGAGGCCACAACAGTGAGAGGCCCGTGTACCGCAAAAAAAAAAAAAAAAAAAAAAAAAAAAAAAGTGTCAAGGACATAAAAATCGAGGAAGAAATGAGGAGCTGCTCCAAACTGAAGGAGCCGGAAGACACAGGGCAACGGACGCACAGGTGATTCTGAACTGGATCCCTCTGTTGAGAAAATGCTGTTTTCAGGCTACTTGTCAAAACTTGAATGGAGCTTGAGGGTTAGAATGGCAGCGATGTCTCAATATTAGTGTCCTAACTTTTCAAAGGGTTGGACTCTGCTGAAATTGCAGGGCATCAGGTCTGCAACAGGCTCTCAAATGGTTCAGGGAGGAAAGTGTTGTTTGTACTATACTTGCAACTTCTCTGTAAGTTTGAGATTGCTTTTTAAAAAAAGAGCAAGGAAGGCGGTCCTTCTCACTGAGCAGTTGGTAAAGTCTTGCAGGATGCAGGGTGGAGTTAAAGGGCAGTGCTAAGGAGTGGCACAGGCCAGCTGTGTGTTTGGGGAAGACACCTGCCAGGCGTGTGGAGGGTGGGCCTCGGGGAGGAAGGCGGGGTAGGGGCTCGGGAGATGCTGTAGATGACAGGGCTGGAGCTCCGCCAGGGACAATAGACAAGTAGAAAACAGATTCGAAACCTCCAGAGGAGGGGGACGCAAAAAAAGAGGAGGGGGAGAAGCTGAGGAAGGTTTCAGGCCTCACGGGGAGGGGAGGGTGACGTGGGTCAGCGGTGAGTTGGGGCCTGGGGGCAGTGGGCTTGGGCAGGCGGGTGATGGGCATGCTGAGGACCAGAGCAGGCAGGCTGTGGCATGGGCTCCCCACTAACCTCCAAGGTCCAAGGTAGCAGCCAGTGTGGCTCATCTTCCCAGAAGGGGATTTTGAAATCTTGGAGTGACAGACACCAGGAAGCAATGAAATATGATCTGGAACCAGGAAGAAAGATCACAGATGAGCAATATGAATTGGGGGGTTATCTGCTTGGAAGCCAAGAGGACAACTGAGGTTAGTGAGGGAGAGCAGGGGGGAAGGGGGGGAGGGAGGGCAGGCATGGGGGAGTGGAGGGGGCGAATATGGGGGAGGGGGAGGGGGAGTACGGGGGAGGGAGGGAGGAAAG
>NW_006795975.1:1212698-1249907 GCF_000442215.2 Lipotes vexillifer | reverse complement strand
GGAGTACGGGGGAGGGAGGGAGAAAATGGGGGACAGAGTGTGGAGGAATGTGGGGAGGGGGGGAGGGAAGGAGAACATGTGGGGAGGGGAGAGAGAGGGCAGGGGGAGGGGGAGGCTTCTAGGAGGTTGAGGGGAAGGGGCCTGGGAAGGGGACAGTAAGTGGGGCTGGGGAGGCAGGAGGGAAACCTGTCTATCTGATTATTTAATCATGTGAACGTGGACTCTAAATGCCCCAGTGAGAAAATATCCACCAGATCACAAGGGTTTCCTACTTACTTTCTGGCATTCTAGCTTTGCTTTTTTTTATATATATATAAACTAACCACTATGGTTAAAAGTAGAGCCCTCCACACAGCACACCCCGAATCTGTATGAGTCCCTCTCGCTCAGTTTGGACAGAAGACTTGGTCCAGCAGTTAGCAGAGAGGATGCACAGGGTGTGGTCCTCAGGGTCCCAGCTCCACCATTTACCAGCCATAGGACCTTGGGACAGTTACTACATCCATCGTGCCTCAGTTTCCTCATCTGTTAAATGCGGGTCATACTGGTCCCTACTCCTAGGATTGTTATGAGAGTTAAAGGTGTTAAAGCTCGAGAACTTCCTGGAATCGTGGCCAGCACTATGTGACTGTGTGTTACTAAACAACTGTGAACCCTAACTGCCATCCAGCCACAGACGCCTACCGGCCACCCCTGCTGCGGGAGTAAAGTACAGGTTACACTCGTACTGGTACAGCACAAGCGGATTGCCCGTGGGCAGGGAACTTCTGATGTTCAGAGGCCGGTCTAGCCATCCATCTGTTGCCAGGTCAGAGCCCCCGTGGTCGATCTCAGGAATCCAAGCTGACTGTCACACACATGACCATGGAGGTGACAGCGGGGGAGGGGGGACTGCCGGGGGAGGAGGGAAAGCCTGAGTCCCCGCAGGACTGTCCGGAATGCGCTCCCCTCCCCCGTCTCAGCCCAGGCCTGGTAGAGCCGCCTCCGCCTTCAACCTGCAGACACAGGACCTTGTTAAATGCAGATTCTGCTGCAACATGGATGGGCCTTGAAGAGGTGATGCTGGGTGACACCAAAGGACAGACACTGTATGATTCCTCTCTCTGGGGTCCCTGAGTGGTCAAATTCATCAAGACAGAAGGAGAATGGCATTTGCCAGGGACTGGGGAGGTGGAGATGGGGAGTCATTGTTTAATGGGGCCAGAGTCAGTTTTGCAAGATAAAATGGGTTCTGGAGAGGATGGTGGTGACGGTTACACAGCAGTGTGAAAGTGCTTAATATCATTGAACTGTACTCTTAAAAATGGCTAAGAGGGTAAATTTAATTTAATTTAATTAATTTTTTTTAGGCCACGCGGTGCGGCTTGAGGGACCTTAGTTCCCTGACCAGGGACTGAACCCACGCCCCCTGCAGTGGAAGCCCCGAGTCCTAACCACTGGACCACCAGGGAAGTCCCCAGAGGGTAAATTTTAGATGTGCATTCTTACCACAATGAAAAATTCTTTAAAAAAATGCAGATTCTGATTCAGCATTTCAGGAGTGGGGCCTGAGATTCTGCATTTCTATAAAACTCCTAGGGGAGGCCAGTGCCATGTGACCTCACTTACAGCAACCAGCTGCTGCACGGCTGAGCCAGGTGCCTTGAGCTCCTTTTTAACAGTCCCAGCACCTGCTTTGCATTAAAGCTCTAGGAACGGCTTGAGTGAAATGGAATTGGACTCTAAGCCCTTTGAGAGCTCTGGCCTCCTCATTCGACACTCAGAGAAGGGGCCAAGAAAGCTTCCATCGCAACAGACACAATCCCAGCAAAATACTTCTAGAGCCAGAATTATTATCTGTTCCTCTAGGGCTGGCCCACTCACTAGGAAATTAACTTCAGCCTGCGAGCTCATCTGGTCCTTTACTAGGGGGTTCTTCTAGCGGGTCTGAACCTGCAGCTTTCCTCTGGCTAGCCCACCAACACAGGGACCACCCCTGTGATGTTCACTGCTTATCTCCCTAGCACAGTAACTAGTGCATAACAGATGTTCAATAAACACGTGTTGAATGAAAATAGCTAACACATAGATAGTGCTTAAAAAGCAGTGTTCTGAGAATTTTATACGGTAGATGGTATTTTCCAAAGAAGGCCATAAAATGTCTCCCATCCTACATTTTCTTCTTTTCTTTTTTTTTTTTTGATATTCATTTATTTATTTGGCTGCATTGGATCTTAGTTGCGGCACGCGGGAACTTTTGTCGCGGTGCGTGGGCTTCTCTCTGTAGTGGTGGCGCGCGGGCTCTAGAGCACGTGGGCTTAGTTGCCCCGCAGCATGTGGGATCTTAGTTCCTGGACCAGGAGTCAAACCCGTGTCCCCTGCACTGGAAGGCGGATTCTTAACCACTGGACCACCAGGGAAGTCCCTACGTGTACTTCTTATAATTGACCTGGATGTTCTTCCCATGGAGGATTGGGGTTTATGTCCCCTCTCCTTGAACCTGGGTGGACTCATTATGGATCAAACGGACATTTGAAGGCATAAGTCAAGAATTGTTTGCATAAGTTTTCAAATGCTGTATCTTTGAATTTAAATTTTTATTTTTATTGTTTTCTTGGCCATGCTGGGTGGCTTGTAGAATCTCAGCTCCCCTACCAGGGATCAAACCCGGGCCCGGTGAGTGAAAGTGCCGAGTCCCAACCACAGGACCGCCAGGGAATTCCCTCGAATGCTGTATCTTTGGAGAAAAGATCTTTCTAGAATTGGAGCAGACCTTTTTCCTGTGTTAGCCAACGATTGCCACAAAAGGCTGGATAATAAACCATCAGTAGGCTTGCAATACTTTACTCTCAGGGAATCTGTGGTTTGCTGGGGGTGGGGGTTGGACCGGGTTGTACTCAGCTGGGGTGTGGGTGGGAGGTGGTCTTGTTTGGCTGCACACGTCTGCCATCCTTTTCTAGAACCAACGGGCTCACCTAGGTCTGTTCTCAGGCAATGGCAAAGGCTCAAGAGAGCCTGCCAAACCCACCAATGCTTTTCAAGCCTCCCCAGCATCTCATTTGCTTGTATCCCAGTGGCCAAAATAGACCTCACAGCTGAAGCCACAGTCAAGGGAGGGGAGGATAGTGAATATTTTGAACAATAGCCACAGCGTTTCCAATGTTAGCAACATATTTAGACGTGTTTAGAGGTCTTACAAATATGTGGTGGCCATGTTCTCATTCCATTCAATACCCTGAACACATTATTTTCAGAGGCTGCTTGGTACCCCGTCCTATAAATGCATCCCAATGTATTTCACCACTCCCCAGTGGTTGAATCTTTTTTTTCATGTTATTTCATTCATTTTTTTGTTTGTTTAACATCTTTATTGGGGTATCCCGGTGGTTGAATATTTAGATTGTTTCCTTTTATTGCTGCTGTAATTAATATATTACAACATCCATGCCCATGAATCTTTGTGCACATTTCTGGATAATTTTCTCAGGATAAAGTCCTTGAAGTGGAATTTCTGATCAAAGGGACTCAATTTTAAGTCTGTGGACAGAGCCTTAATGGCAGAGAGCTTTGTTCTAACTCCCTCCTGGAAAGATTACACACAGACTGGTCTCTGTAAGTGGAAGCTCACTTACAAATTAAATTCTTTGTTGTAAAACATGCGAGCCTCAAGTGAGTTTGGGTGGCATAAGCCAATTTTGCCTAAGACTGGTCACCCACGAAAATGGGAAATTTAAGTTTTACTGGGGAGAGAAATCCTATGCTGAGATCCATAGTCAGGATGGACACATTTTTATTTTGCAAAACACCATTGGAGGAGTACAGAAGAACAAAAACATGCTTTCCGTGAGAAGTATTTCTTCTTTGTTATAGAATTCAATTGCTAAACCACACTTGGTGACCAAGACGTATTACATTTTTTTAAATTAAATTAAAGCTCTCGGCCCCCACTCTCAAGGTTGGTGAGAAGTCCAAATCAGTCATTTTGATAGGACACACACACACACAAACAAACACACACAGTCTCCAGCCAGGGCTACCTTATATATAGCACTCAGGTTGCGCACAGAACTGAAACCTTGCAACCCAGATTGGGACTTAAACCCACGATCTTTCAACTGAGATCACACACCTCATCTCAGGACCTAATGAAGCTCAGGTTCTTGATGTCTCATTGCAGAAAAGTGAGAGACAAAGTGATAGGTAAGAAGTGGATTTACTTAGAGAGAAACACACTCCATAGACAGAGTGTGGGCCATCTCAGAAGTCAAGAGGCCCCAGCGTACAGGGTGGTTAGTTTTCATGGGCTGGGTAAATTCTTTCTTTCTTTCTTTCTTTTTTATGTCCTAAATTTTATTTATTTATTTATTTATTTATTTACATAGCAGATTCTTATTAGTTCTCTATTTTATACATATTAGTGTATATATGTCAATCCCAATCTCCCAATTCATCCCACCATCCCACCCCAACTTTCCCCCTTTGATGTCCGTATGTTTGTTCTCTACACCTGTGTCTCTATTTCTGCCCTGCAAACCGGTTCATCTGTACAATTTTTCTAGTTTCCACATATATGCGTTAATATACGATATTTGTCTTTCTCTTTCTGACTTACTTCACTCTGTATGACAGTCTCTAGATCCATCCACATCTCTAAAAATAACCCAATTTCATTCCTTTTTAAGGCTGAGTAATATTCCATTGTATATATGTACCACATCTTCTTTATCCATTCATCTGGCATTTAGGTTGCTTCCATGACCTGGCTATTATAAATAGTGCTGCAATGAACATTGGGGTGCATGTATCTTTTTGAATTATGGTTTTCTTAAGGTATATGCCCAAGAGTGGGATTGCTGGGTCATATGGTAATTCTATATTTAGTGTTTTAAGGAACCTCCATACTGTTTTCCACAGTGGCTGTATCAATTCACATTCCCACCAACAGTGCAAGAGGGTTCCCTTTTCTCCACGCCTTCTCCAGCATTCGTTGTTTGCAGATTTTCTGAGGATGCCCATTCTAACAATGAGGTGATACCTTATTGTAGTTTTGCTTTACATTTCTCTAATAATTAGTTGAGCAGCTTTTCATGTGCCTCTTGGCCATCTGCATGTCTTCTTTGGATAAATGTCTATTTAGGTCTTCTGCCCATTGTTTGATTGGGTTTTTTGGTTTTTTAATATTGAGCTGCATGAGCTGTTTATATATTTTGGAGATTAATCCTTTTTCCGTTGACTCATTTGCAAATATTTTCTCCCATTCTGAGGGTTGTCTTTTTGTCTTGTTTATAGTTTCCTTTGCTGTGCAAAAGCTTTAAAGTTTCATTAGGTCCCATTTGCTTATCTTTGTTTTTATTTCCATTACTCTAGGAGGTGGGTCAAAAAAGATCTTGCTGTGATTTATGTCAAAGAGTGTTCTTCCTATGTTTTCCTCTAAGAGTTTTATAGTGTCCAGTCTTACCTTTAGGTCTTTAATCCATTTTGAGTTTATTTTTGTGTATGGTGTTAGGGAGTGTTCTAATTTCATTCTTTTACATGTAGCTGTCCAGTTTTCCCAGCACCACTTATCGAAGAGACTGTCTTTTCTCCATTGTACATTCTTGCCTCCTTTGTCATAGATTAGTTGACCATAGGTGCGTGGGTTTATCTCTGGGCTTTCTATCCTGTTCCATTGATCTATATTTCTGTTTTTGTGTCAGTACCATATTGTCTTGATGTCTGTAGCTTTGTAGTATAGTCTGAAGTCAGGGAGTCTGATTCCTCTACCTCCGTTTTTTTCCCTCAACACTGCTTTGGCTATTTGGGGTCTTTTGTGTCTCCATACAAAATTTAAGACTTTTTGTTCTAGTCTGTAAAAAATGCCATTGGTAATTTGATAGGGATTGCATTGAATCTGAATCTGTAGATTGCTTTTGGTAGTATAGTCATCTTCACAATATTGATTCTTCCAATCCAAGAACATGGTATATCTGTCCATCTGCTTGTGTCATCTTTGATTTCCTTCATCAGTGTCTTATAGTTTTCTGCATACAGGTCTTTTACCTCCTTACGTAGGCTTATTCTTAGGTATTTTATTCTTTTTGTTGCAATGGTGAATGGGATTGTTTCCTTAATTTCTCCTTCTGATCTTTTGTTGTTAGTGTATAGAAATGCAAGAGATTTCTGTGCATTAATTTTGTATCCTGCAACTTTACCAAATTCATTGATTAGCTCTACTAGTTTTCTGGTGGTATCTTCAGGATTCTCTTTGTATAGTGTCATGTCATCTGCAAACAGTGACAGTTTTATTTCTTCTTTTCCAATTTGTATTTCTTTTATTTCTTTTTCTTCTCTGATTGCCAGGGCTAAGACTTCCAAAACTATGTTGAATAAGAGTGGCGAGAGTGGACATTCTTCTCTTGTTCCTGATCTTAGAGGAAATGCTTTCAGTTTTTCACCATTGAGAATGATGTCTGCTGTGGGTTTGTCGTATATGGCCTTTATTATGTTGAGGTAGTTTCCCTCTGTGCCCACTTTCTGGAGAGTTTTTATCATAAATGGGTGTTGAATTTTGTCAAAAGCTTTTTCTGCATCTATTGAGATGATCATATGGTTTTTATTCTTCAGTTTGTTAATATGGTGTATCACATTGATTGATCTGTGTATGTTGAAGAATCCGTGCATCCCTGGGATAAATCCCACTTGATCATGGTATATGATCTTTTTAATGTGTTGCTGTATTCTGTTTGCTAGTATTTTGTTGAGGATTTTTGTGTCTATATTCATCAGTGATATTGGTCTGTCATTTTCTTTTTTTGTACTATCTTTGTCTGGTTTTAGTATCAGGGTGATGGTGGCCTTGTAGAATGAATTTGAGAGTGTCCCTTCCTCTGCAATTCTTTGGAAGTGTTTGAGAAGGATGGGTGTTAGCTCTTCTCTAAATGTTTGATAGAATTCATCTGTGAAGCCATCTGGTCCTGGACTTTTGTTTGTTAGAAGATTTTTAATCACAGTTTCAATTTCAGTGCTTGTGATTGGTCTGTTCATATTTTCTGTTTCTTCCTGGTTCAGTCTTGGAAGGTTATACCTTTCTAAGAATCTGTTCATTTCTTCCAGGTTGTCCATTTTATTGGCATAGAGTTGCTTGCAGTAGTCTCGTAGGATGCTTTGTATTTCTGCGGTGTCTATTGTAACTTCTCCTTTTTCATTTCTAATTTTATTGATTTGAGTCCTCTCCCTCTTTTCCTTTATGAGTCTGGCTAATGGTTTATCAACTTTGTTTATCTTCTTAAAGAACCAGCTTTTAGTTTTATTGATCTTTGCCATTGTTTTCTTTGTTTCTATATCATTTATTTCTGCTCTGATCTTTATGATTTCTTTCCTTCTACTAACTTCGGGTTTTGTTTGTTCTTCTTTCTCCAGTTCCTCTAGGTGTAAGGTTAAATTGTTTATTTGAGATATTTCTTGTTT
Organism: Lipotes vexillifer; assembly: GCF_000442215.2. Classification (NCBI taxonomy): domain Eukaryota; kingdom Metazoa; phylum Chordata; class Mammalia; order Artiodactyla; family Lipotidae; genus Lipotes; species Lipotes vexillifer. Next base: position 1,242,482 of record NW_006795975.1, on the reverse strand, counting down.
CTTGAGGTAGGCTTGTATTGCTATAAACTTCCCTCTTAGAACTGCTTTTGCTGCATCCCATAGGTTTTGGGTTGTCGTGTTTTCATTGTCCCTTGTCTCTGCGTTTTTTTTTTTTTTTTTCCTCTTTGATTTCTTCAGTGATCTCTTGGTTATTTAGTAACGTACTGTTTACCCTCCATGTGTTTGTGTGTTTTACGTATTTTTCCCTGTAATTGTTTTCTAATCTCATAGCATTGTGTTCGGAAAAGACGTTTGATATGATTTCAATTTTCTTAAATTTACCGAGGTTTGATTTGTGACCCAAGATGTGATCCATCCTGGAGAATGTTCCATGTGCACTTGAGAAGAAATGATATTCTGCTGTTTTGGATGGAATGTCCTATAAATATCAATTAAATCTATCTGGTCTATTGTGTCATTTAAAGCTTTTGTTTCCTTATTAATTTTCTGTCTGGATGCTCTGTCCATTGGTGTAAGTGAGGTGTTAAAGTCCCCCACTATTATTGTGTTACTGTTGATTTCCTCTTTTATAGCTATTAGCATTTGCCTTATGTATTGAGGTGCTCCTATGTTGGGTGCATATATATTTATAATTGTTATATCTTCTTCTTGGACTGATCCCTTGATCATTATGTAGTGTCCTTCCTTGTCTCTTGTAACATTCTTTATTTTAATGTCTGTTTTATCTGATATGAGTATTGCTACTGCAGCTTTCTTTAGATTTCCATTTGCATGGAATGACTTTTTCCATCCCCTCACTTTTAGTCTGTGTGTGTCCCTAGGTCTGAAGTGGGTCTGTTGTAGACAGCATATAGATGGGTGTTGTTTTTGTGTCCATTCAGCGAGCCTGTGTCTTTTGGTTGGAGCATTTAATCCATTCACATTTAAGGTAATTATCGATATGTATGTTCTTATTACCATTTTATTAATTAATTTGGGTTTGTTTTGTTAGGTCCTTTTCTTCTCTTGTATTTCCCACTTAGAGAAATTCCTTTAGCATTTGTTGTAGAGCTGGTTTGGTGGTGCTGAATACTGTTAGCTTTTGCTTGTCTGTAAAGCTTTTGATTTGTCTGTTGAATCTGAATGAGATCCTTGTCAGGTAGAGTAATCTTGTTTGTAGGTTCTTCCCTTTCATCATTTTAAATATATCATGCCACTCCCTTCTGGCTTGTAGAGTTTCTGCTGAGAAATCAGCTGTTAACCTTATGGGAGTTCCCTGTATATTATTTGTCATTTTTCCCTTGTTGCTTTTAATAATTTTTCTTTGTCTTTGATATTTGTCAGTTTGATTACTATGTGTCTCAGCATGTTTCCCCTTGGGTTTATGCTGCCTGGGACTCTCTGTGCCTCCTGGACTTGGATGGCTATCTCCTTTCCCATGTTAGGGAAGTTTTTGACTATAATCTCTTCAAATATTTTCTCAGGTCCCTTCTCTCTCTCTTCTCCTTCTGGGACCCCTATATTGCGAATGTTGGTGCGCTTAATATTGTCTCAGAGGTCTCTTAGTCTGTCTTCCTTTCTTTCTTTTTTTTCTTTATTCTGTTCCACGGCAGTGAATTCCACCATTCTGTCTTCCAGGTCGCTTATCCGTTCTTCTGCCTCAGTTGTTCTGCTATTGTTTCCTTCTAGTGTATTTTTCATTTCAGTTATTGTATTGTCCATCTCTGTTTCTCTGTCCTTTAATTCTTCTAGGTGTTTGTTCTTTAATTCTCCTAGGTCTTTGTTAAACATTTCTTGCATGTTCTTGATCTTTGCCTCCATTCTTTTTCCGAGGTCCTGGATCATCTTCACTATCATTCTTCTGAATTCTTTTTCTGGAAGGTTGCCTATCTCCACTCCAGTTAGTTTTTTTTCTGTGGTTTTATCTTGTTCCTTCATCTGGTACATAGTCCTCTGCATTTCCAGAACAGCCTCCTGTCTCAGAATAGCCACAGGGGGAGGTATTCTATAGACTATGACTGGAGTTGTAATGCAGGGTGACAGCCTCTACTCCCACTTAGTTATAAAAGAACTGTGGGGCTTATGCTACTCAGGAAAGTGGAGGTGAGAGAGAAGGGAAGGGGGCAGGACACAACCTGTGAAAGAATGACATAGCCTTTGAGGAAACGACATAAACTGGTTAGAACCAACTCGGCCCAAGGTGGTGGAAGATTCAACTTCCAGTGGATGTTGAGCCTCAGTACATGCTCATTGTAATACATTAGCATCTGAATGACACACTCACAGGTGCCATAACAGTTCCAAGACCAACCATAAAAGGACAAAAAGTGGGCAGTAACCCAGTTCCTGGAAATCCCCATCGCTTCCCCCAAATAGTTGGCATAATCCTCCCTCTCATAGCCTATGAAATTAACCAGTCCATAAAAACTAACCACCCTGTACCCTGGGGTCTCTCGCCTTCTGAGATGGCCCACACTTTGTGTGAGGAGTATGTATCTCCCTGAATAAATCTGCTTTCACTCTACTTTGGCTCACTCTTGAATGCCTTCCTGCGAGAGGCCAAGGACCCGGACCCTCACCTGGTGGCCATCCCAGGGACTCATCTGAGACCAGGCATGTGACCATCCTCTCGCCCCATTTATATCTGCAACAGAAGTATGCCCGCCTTGGTTGATGTGATTCCTGATGTGTTTGCTTCGTGCCCATGTTCATTTGAAGGTGGGTATCTCTTCAGGCAGATCTCTCCAGGCTCTCCAGGCCCAGCTCAGCTGTGGGGATTTTTGCTGACACTCTCAAGGTGAAATCACTTACAGCCCAGTCCTCACAGGCACCCACCTGGCCATCTGTGTCCCTGGTCCTGCCCCCTCAGGAAGGGATGTTAGAATAGACCCAGGTTCTAAGGCCTATAGAGCCGCCATACTCTCTTCCACTCTTGAAGCTCACAGCCACCATCTCCTTTCCCTGACATACTTCCGATTAATCCCCTTGGTGGGCCTAAACGGGGGTTGAAAACTCAGACTCTCACAAGAGCTGGCAGGTACCTGAATGAAAGAGGCAAGCCACCTGGCCATCTGTGTCCCTGGTCCTGCCCCCTCAGGAAGGGATGTTAGAATAGACCCAGGTTCTAAGGCCTATAGAGCCGCCATACTCTCTTCCACTCTTGAAGCTCACAGCCACCATCTCCTTTCCCTGACATACTTCCGATTAATCCCCTTGGTGGGCCTAAACGGGGGTTGAAAACTCAGACTCTCACAAGAGCTGGCAGGTACCTGAATGAAAGATGCAAGTGGTATTGTTACTCCCAAACTGGATTTGTCTCTTGGCGGGGGTTGAGCCAAAAGACACAACCAAGCCAAGGATTGGGAGAAGGAAGGAGTTATTATTACTTGCAGCAAGTAAGGAGAACACTGGGGATCTTTCCCAAAGCAGTGTCTCAAGGAACAACAAAATTGGGGAAGTTTTAAGCTCAGGGTACATGCATATTCATGAAGGGCCTTGAGCAGAGGAGAATTCAGCATAGAATTGGTCAACAGAGTCCAAGCTTTAGTTGATTGGAGTCAGGAGGGTCAACATTATCACTCCATCCTCCACCCTTGTGAGGGCCTTAGTTCCTGCAGGACTCAAAGATATATTATTATGTATATCCCTTGAGGAGGAACTAAGACTGTTTTTATGTACTAATGTCTGACTGCCTTTTCTGTATTCCTTTGTTCCCTTAAGATCATTAATTACTGAGACCTGCTCAAGGGCAAGCAGCACGGCCAGGCTTAGATCACAAAATGGCTTAGACTGAAATGGCTTCTTTTATGTCAAGAAAGCCGGTGCCTGGTTCTCTTTCTCTGGGGACCCCCTAACCTATCTTCTTACAGAATAAGACCTTAGGGATTGATGGCGATTGTGGTGAAGTGGAAAGTACATGACCTGTCTAAAGGGGATCAGTGTGATCTTGCCAGTTTTTGCCACGTGAATATAGGGGCCCAGAGATGCTCCATCTTTGAGTTTTTCAAGAGAGCCAAGAAATTTAGATTTTCATAGGAAATCTCCCACTTTTTGAACGTTGCAATAAATATTTAAAATTCATGTCAAATGCTTCGAGGCCACATAAAGGATTTCCTGGGCCTCCAGTTTTAACTTGTGGCCTAGACCTCAGAAAACAAAGGGGGAGGCCACCTCACCAGGCAGCTTCCCTTTTCCCACAGAAAACACACAAAAAGGCTGTTAAGTCTCCCCGGGGCCCAGGGAAGTCAGACTTCCAGGCACAAAGCCCTGTTACCTTCTCTCCGGGGAGGGAGACAGAAAGAGGTGGGGAAATGCTTGTCATTCTTTTTGCAGGAGACAAGGAGAAACGAATCCTTTCTCAGCCAGCATGGTTAATGGAGCACGGTCCAGGCTTGAGAGTTTGGATGGCTATTAGTTGGAGAGTCAGACATAAATAACTATGTGTAATAATTACATAGTCCATTCAGACAGACCCAGAGCAGGAGCCCTCCAGGCCAGGGCGTGAGCATGCAAATGCCCCAAGGTGGGGCTGCTGGTGGAGGGTCTTGGATGCAGCTGGAGGGGGCAGGAGCTGGTATAGCCAGGTTGACCTAAGTGTTAGGCTAAGACACGTTTGTGTTTTGTTGTTGTTGTTTTATTTTGTTTTTGATATCCAGAATATATTTTTATTTATTTCATTAAAAAATTAAAAAAAAATTTATATTGGAATATAGTTGATTCACAATGTTGTGTTAGTTTCAGGGGTACAGCAAAGTGAATCAATTATACACATACATGTACCCACTGTTTTTTAGATTCTTTTCCCATACAGGTCATTACAGGGTATTGAGCAGAGTTCCCTGTGCTCTACAGCAGGTCCTTGTTAGTTATCTAGGGCTGCAGTTTTGAGAGCCATTCTGCAGATCAGTGCCTGTGTCAGGGTGGATTAGGAGGCAGGAAGGGGATGGGAGTGGGAAGACTGGTTCACAAGCTGTGGAAACGGGCCAGGTACAAGAGAAGGGCTGATGTGGGTGTGGGTAGGGAGAAAGGAAGGGGCCATCATGGGCGCTGTTACACAAGAGGAATTGGCAGGAAGTGAGGCACCAGGGAGGGGAAGCAATCAAGATCACAATCAGGCGGCTTCGTTCTCCCTTCCTCTCCTAGGTCCCTCAGGACCGTGAAGGGTAGAAAGTGACAGTTTCAAAGGAAGAGGTTTGTACATGTCCGTGCTCATCATCACCAAAGCAGATAGACTAAAGCTTGTCTCTCCGTCGCAAACTGTGCAGTTCTGACGTGCACTGCTGCTTACATTTTGACATCTCAGACGTCAGGATACATCAAATAACCCATGGCATGCCAGAGTTTAATTGATGCATATTATGGGCTAAATCATGTCCCACACAATTATTATGTTGAAGCCCTAGCCCCCAGCACCTCAGAATGTGCCTGTATTTGTATTGCCAGGGGGAGGGGGCTGGGGGAGGGATGGACTGGGAGTTTGGGATTAGCACATGCAAACTATTATATATAGGATGGAAAAACAACAAGGTCCTACTGTAGAGCACAGGGAGCTATATTCAGTATCCTGGGATAAACCATAATGGAAAAGAATATGAAAAAGAATGTATATATGTGTATAACTGAATCACTTTGCCATATAATAGAAGTTAACACAACATTGTAAATCAATTATACTTCAATTAAAAAAAAATGTGTCTGGATTTGTAGGTAGGGTCTTTATAGATGTAACGAAGTTAAAATAAAGCCTTCAGGGTGGGTGGGTCCTACTCCAATATGATTGGTGCCCTTAAAACAAGAGGATGTTAGGACATGGTCACACAGGAAAGCCAGAGCTTGTGAAGACGCAGGGAGAAGACAGCCGTCTACAACCAAGGAGAGAGGGCTCCGGAAGTAACCAACCCAACTGACACCTTGATCTTGAGCTTCCAGCCTCAAGACTGTGACACAGTAAAACCTCTGTTGTTTAAACCACCCAGCCTGTAGTTCTTGGTTATGGCAGCCCTCGCAGACGAATACAGTGGGTTTTTTCTTTCTTAACGGTACATGACATAATGGTGTATCTTAAAGTTGATGCGATCTAAGCGTCTTTGAGTCTATGAATTAGTGCACTTCATCATTTTCCCTTTTGTTACTTATTGTCCTTATTCATATAAACAGAACTCTGATTGAGGTCACTATACAATTTATCATCCAAACTGGGATAATTTTAAAAGTGAAAAGGGAGCTTCTATTAATAATGACTCCAGGGGCTTCCCTGGCAGTCCAGCGGTTAAAACTCTGTGCTTCCGCTGCAGGGGACGCGGGTTCAATCCCTGGTTGGGGAACCAAGATCCCACATGCTATGCCACACTGCCAAAAAAAAAAAAAAAGACTTGTGGACAACAGGGGTAAACTGGCATGGTCCCAGACAAGTTGGACACTTAGTCACCCTAACTCTGACCCCCTGGAGGATCTTAGGAGAAAAGCATGGCTTTTACCCCACATGTACCTCCTGCCTAAATGCCACGCCCCAGGCCACCACCTGCCCGAATGATAGCACAAATGACATCGCCCACAGAAACCGAGAAGCCAGGAGTTTTTCGGTGACACAGATAGCCCTGGATTCAGGGTGGGTCTTCTTTAAAAGGCCAGAAAAAATATCTTGGTGGCGTAATTGGATAAACTCCCTCAAGTCCCAATGTCTCAGGCACGTCTTTCCCAACTGATCTGCTACAACTTGGGAAATTCCCGCAGGGCTTCCTTGTTTGAGTTAATGCATCAGAGAGTCTTACAAAAACCTGAAAGCAAAAATTACCCATGAAAAGTGACAACATATTCAGCTATTAAACCATGACTTCTATGGGCTAATCAGGGAAAAGCACTGACTGAGCGCTAATCATCTGTTCTATATATGTTGTCTCTTTTAATTCTCACAATGAACCCAGTAGGGTAAATAATACTACTCCATTTTCCACATGACGAAACTAGAGCTCAGAGAGGTTAAGGGCCTGTCCAAGGCCACAAAACTGAAAGGTGGAGCTAGGATTCTCAAGTAGCTTCCTTGACTCTGATGCTGAGTCTTTTCTGTTCTGTTGTCTAGATTCTTTCTTCCTTTCTTTTCCTTCTCTTCTTCCTTTTTAAACGTTTAATTATTTTTTTACTGAAGCATAGTTGATTTACAATGCTGTGTTAGTTTCAGGTATACAGAAAAGCAATTAAGTTATATATGTGTGTGTGTATACGTATAACCGAATATATATATATAAATAATTTTATATATATATTCTTTTTCAGATTCATTTCCCATATAGGTTATTACAAAATATTGAGTATAGTTCCCTGTGCTGCTATACAGTAGATCCTGTTGTTTATCTATTTTACATATAGTAGTGTGTGTATGTTAATCCCAAACTCCTAATTTATCCCTTCCCTACCCCTTCTCCTTTGGTAACTATAAATTTGTTTTCTATGTTTCTGTTTTGTAAATAAGTACATTTGTATCATTTTTTAGGTTTCACATATAAGTGATATCATATGATATTTGTCTTTCTGCATCTGACTTACTTCACTTAGTATGATAATCTCTAGGTCCATCCATGTTGCTGCAAATGACAGTATTTTCTTTCCTCTCTTCCTTAACTAAGTTTTTTTTTTTTTTTTTTCTACATCTTTATTGCGGTATAATTGCTTTACAATGGTGTGTTAGTTTCTGCTTTATAACAGAGTGAATCAGTTATACATATACACATGTTCCCATATCTCTTCCCTCTTGCGTCTCCCTCCCTCCCACCCTCCCTATCCCACCCCTCCAGGCGGTCACAAAGCACCGAGCCGGTTTCCCTGTGCCATGCGGCTGCTTCCCACTGGCTATCTACCTTACGTTTGCTAGTATATATATGTCCATGTCTCTCTCTCGCCCTATCACAGCTCACCTTTCCCCCTCCCCATATCCGCAAGTCTGTTCTCCAGCAGGTCTGCGTCTTTATTCCCGTCTTGCCCCTAGGTTCTTCATGACCATTTTTTTCCCTTAAATTCCATATATATGTGTTAGCGTACGCTATTTGTGTCTCTCTTTCTGACTTACTTCACTCTGTATGACAGACTCTAGGTCCATCCACCTCACTACAAACAGCTCAATTTCGTTCCTTTTTATGGCTGAGTAATATTCCATTGTCTATATGTGCCGCATCTTCGTTATTAACTAAGTTTTATGCGCTTACCCAGCTTGCAGTACTTTTTGTGTTTATCAGATGTAGCATTTCACAACAAGTAAGGGCTGGGAGGAGAGGAAGGGAACCAAATGAAACGGGCTGGATGTGGGAGACGAGGGGACCTGATTCCTGGTTTTGCCAGATGCTGTGTTTCTAGTGCTGTGTCTCCTGGAAACTTGATACAATTCTGTTATTTGGTATTGACTTGAAAAAGACAGGCAAATACCACCCACATTTCCTTTTTTTTGCAGAAGGCAAGTATTTTATAGCTAATGTTTTAAATGTTATTCATCCTGCAGAGGATGAATCAGTCACTTTAACATAGCTTCAGCTTGTAAAACTGGACAGGATTGCTTATTTTTTTCTTATACCAACGGTCTGGTGAAGCAATGTTTTTATTTGACTGAAGCAAAAAATCACGCTAACACATTTTCAAAATTACAGATGCTGATAATAAAATGCTAGGGTGGAAATCAAAATAGATATCTGGAAATCCAAAATAAGGGTCTTCTAGAGCAAAACACAGATTTTTCTACTTTTCCATAGCAAGGCAAATCTCTTATTATCCCACTTGTTATATCTGGAACAAAATCGCCAAATGCTTCTTATATACATTATTAGGTTTGCACTTTCTAACTTACTTAGCTTTAAGACCCTTCACCTCATGTCCCGTGAAGAATCTACATTTAAAGTTCTCCCTCACGTGTCCTGAGCTTCGTTTGAAGAAAATGCGTATTGAAAAAGCAGTTTCACTTTGCTCATTCTTCAGGGACCATATTGAAAGAGACAAGGTCAAGCTTTCAAACGGAGACAATGCAAACATTCTCGGTGTTAAAAAAAAAAAAAGTTTATTAATAATAGTTCCCCCTATAATGAGTTGTCTTTTCCTCCTGGAATTTAGAGCCCAGAGTTCTATCGCTTGACAGCAGCTTGGCGGAAACACTGGCCATGCCACATCCACTTTCAGGCCCCTGGCATTCCCGTGTAAAATCCAGGGGTGACAGGTGTTCTAGCAAAGCTCAACCCTGCTGCTGGGGAGGGAGGGACGGAGGGAGGAAAGAAAGGAAGGAAGGAGGGAAGGAAAGAAGGAAGGAAATGAGGAGGGGAGGAGGGAGGAAAGCAGGGAAATATTTTCTGGAAGAGTCTAACTCATTGTCATTTCTAATGACTAATGAAACCTGGAGAAGTAAAACCCACACCAGATTTGGCTGAAAGTCCAGGCCACTCTGAGTCACCTAGTGCTTGGCCACCAGCCCATGGACCACCTGTGTCCACTCCCCTCCCCTAGCTTCCTGCTTCCCATGGGGCACATCACTGCTCTTGAGCGCCTTCACCAGACAGTAGGCTGTGGGGAGTGAAACTCAGTTCAATCATTTATTTCTTGGTGTTTCAGCAGCTCTTGAATCTCCCCGTGTAGAAGAGGCTAAAATTAATGGCCAGAATTAGTTATTTGGATTATCTTGGGTTTCCACGGACACAGTTTTTTATTAGCTGGGTGGGCTACTGAGAGTTGGATCTTAAGAAAGTTTCCCCATGTTATTTAATTAATTTATTATTTTTTTGCGGTACGCGGGCCTCTCACTGTTGTGGCCTCTCCCGTTGCGGAGCACAGGCTCCGGACGCGCAGGCTCAGCGGCCATGGCTCACGGGCCCAGCCGCTCCGTGGCATGTGGGATCTTCCCGGACCGGGGCACGAACCTGTGTCCCCTGCATCGGCAGGCGGACCCTCAACCACTGCGCCACCAGGGAAGCCCGAAAGTTTCCCCATTTTAAATGACTTGAGGGAAGTGGGACGGGGTCCAAATAAGAGAAAGCTGGTGTAAGAATGGAAATGATAGAACAGGAATCAGGAATCGATGCTGGGACCTCCCAGGCAACTTCCACGGCAAGGAGATGGGTAATTGGACAACAATTAGGGTGGAGTTGCACCAGATCTTGCAATGTTTACCTCATCTGTCTTCATGTCTTGGCTCTGGTCTTTTCACTATTGGTGGGTATCAGACAGAAGTGGGCGGTGAGGGCCTATAAGCCAGGCAAACGCTTAAATTTAAGACTTTTGGGTTTTATAGCCTTCTTTTCTCTCCAAAGAAAAGCAGTCTACCAAAATCTATCTGTTGAGTACTGGATTTTAGTGAAGCTATAGTATTAATGGGGGATTCAGTTTCTCATTTTTGTAAAAAGACACGCCTTGCCTCTTTAACGCCGCTGTTTTGTCAGGGTATGGGTGTGTGCGCTTAATTCTTATCAGTATTGTAGGTAAGGGCGGGTAATGTGATCAAAGGTGGGACAAATTAAACCTTTCTTCTCTTCTCACTGTCAACTGAAAAAAATGCACAACCTACAAGCTGAGAATTATATTTTATTTGGTGGACTTTCTGAGGCCTGGAGCCCAGGAGACAGCCCCTCTGATTGCTCTGAGGCTCTGCTCCATAGAGGTAAGGCGGGGAGCCAGGATATAGAGGAGTTTTTGCCACAAAAACCAGGTAGTTGGAACATCAAAAGATTGCTGTTAATCAAAGAAAACCAGCTATCTCAAGTTAAGGAAGTTAGCGCTTTTCTATGTATGGGAAGATGCAAGAGTCTGGGCTCATTGAAATCACTCCTCTGATATGCACCTACTATCTAGGGCCAGCATCCTGTTTCTCTCCATCCTGAATCCCCTCAGGGTGTACTGCTGGTGGCCGCTGCAGGGGCTGCTGGCCTGATGGCTGTAACATCTTTTGTCCACACCACCCTCAATTTGCTGCTACTGGAAACTTGGAGGAAAAACCCCAAAGACTAGGAATCTGGGTGAATGGAAAAGCAACAAGATTCTCCCATCTGGCTTTCTTCCCCTGCACTTATCACCGTGGACACTCACATCCAGACAGCTGGGCCCAGGCTCAGAGAGGTGGTCCTCCCCATGATCTTTGCAATGAAGCCCCATGCTGACCACTTGAGAGGGAGGCTTCTGGCTTCTGGGGAAGGATGCACTTGGCTGCTTAGAGGGCTAGGGTTTCCCCAGTTTGGAGTGATGGGTGAGAAATAGAGAGGGAGCTCTGGACCTGGGGCCTGATGAGACTTGTCCGTGCTCGAAGGGAAGGGCGAGGGGCTGCGGGGAGGGCGGGCAAGGCCCCTTTCCCCTCATCTCCGGCTCCGGTTGTGGATAGAATCTCAGCCCATAACTCTGGTAGAAAATAAACACAACTTAATTTATAAAACACTCACTGATTTCTGATGTAAGTTCCCATTCTCCCTAGAGTGCTGGAAGCAGAACCTAAATCAGTTTTTGCCTTTCTTGGGGGCCATAGGCAGCCTGCAGTGCCAGGCATTGGTGGCGGGGGAGGGCAGCTCTCAGGGGCCTCGGTCATCACTCACTCAGGTCACCCGAAGAGCACATAACTGTACCCCACTGGCCTGGGTCCTGTGCTGGGCGGGGCCTGGACCCACTGTGTCTGTGCCTTCTCAGGGGACAGAAATCTCAGAGACAGGCTAGGGCAGCCACCTCTGAGAGTCTCACCGCCTTTGTGGGCTCCAGGGGAAGCAGGTGTCCCCGCTCTTGGGTTCCACAAACCTCTTTCGGGTTTTGCTGCCCATCTAGGGTCCCACTGGGAAGCAGGGCATGTAGCTTCTCAGTCCAGCCTCACCCAGGTCTCTCCTCTTTCCAGCTCCAGGAATCCCCTTCCGTCAAGTATCAGTTCTAACATTTTGCTCCTGCAAACTGCAAGCGTGTGGTTGACTGATGGAGTATAAGCGGGGAACAGACCTTTGCTTCCACTCTCCAGACACAGCCCTCCCCTGGGGCAAGGAGCTCCCAGCTGTGGGATAGGTGGGGGGAAGCTAGGACAAAGGAATGGGTAAAGATGACCATCTCAGAAAGGTTAATCTACTCCCACAGTGTTGAATATCACTCGTCTGATTCCTCTCTGCTGCAAGGGCTGGGCACCCAGGAAGCTGGGAAGGCGTCTTTACCTTTGCATCTATCTTTGGTGAATTTCAGGACAAAGTAAACCAGACCCACTAGGGTCTGGTACCTTATATGGGAAATCCTGAATCCCAGAGAGGTCCCCACTGTACCCCGATGCCTGAGGGGACAGGAGGGGAGGTCCGAGAGCTCTGGGAGGTCTAGGGTGGAGGGAGGGAGCAGAGGGCCGGGGCGGCTGCCACAGGTAGGGAGGAGGCTTCCGGAGCATCACAGATCTGCATCTAATAAGCGCTCCCTACCAATTTTTTATGAGCTTGGTGACAGGTTTATTATACCCAGGATAGGAAATTTCAGTGGGACACGAGCTCTCCCGAGGAGAGGTCCCGGAGTCGTCCACTGAAAACCAAGCGAGTGAATGAATGAAAATGTGCTCGAATTCCAGTCCTTAAAGACCTGTCAGCTGCGCCAGCGTTCATTCGTATTCATTAGGTAGCTTGGTCGGCAGAATCACAGAACTTCTGTACGTCTACTTAAATATAAACCACACTGAGACAAAATCAACCCCAAATTAAAAGTGAACGACTAAATAGAACCCAGATAGCAAGTATCTTTGCTTTTGGCTGGGAAGACAGCCAAGTGATATGTGTTTGGATTAATTTTTTTACAGGGAAAACAGATTAATTATGTAGTAAATATAGTTTGCTAGGCAAGAGTTCTCAAAACGTGGGAGAAAAAGGATTCAAGCAAAGTCTATTTATTATTTAACAGTCGTTTACATTAGCACAAGGGCAATTATTTGCCTTTTTATGTTGGCCTTAAATGTATTGATATATTTGAATAACGATTAGGCTGACCGTTAATCAGTATTAACATCCAAGGTTTACTTGAAGCTGAAATTAACTGAAGTCACTAAACTCTAACAGAATCAAAAGCCTGAGCCTTATCAAAATTATTGAAAGGTTTAGGGTTTGCAGGATTGGTAGGGCTTTCTGGTCTTGTGTTTGTTCTCAGGCTCTGAACTTGCTGAGCGGGTAGCACTGCTCAGTGACACCACTGTTTGATTTTTGCCTTTGGTGTTTCAGACATATTTAAGGAGAGCAAACTTCCGGGCTGAGGCTGCTTCCCTGAGTTCTCCTGAAATACCCCTTCAAAGTTTATTCTCTGGCAGCAGAATAGAGAGTACCTATTTGGGGCTGGCACACTTTTATATCAAGATCCCTTTTCCCTGGGACCCACCAAGGAGGGTGGCTGCCCGTGAAAGAGGGGAGGGATGAGCCACAGGGCCTTTGCATCTGCTGCTGTTCCTGTGCTCACAGTACAGAACTGGGGACAGGGTCCCCTTGCTCCTGAGCCTTCCATCCCCATCTCCCTCCAGTGAAGCTTCCTCAGAACACTGGTCCTGTAAAATATTGACATATGCCGCTCCCCGCCCCCCAAAAGGGGTTCTGTGATTGAAGGATGCTTGACACCAGTTGAAACAACTACTCTTTTCTCCTGCAAGAATTCTCAGAACCTTTAATATATTAATTTACATTGAGAATCTCTAAGAGGAAAAGAGGTAACCTTTAAAATGTTAGAAAATTCCATGATTTTGTGCACATATAGCATGTGTTTTCCCTGGAAAGAGTTTATAGCTGTGCTGGTAAGCAGTGGTTCATGATGTGACACCCAATTTGTTTCACAAGTTGAGGAGCCCGTTCTATGGGTTCCAGTTTTCATGAACTATGTGAGTCCCTTGCAGACGGCCGGTGGTATGAGAAGCAAGAAAAGGGGAGGGACCTAGTACCCACTTTAAAAAAAAAAAATCTCTTGTTTTAATTTTTTCTAGTAAACATTAATTTATTTACAATAAACATTATTATATAATTAAAAGCATATATTTTAACATATAAGATACACATGAATATTTATTTTATTTTTTTTTTTTTGGTGTCACATTGTTGTTTTTTTTTCCTACTGCCCACTTTTAAGTGATTGTCGTCTTCAGCCCCCCTCTCTGCCTGTTGCCTGTTATTTCCAGTGAATCCTACTTGTAACTTGGGGGCTGGAGAGCTGGCCTGTGAATAAGTCAGGGCAGGAGGTTGAAGGAAGCGCTCACTCTCGGAGCTGTCAGAGGCTGAGCCTGCAGTTATCCGAAACCAAGACGGTGTCCCTCCTGGAGTCCTGCCCCCTCAGCCCCTCACCCTCCTCCAAGGATGGGAGTTGTGTCCCCTGGACCCCGAGTGTGGTCCCGAGAGAACTGAGTCCCCAGGGACTGGGCAATCAAACACACTCCGGTGAACAAAGAAAAATCAGGCCATCAGCCCAATTCCCTGGGACACAGGGACCTAAAGTGATCATGATGGTTGGAGGTCCCCAAGAGAACAGGTTGGTCTGGGGACAGAAGACGGTGACATCGTTTTAAGAAGTGTCCTCCTCTTAGCTCAGAAAACGCATTAGCTGAAAGGGGCTGGGAGAATTAATACCTGAGTCATCATGTTTCCCAAGGCACACAAATCAGCTCCTGGAAGAGACACAGGGTCTAATGAAATTATTTTTATGGCTTTTCGGTGGGGAGTCTCCTTCACTGCTTAGATGATTCAGAAGTGGGCACTGTGTATAGATTTTATTAGATAACCTCCAAGGCTTATTTTCATAAACTGGAATTTAGCACTTTGCATCCGCAAAGCAATTAATAGTGCCTGTGTTAGTTAATATCCCATTTTAGGTTCAAGAGTAATATTTTGTTACTTAAAAATTAATAGCAATGTCACAAAGCGCTTATAAAAAGAGATGGATAACTCCAACAGGGCAGTTCCATATAATGCTATATTTTTATTTGCCATTACTTTAATTACTTAGATATTATTTTATATGTTTTCATTATTTTAAAGTGCCTTGGGAGTGTGAAAGATGTCTTACAGATGTGTTCCATTTTAGCCAGAACAGCCTAATCATAAGTAGCTGTAGATTAATGCATTTATCACTTAAAATTTCTTTTTAATGTTCTGTAAGCAAGTGAAATTGATGTCTCCAAGAAGACAGATACCTCTCATACCATGGAATTCCTCCTCGGAGAATATCTCTTCGTTAGATTATGAATAGCCCTTGGAAAGGAGAAAAAAAACAAAAAACAGCAAACAATCAGTAGAAAGAGCTGTACAGAAGCATGACAAACACTAGCTAAGAGCCAGTGCTGAGAAAATAGCACACATCCTTTGGATACTGCATATCTATTCTAAACTAAAGTGGGTCTTAAAATTCCACGTGTAAAATTTCTTCTCCATTTCCTCCTAGGTGGGCTGGGGTGACTCTTCTGCAGACGTGGCCGTGTGGTTTTCCCTCAGCAGGCAAACTCCAGGGATAAATGTGACTCAGGGTCATGATTCCTCCAAGACGGTTTTTAAAAATAACCTATAGCCACTATTTTTAGCAAACCTGCCAGGCCTCAGGGCTGCCGGCTGCCTCTTTCACAGAAAGTAATTAACAATCTCTAATCCCTCAGGTGAGGGAGATACTGAAGTTCCCGATGTGGAAACAAAAACTAGGCTGTCTTTACAGGTGGACACGACTCTTGAAACAAAGCTGGCCACCCTCCTGCCCATGCCCACCCTGGGAGAGGCAGCTCACTCCAAAAGTATCAGATCCATCGGAGAAAAGCAAATAGTTTCAAACTTCTAAGAGGTGTTATAAATAAGGGGGATCTGAAGCAAAACGTTCAAAAGCAGCTGCATCCTCTCTTTTCAAACAAGAGCTTCCCCCTGACTCGAGCTCATTTGTTATTCAATTTCACTTCCCAGTCGCTGCTAAAGGTTTGAAAGCTTTTGGCAGGTTTCCGTGGAATCGTTTAAGCGCTCTAATAGAAAGACCAGAGGGCAAATTTTACAAATTCATTCTAAGTCAGACTCTCTTATTTTACAAAATAAGAGAATCTGTGATTTGAGAAGAGAGAATTCAGGCCAGTGGGACTAGGTTATGCAGGATGCCCTTCCAATGGACGGACTGATGGTCCAGTTGACAAACGTCGGGGTCTGTGGCTCTGGCCAGACCCTAGTTTCACACCTCTGTCAACCGAGTCATCCTCTTGACTGTGGTGGACCTGTCTCTGTGCACTTACCAATTTTCAGTGAACTTCCTTAAGCTATTACAGAGGGTACCCGTTTGGAAACGTTCACTGGCTTGGCACTTTCTTTGAAGATGATCGTAGGTTACTGGTTGTGGCCCATGCTTTAGGGGTTCAGTAAATGGGACTCCTGATGAATACTTGTTTTTCTTCACATTACTTTTTTTTTTTTTTTTTTTTTTTTTTGGTGGTACGCGGGCCTCTTACTGCTGCGGCCTCTCCCGCTGCGGAGCACAGGCTCCGGACGCGCAGGCCCAGCGGCGGACGCGCAGGCTCAGTGGCCATGGCTCACGGGACCAGCCGCTCCACGGCATGTGGGATCCTCCCGGACCGGGGCACGAACCCGTGCTCCCTGCATCGGCAGGCGGACTCTCAACCACTGCGCCACCAGGGAAGCCCTTCACATTGCATTTTACCAGGTTATTTTCTCTTTAGTTTCTGATTGTTTTTCTATGCTCTTGTTCTTAAATTAACTTTTGTTGTTTTGTAGAGTACGTTCTCTAGCAATCCTTTCCCGGGTTTGTGAATGGTACATTTTCAGAGTTCTCGCTTGTCTGAAATGTCTCTTATTTGTTCCCCATGGGAATGATATTTTCACTCAAAGTCTATATTCACAAGCTTTTTCCATCAGAATTTTAAAGATGCAGCTTCATCGTCTTCTTTCATCAACTGTTTTTGATGAGAAGTATGAGGTCAGTGTGATACTCTTTTTTTTTTTTTTCCCCCTGTGTACAATCTGCTTTTTTATTTTATTCTGCAATCTGCTTTTTCCTCAGGAAGATCCAGGACTATCTCTTTGTCCCTGGTATTCTGAAATCTCACCACAATGTCACTGTTATGCATATGACATCTTTCCTGCTTTGGGCTTTTGGTTACTTTTGTTCAGAGGACTCATATATTTCATTAACTTTGGAAAATTTTCTGCTATTATCTTTTGAAGTATTTTATTCCACTTTATCCTCTCATTCTGAAAATGTGTTCAGTTGGATGTGGGAACGTATGAAAGTATTTTCCATGTTCCTAACTTTTCTTTCATACTTTTCATCTCTTGTCAGGGAATTCCTTAGTTCGATCTTCCAGCTCTCTAATTAGTTCTTCAGCTGTTCCCATTCTGATATTTTATCCATCTACATTTTTTTTTGAAATGCCAGTGATCAAAAGCTTAAAGACCTCCATTTGACTCACTTAATGTAATATCTGCTTCCATGTCCGTGCAGATACTGATCAAACGTATTCTTGAGTCACCTGTCTTTTTCAATTAACTTTACTTTCTCAGATGTTTGTCCTTCCATTTGTTAAATTTTCTGTCTCCTTCCATGGGGTGGTTTTCGTGTGCTTACTGTTGTGATCTTGAAGCAGGAGCTGGTAGGCCTCCAACCACCTGCCTGCAAATCCCTTGACCATCTTCATCAACAGGCTCCCATGCGTCTGTGTCTCTGCTGGACCGCACTCTGCCAGGGCACCCCCCCGCCCCTCCCAAGAGCCAGCAGTGCCTGGGAGTTAATGTTCCTGGGGATGTGCTAATGCCAACAGAGGATATAAATCCTCCAGGTCTTCACCCCTCAATGGGGACACCTTTGAGGTGTGACCTGTACTGTCGCCAGAGCTCCCCACTTGAAGCCAAAGTTATCTTCCGAGGGCCTCCGTTTGCTCTCAGGGAGTGAGCGGCCACTCCCTTCCTGGTCCCACATCCCCACTCTCCTATCCATTCTTCCTGGGAGAATGTCCTAATACATCAGCTTCCCCATAAGTCTTCATCTCAGAGGCTGTTTGTAAGAATCCAGCAGAGGGAAGCGATGCCATTTGCAGCAACATGGAGAGACCTAGAGATGATCATAGTAAGTGAAGTAAGTCAGACAGAGGAAGACAAACACCGTGTGATATCACTTGTATGTGGAAGCTAAAATATGACACAAGTGAACCTATGTATGAAACAGAAACAGACTCACAGACCTAGAGAAGAGACTTGTGGTTGCCAAGAGGGAGGGGTGGGGGAGGGATGGATTGGGAGTTTGGGATTAGCAGATGCAAACTATTACGTATAGGATGGATACACAACAAGGTCCTACTGTATAGCACAGGGAACTGTATTCAATATCCTGTGACAAGCCATAATGGAAAAGAATATGAAACAGAATATATATATATATATATATATATATGTATACCTGAGTCACTTTGCTGTACAGAAGAAATTAACACAACATTGTAAATCAACTCCACTTGAATTAAAAAAAAAAGAAGAATCCAGCAGAGGGGGCTGGGGAAGGGATAAATTGGGAGTTTGGGATTAACAGATACACAGTACTATATATAAAATAGATAAACAACAAGGACCTACTGTATAGCACAAGGAAGTCTACTCAATATTCTGTAATAAACTATAAAGAAAAAGAATCTGAAAAAAAATGTATATGTATAACCGAATCACTTTGCTGTACACCTGAAACTAACACAACATTGTAAATCAACTATATTTCAATTAAAAAAAAAAAAAGAATCCAGCAGAAACTGCTTATGTTTAAATGGAGGCTGGGCAGGGCTCTCTGTGAATCCTGCATCCATTTCCACAGGCTGGGTCCAGTGAGTGGGGAGGAGCTGAACAGATGCTTAAACACATACACATAGAAATGGATATACAACACAAGACATGGGTATCTCTTAAGTCTTTTCTAGAAATTTGTAAGAAGAGGCCAGAATATGTGATCAGTCTGCTTTCTTGGCCCAATCTCCATACACATCTATTTAGTTTTTGTTCTTTTTTAAACAATTTTTATTAGAGTATAGTTGATTTACAATGTTGTGTGAGTTTCAGGTGTACAGCAAAGTGATTCAGTTATACATACACATATATCCTTTTTGTTTAGATTCTTTTCCCATATAGGTTATTATAGAATATTGAGTAGAGTTCCCTATGCTATACAGGTAGGTCCTTATTAGTTATCTATTTTATATATAGTAGTGTATATATATTAATCCCTATCTCCTAATTTATCCTTCCCCCCTTTCCCCTTTGGTAACCATACGTTTGTTTTCTACATCTGTGACTCTATTTCTGTTTTGCAAATAAGTTCATTTGTACCATTTTTTTAGATTCCACGTATAAGTGATATCACATGGTGTTTGTCTTTCTCTGTCTGACTTACTTCACTTAGTATGATAATCTCTAGGTCCATCCAAGTGGCTGCAAATGGCATTATTTCGTTCTTTTTTATGGCTGAGTACTATTCCACTCTATATGTGTACCACATTTTCTTTATCCATTCATCTGTCAATGGACATTTTGGTGGCTTCCATGTCTTGGCTATTGTAAATAGTGCTGCTATGAACATAGGGGTGCATGTATCTTTTCAAATTATAGTTTAGTCCAGATATATTCCCAGGAGTAGGATTGCTGGGTCATATGGTAATTCTATAGTTAGTTGTTTGAGGAACCTCCATACACGGTTCTCCATAGTGGCTGCACCAATTTACATTCCCACCAACAGTGCAAGAGGGTTCCCTTTTCTCCACACCCTCTCCAGCATTCATTGTTTGTAGATTTTTTGATGGTGGCCATTCTGATGGGTCTTGTTCTTTTCATCAGAAGTCAAAGCTACAAAAGCAGAGCGATGCAAAATATTTGTTCCCGACGGCACACTTCCATCCTTTGAAGCACAAGTTCTGCTGCAGAACCTGAGCTTGGAAGTCAGTCCCTCATTCCACGATTGAGCTCTTGTTATATGCCAAGCACCACACACACAGTAAAGGGCACAGCAGCCGAGGCTCCTGCCCTCACAGAGGACGAGGGCTGGAAGCTCTGAGACTGGGTACTCACTTTGACACAGGAAGCTCTCACTTGAGGAAGTTAATCCTAAGGAAGGTATCTGAACGAAGGGAAGGAAAACTGTGTCTGTGTAAAGATGTTGATGCTCACAAGCCTGAAAATGTGTAAAGCAACCTAAGTGGGTAACAGAGGAAAGGATAAACACTGTATGTGGGCCCACTAATAATGCAGAAATTGAAAATGATAGTGGTCAGAACCATGGTGATCCCAGAAACTGCTTATAATGTGCAGTGAAAAAAGCTGACCGTAGGGCTTCCCTGGTGGCGCAGTGGTTAAGAGTCCGCCTGCCGATGCAGGGGACGCGGGTTCGTGCCCCGGTCCGGGAAGATCCCACATGCCGCGGAGCGGCTGGGCCCGTGAGCCATGGCCGCTGAGCCTGCGCGTCCGGAGCCTGTGCTCCGCAACGGGAGAGGCCACAACAGTGAGAGGGCCGCGTACCGCAAAAAAAAAAAAAAAGCTGACCGTAAAATTGTATATACAATTGATTCAGATCAATTCTATAAAATACATATGCATGCAGGCCCCAGATGGAGGGCAGGCACTCTATCTAAAAATACATAGTGGTCTTGAGGTAGTAAGACGACAGATGGTTTTCCTCTCTTCTGTTCTCAAATCTCTTTGTTTGCCTATTTAAATTTTTTAAAAGTTACTTTATTTCATTTACTTATTTTTATTTATTTAAAAATAAATATTTATTTATTTGGCTGCACCGGGTCTTAGTTGCAGCTTGTGGGATCTAGTTCCCTGACCACGGATCGAACCCTGGCGCCCTGCATTGGGAGCGCGGGGTCTTAACCACCTGACCATCTGGGAAGTCCCCAAAAAGACTTTTTAAATTGAAAAATAGGTAATTTACAATGTTGTGTTAGTTTCAAGTCTATAGCAAAGTGATTTGGTTAAACATGTATCTATTCTTTTTCAGATTCTTTTCCATTATAGGTTATTCCAAGGTATGGAATACAGCTCCCTGTGCTATACAGTAGGACTTGTTGTTTATCTATTTTATGTATAGTAGTGTGTGTATGTTATTTAAGCTTTTTTTTTTTTTTTAAAAAGTTTGGCTATTAAAAAAATGTTACCAAATGATTCTTAGAGTTAAGAACCCGGCCATCTGTTCTGGAATCTTGATTGTTACCTGACTGGCCTCTTCTTGATATCCAGGCCCAGATCAAATGCCACCTTCTGGGAGCAGCGACCCAATTACCTCCACCCCCAGCTCCCACTCATTCCCCCTCACATTCTGATTTCCTCTCTTCAAGGCTGAAGAATTTGATCTGGAATTCTAGCTTCTTTCTGCCTCTGTTCACTTGTTTACCGTTTGTCTCATGCAGGTAGAACGTAAACCCCGTGAGAAGAGAGACCCGGCTCTTTTAATTACCTGTATCCCTCGTGTCTTCAGCGCCAAGCACTGGAGACTGTTTGTTGAATGAATGTGTGCATCCACTCACCCGTTCCATCGTCTTGATGTGTCACTTATAAAACACCCTTCAGGGCTCCCCTGGTGGTGCAGTGGTTATGAATCCGCCAGACAATGCAGGGAACATGGGTTTGATCCCCAGTCCGGGAAGATCCCACGTGCCGCAGAGCAACTAAGCCAGTGTGCCACAACTACTGAGGCTGCGCTCTAGAGCCCGCGAGCCACAACTGCTGAGCCCGTGTGCCACAACTACCGAAGTCCGCGCATCTCGAGCCCATGCTCCACAACCGAAGAAGCCACAGCAATGAGCCTTCCCTGTGCTATACAGTAGGTCCTTATTAGTTATCTATTTTATATACAGTAGTGTGTATATGTCAATCCCAATCTCCTAATTTATCCCTCCACCCCATCCCCTGGTAACCATGTTTGTTTTCTACATCTGTGACTCTATTTCTGTTTTGTAAATAAGTTCATTTGTACCATTTTTAGATTCCACATGTAAGTGATAACAGTATATCCTTTCAATGTCACATTAGAACATTGCCTATGAGGTCCTGCGAGGGGTTATTAAACCCTCTAGGGCTGCGCCGCCCCATACTGTAGTCACTTGTCACCAGTGGCTTTGTTTTTAAGCTTTAATTACAATCCACTAAAATTCAAATTCAGTTTTCAACCATAGTAGCCACATTTCAAGTAGCACATGTGGCTACTGGACTGGATAGCCAGATATGGAATATTCCATCATTGCGGAAAGTTCTACTGGAGAGTGCTGGTCTAACGGTTGGACTTTGTTTAATTTACCATTCACTATTTTTTTTTTAGAAAACTTTCTTATTTACTTTTGTTTGTTTATTTATTTATTATTATTTATTTTGGCTGCACCAGGTCTTAGTTGTGGCATGTGAGATCTTTGTTGCGGCATGTGGACTTCTTAGTTGCGGCATGCATGTGGCATCTAGTTCCCCAGCCAGGGTTCAAACCCTGGCCCCCTGCATTGAGAGCATGGAGTCTTACCACTGGACCACCAGGGAAGTCCCTCCATTAACTTTTTAAAAAATAATTAATTAATTAATTTTTGGCTGCGTTGGGTCTTCTTTGCTGCACGCAGGCTATTCTCTAGTTGTGTCGAACAGGGGCTACTCTTCATTGCGGTGAACCGGCTTCTCGTTGTGGTGGCTTCTCTTGCTGCGGAGCACGGGCTCTAGGTGCGCGGGCTTCAGTAGTTTTGGCACGCGGGCTCAGTAGTTGTGGCGCACCGGCTTAGTTGCTCCATGGCATGTGGAATCTTCCCGGACCAGGGCTAGAACGTGTCCCCTGCATCGGCAGGCGGATTCTTAACCACTGTGCCACCAGGGAAGTCCCCTCCATTCACTATTGATTTGGGTGAGCTTATAAGTCACATTCCAACTTAAAGATTTTCGTCCAAATAGATTTCCATCTGTGGGAAAAGACAACCCGGAAGGTTCCAGTTTTATTGCCCTGTGAGACGTGAACTGTTCAATTTATCTCTAAGTTAGCACAGTTATTTTGCATGCCTTTGCTAACTGACTAGATAAATCTCTGTTTCTCAAATTTTCCTTTGAATGAACTTTACCATCCTGCTGATTGCATCATTAATGAGCTTAGTGGATGGAATGGTGGTTCCCAAAACCTCTGCCGTGTCCGCATCTGTTGAGTGTCCCTGTGAATGTCACCTTATTGGGAAAAGAGTCTTTGCAGATGTCATGAAAGGAAGAATTTTGAGATGGAGATCATCCTGGGCTCCTCACGTGGGCCTTAAATCCAATGATAAGTGGCCTTACAGGGGACAGGAGAGGAGCCCCGGAGGAGGAGGTGATGTGAAGACTGGGCAGAGAGCAGAGAGGTGTGTCCTCCAGCAAGGGTGGCTGCAGAAGGCTGACGGTCACCAGTCACTGGGAGACAGGCAAGGATTCTCCTTGAGAGCTTCTGGGGGAGTGCGACCCTGTGGACACGCTGACTGGGGCTTCTGGCCCCGAGAACTGGGGGAGGATACATTTCTGTTGGTTTAATTCATCTGGTTAGTGGTAATTTGTTACTTTAGCCCTAGGACATTGATGCAATCAGTTCAACAAACGGTCTGGCCTGTGCTCATTTCATTTAACTATATGTCTATGAGAGTCATGCTTTTAACTTGGACAAAATGTCTTTTGAGATTTGCCATTTATGTTCAACTTCTGCTCTTCTTTTCTCTCATCTTCCTACACTTCTTTTTCGCCTTCCTGCCCCTGACGGTGTTTGAGACCCAGCCCTTGACCTCCTGTCCCAGCCCAGAAGGAAGAGCTAGTCCAAATGGGCAGAGGAAGGGGAGCTGCCTGGAGCTGGGAGCACAGACTCTGGAACCAGCCTCCTGGCTCAGCCCTGGCTCTGCCTTTAGTCGTGGCACCTTGGACAAATCCTGTGTCCTCCCTGGTCCTTGGTGGCCTCATCGGTAAAATGGGGGAGCAGTAGTAACTACCTCTGAGGACTTTTAATCTCACCATAGAGATGGAGCTCTACACCCAGGATTGAGGGAATTCACTGATGCCACGTGCAGCCAATCAACATATGACGATTTTGTCATTGTCCTGCGAAAGGACAACCATAGTGCTTTGTCTTTTCAGGTGTTAGGATTGTTAACCTGTATGTCAACAATCTCTGCTTCCTGACTGGGGCTCCCCAGGAAGTGAACTCAGAGAGCTTGTGAGCAGGGAGAACCCTCGGGTCCAACAACTGTGGGAGGGAGGGAGGGACGAGAAAAGGCCGTGAGAAGGGCCCGCGCCTTCCAGCATCGTCCTGACTTGAGCCGATGCAGCCAGGCCTGTACCCAATCCCCGGACGCGGGCCACCCCTGGCAGGTGCACCCAGGTGACGGTGGCTCCCTGCAGTGGGTGAAGGGAGTGACAGCTGAGGCCTTCTGCTCACAGCCCTCCTCCGGGCAGCTGCGCCACTGGGCAGGGAGCTGGGGATGAATCAGTCCCCCTCAACTCCATCCTCCAGGATGCCTTCAGGTTTCAGTATCCAGGGTGGGCTGGCTGTGGCATCATCCTTCCCGTCCTGGCTGCGGGCAATGTCGCAGGGCCACCTTCCTCCACCTACCCCCCACGCCCCACGCCCCACGCCCCACACCCGCCTCTCCCTCTTCTGCCTCTCATTTGCCCTTGATGCTGACTAGTAAAGAAATGGAGGGGAAGCTGTGGGGAAGGGAGAGGCCGGATCTGAGCTGGGAGCCGGAACGCTGTAGCCTCGGGCTGCCGTACTTCCGCCATCCATGGAGCTGTGTGTCCTCCAAGGCCTGGGCCAGCCTCACACCCCTGTCTGCAGCAGCAGCGGGGCAGCCTCTCAATAACCCAAGGAGCTACTCTTTAAAAGCTCGAATTCCAAAGGGATTATTCCTGTCAGGGGAAAGGAATAAAAGGAATCCACTTCTGTAAACATGAAACAAAGATCAGAATCAGGGTTTTAAAGTAATGCTCAGCTAAGCCACGGAAAGGCATGGAAGATTGTACCTTGCTCTGAGAGGGGTTTTCCTTTCTGATCTGAAGACAGAGAAGTGGGTCACATGTAGGATTGGGCAGGTGGGAGCGGGCAGGGGTTTGAGACAAAAATCTCAAGCTCCCTGGCTGCTGAGAAAGGGTGAGTGTATTTCTCCTCGGGACAGCACACCGCACTGGCCGCAGGGCAAGGATGGAGACAAGGTTGTGGGGACAGAGAGGCTGATGCTCCCAAGGTCAAGGTTGACGTTGCCTCTCTCTTCCTGGATCGGGATCCACTGAGCGCTACACCCCATCCTGCCACGTGGCAGCCATGAGACCCCTGGAGAGTCACTCACTGCCCCTGGGCTTTGGTTTCCTTGTCTGTATAATGGGGATAATACCCGGTGTATCACTAATGGCCTTGTTTGCAAGCACAGAAACCAAGTTTACCTAGTTAAACCGGAAGGGAAGTTACCGCAATGGGTGGAATCCTGGAGGGAGGCAGAAGGCGCAGGAAGCTGGGATGCAGAGAGCCAGGCCTGGAGTCACAGCAGTATGGGTCCATGTGCTGCTGTCCTGCCGTTCCACAGCCTCGCTCACTCAGTCAGGGCCCCGGTGTCCCTGGAGAGGGCGTGGGACTGGCCAGGCCAAGGCCCCCCCACCTTCTCCCCCGGGCTGCAGCTTCATCAAGAAGGAAGCTCAGATTTCCAGCCTTTCACCCCCACCAGGACCGCACAGGATGACAGACCAGGTCTAGGAAGACCAGAGCTGTTGCTGGACGGCAAAAGACAGAATCACAAACAAAAATCCCCTCCAACGGCTGGCACACCTACCCTCTCTGGTTGTTATGAGACATAGTTAGAAGAGCTTTGGGCAGTACTGAGTGCTCAATAGATAGAAGTCACTACTAACAGATTACTTAAGCGGGGTGCATTCATAGCATGCAAGTCTACGCAGTAATCAAAAGGAATCAACTCCTGATAAGACGACATGGATGATTCTCAAGACATGAAGACTGAACAAAAGAAACCCAAACCCAAACAGTACATACACACTGTATGATTCCACTTGTATGAAGTCCCAGACATTCTAGGAAAAAAATCTGAGCTATGGTGATAGAATCTGGAGCAGAGACATAGGGTTCAGGATGGCCCGGAGGGGGACACGGGGGGATTTTCTGGGATGATGGACATGTTCTATATCTTGACTAAGGAGCTGGTTACTCAAGTGCAGACACTTACTAAAACTCATCAAAATACACATTTGAAGGCTGTACATTTTAGTCTGTGTAAATTACACTTCAGTGAAAATGTTTTACAATTGTGATCTATTTCTTGTCATCAGTTGATGCAAGGTGTCTCCCCAGTCAAATACCTCTGCCGCAAATATCATGATACTAAAAACATAGATGTATAACAAATTATTTCAGACTCCATCCAACTCCCACATGTTTCAAACATCATTGTATTTTATTTATTTTTTGTTCTTCAACCACAGTCTTTTTTTTTTTTTTAAGTGAAGTGAGGTTGATGCACAATACCAGGTAAGTTACAGGTGTACAATATAGTGATTCACAATTTTTACAGGTTATACTTTGTTTGTAGTTATCACAAAATATTGGCTATATTCCCCATGTTGTACAATATATCCTTGTAGTTTATTTTAGACCTAATGGCTTGTGCCTCTTAATCCCCTACCCCTATGTTGCCCCTCCCCCTCCCCCTCCTGCTTCTTTTTTGTTATATTCACTATTTTATTGTACTTTTTAGATGCCACATATAAGCGATATCATACACTATCTGTCTTTCTCTGTATGACTTATTTCACTCACCATAAGTCCACCCATGTGGCTGCAAATGGCAAAATTTCATTCTCTTTTATGGCTGAGTAGTATTCCATTTTATATATGTACCACATCTTCTTTATCCATTCATCTCAAACATCATTTTAAATGAAAATGAAAAATTCCCAAAGTGCAAGGAGTTTGTCTTGACGGCTTTGGCTGTATCAGCAGGATGATCTCTCCACACGCCCCACTCCCTACCTCCCCCCAAACTGAGAAGAAACACGTAGAACACATTTATAGAAAGCTGACATCGTGACATCCAAGTGTGTGATCAGAGCACTAGTCTTCTCCAGGAAGGAATAAACTAAGTTGAGTGTTGAGCTCGCGGGGTCATCATGGTAGGAGCACATACTAGTCTGCTATGGGCTGGAAACAAAATCAGTGTCTGTAAGTGCTGTTCTGAGCTGCCTTCCCAGCTTACAAGCCACTCAGGGTTGGGTAGCCCACCACCCGGCCCCCACCTGGGTTATTCCTGCATCCACGTGGGCTGCACGGAACACGCTCAGTGAATCTTTGTGCATTTGTATTTGATTTGAAGCCTGATTCCTCTGGACAAATAAACACACTTGCCAGGACTGGGCTATTCCAGCCCTTAGGTTGGTCCCCCAACCAGGAAAAGCCTGGACAAAGCAGGCATTCTTATGAGAGCCCAGAACAACTTCAGCCCAGATGTTGCAAGGCCAGTCGTGAGCTTCACGTCTTGCCAAATGCAGAGACGGCTAATTGCCACCCCCAGCATTCCTTCTCAACTTACTCCTTACTTCCTCTTTATTTGTCCCTATTTTTAACTGGGCACATCATGACCCAGAGTAAAAGACTGATTTCCCTGCCTCCTTTGTTGCTTGTTGTGTCCGTGTGAGTTTCTTCTGGCCAGGGTGATGAATTCTGGGGGACTTCCCGGAAGGCCGGCTAAAGAGAGCTGACTCAGCAGGGTGGAGCCTCTTTTTGCATTTACTTCTCTTCTCCTGGCTTGCAAATCTGGCAGCCTGGCAGCCTGTCTTGGACCCTGAGGAAACCTACAGGATGGAAGCCAGGCGCTAGCATGGAGCCCCAGAAACATAGGTGGAGTCTAGATCCCACCATCCTTGGATGCCTGCCTCTGGACTTCCTTTATGGAAGGAAGAAATAGGCTTCTAGCATGTTTAAGCCATTCTTATTTTTTATATTTCTGTTTCATGCAGCTAAATCAAATCCTCATTGACCCATAAGACAAGGGTTCCCTTTTCTCCTTCTTTCACTGACAGCCATCCACGGAGCAGCCTTGGCCTGTCCACCCTGCGTCCTGGAATTCATTGAGGGTAGTTCTCAGGCATATTTGCACTTGTAAGAGGACATCAGGAAAAGCAATGCTTTGCCCCAAAGAAGTATTATGGCACCACTGGAAGTAAAATTTGGAATTTTGTAACTTTTCTGTATAGAGCTAGATACATGTAGGGACTCTAAGGAATGTATGAAGTGCATCCTCTGATTTTCAACGGCTCCATGGAAGCACTTGGCCACAGTAATAAGAGGAGAAATAAAAGTTAACTACTTATGTTTCTTTGTTTTTCAGCTGACTTGATTTTTTTATTTTTAATTTTTTTATCGAAGCATAGTTAATTTATAACGTGTTAGCCTTCAGGTGTATAGCACAGTGGTTCATATATATATATATATATATATATATATATATATATATATATGGTTTTTTTTTTCAGATTCTTTTCCCTTATAAGTTATTACAAAATATTGAGTAGAGTTCCCTGTGCTATACAGTAGGTCCTTGTTGCTTATCTATTTTATATATAATAGTGTGTATCTGTTAATCCCCAACTCCTAATTTATCTCTCTTCACCCCCCAACTAGTTACGTTTAAGAGATCCAGGCAAATATATGTTTGGAAAGCCTGTAAATTAATGACTTATTGGAGGGAGCCATTGTGCACATTAATTTTCCCTAGTCTTTGGAAAGCATTTTCAAAGGAAAATTGTATTCTCTAACACAAAAAACTACACCTCATGTCAAACATTTCTAAGAATGGTGGTCTTCTGTAGCATAATTACATGTAAGTTTGAGCTCTTCTCTTAAAACAATGGAATGGTTGGCAGAATGAGTAAGGAAATTGCTTTTGAATACAGAAGTTGAAAGTTATTTGATTTAGAAGTGATTAGAGAAATTTATTCACTGAGAAGTGTCATAAAACTGTAACAAAAGCCATTATTCCTCCAAATACTGTACTTTGTATACAACACACAGGCTGATTTATGAAACGTTTTTCTTCCCCATGAACAATGAGTTTATTACAAACAAGCAGGTAAATTGAATTTTTTGATAGCTTTGTCCTTACCCATGACATCACTGGCTCTATAGTAAACTAACATATCTTCCAAACAGTCACATACACACACATGCAGCATTCACCTACCCTTTCTCTCACAAAGTCAGTCTCATGTTGAGGTAAAAAGGGTTTAGAGTATTCTAGATGATTCTAACTTAAGAAATTAATGATCAAGGAATCCTGTCTGATTCACTGTGCTTCTTGCCACCTCTGAGTATGACCATGGAAATTTTATCACAATTCTTTTTTTTTTTTTTTTTTTTTTTTTTTTTTTTTTTTTTGCGGTACGCAGGCCTCTCACTGTTGGCGGCCTCTCCCGTTGCGGAGCACAGGCTCCGGACGCGCAGGCTCAGCGGCCATGGCTCACGGGCCCAGCCGCTCCGCGGCATGTGGGATCTTCCCGGACCGGGGCACGAACCTGTGTCCCCTGCATTGGCAGGTGGACTCTCAGCCACTGCACCACCAGGGAAGCCCTATCACAATTCTTTAGATATGTATGCAAACATGTATGCCCACACCCTCGCCCTCTGCACCACTTGTTTGTTTTAAGTTAACCTCTCACACTTGCTATATTGATAAAAATCAAGTTTCTCTGTGGTTGGTATCTGGAAACTAATTCTGATAAATCAGATGAACAAGTCAATAATTGGAAAATGGTGCCACTGACTTGTCCAGCACCTGACTCTCTAATTTAATATATCACGGAGCCCTTCCTTTTAAGTGCACTCCTTCCATTTGAAGGATGAGAGTTACATAAAGAAAGGGAAAGA
>NW_006795975.1:1199740-1212525 GCF_000442215.2 Lipotes vexillifer | reverse complement strand
AAAGAGGAGATAAAGAAAGGGACAGAGGAGATAACTTTTTAAAAATTTTTATTTATTTTTATTTATTTATTTTGGCTGCCTTGGGTCTTTGTTGATGTGCGCGGGCTTTCTCTAGTTGCGGCGAGTTGGGGCTACTCTTCATTGCAGTGCGTGGGTTTCTCATTTAGGTGACTTCTCTTGTTGTGGAGCACGGCCTCTAGAGTACGGGCTCTAGAGCGCAGGCCTCAGTAGTTGTGGCGCACGCGGAGCACGGCATGCTCTGCGGCACGTGGGATCTTCCCGGACCAGAGATCAAACCCATGTCCCCTGCATTGGCAGGCGGATTCTTAACACCTGCGCCATCAGGGAAGTCCCAGAGGAGAGAACTTGGATGCAATGCTCGGTAGAACCTCTTGCAGCAACATTAGGTTATTTACATTCAACTCTCCGTATTCATTTACTGGACAGTTTTTGGTTGATATGGTTTCTTGTTGAACTTGAGATTTCTTATAGTTCATGTCCATTAGGAAAGGAGGAGCAGTAACAAGTTAAATACTGCAAAGAAGCGTCACACGTTCAATGACAGTTGCCTAAGAGAAGGCTGGAGATGTAATTTCGTCTGTGCTGTCTTCCTTTTCTCAGGTAGGTACCTTCGGTTCTGTGAGCTGGCATGCTTAGCCTCCAGCCAAAAACACAGGGCAATGGGACCTCCCTGGTGGTCCAGTGGTTATGAATCCACCTTCCAATGCAGGGGGCGCAGGTTCAATCCCTGGTCATGGAACTAAGATGTCACATGCTGTGGGGCAATTAAACTCTCTCGTCCGCAACTACTGAGCCCACGCACCACAACTAGAGAGAAAGCCAGGGCACCGCAACAAAGAGCTGACGCAGCCAAAAATAAATTAAAAAAAAAAAGTTCAAAAGGGTGAGTTCATAAAAACAAAACAAAACAAAGCAAAAAAACACAGGGCAAACATGATGTACACCTTCGATTGCTTAATCCAATAAACAAGCCTAGAGCATGAATGTAGACGTCATGCCTGTTATTATAATCATGGTTGAACAGGCTTGGCTGGACTTCAGTCATCTATCACCAGCAGTTTCTGCTTGCATTTGGGAGCAGTTCATAGACACACCATCCTCTTTCAAGCCAAAGCCCATCCCTTGGCACTTCCCCTCCACTGACTGTGGTCAGTGCAGTGGGGTCCAAGGTCTTGGATCGCCATGGCTGCCATATCCCCACCTGGATTGGCAAGGATGGCTGAGTGAGTGGCAATGATCACAAGGTTGCTCCCCAGAAATGCCTTCTGCCCTGGCTCATTGTTGCTTTTTAAAAACTTCATTCATTGTTTTTGTTTGATTGCATTGATAAGTTACAGGAATAATACATGCAAGGCATGAATACATTGTCCTTGTAAAAATTAAAACATCTGAACTCAACAGCACCATCAATTAACTGGATGTATTGACATCTATAGATTACTTCATCCAACAGCAGCAGAATACACATTTTTTCTAAAGCTCACATGGAACATACAGCAATATGGACCACATTTGGGGATAAAAACACACCTTGACAAATTTAAAAGAATGGAAGTCATACAATGTCTGGTCTCAGATCACAGTGGAATTAAACTAGAGATCAAGAACAGAAAGATAGCTGGAAAATCCCCAAACATTTGGAGATTAAACGATGTACTTCTAAATACACACAGGGCAAAGCAGAAATCTCAGGAGAAATTTAAAAATATTTTTAACTAAGTGAAAATGAAAATACGACTTATCAAATTTTGTGAAATCCAGCAAAAGCAATGCTTTGAAGGAAATTTAGAGCATTGAATGCATATATTAGAAAAGAAGAAAGATTTAAAATCAATTATCTAAGCTTCCACCTTAGAAAACTAGAAAAAGAAAAACAAATTAAATCCAAAGTGAGCAGAGGAAAAGAAATAATGAAAATTAGAGCAGAAATCAATTAAATTAAAAATAGGAAATCAACAGAGAAAAATCAATGAAGCCAAAAGCTGGTTCTTTAAAAAGATCAAAGAAATCAATAAGCTTCTAGTCAGGCTAACTAAGAAAGAAAGAGAGAGGACAAAAGTTACTAATATCAGGAATGAGAGAGGGGACAACAGTACAGATCTCATGGACATTAAAAAGATAATCAAAGAATAGTATGAACAACTTTATGCCCGCAAATTAGATAACTTAGATGAAATGGATCAATTCCTTAAAAGACGCAACTTGCCAAAACTCACACAAGAAGAAATAGACCACCTCAGTAGGCCTAAATCTACTAAAGAAATTGAATCAACAATTCTGTTTGCTTCCAAAACAGAGAGCATCAGGTTCAGCTGGGTTCTCTGATGATTTCCACCAGACATATAAGGAAGAGAAATTATACCAATTCTCTACAATTTCCTCCAGAAGATTAAAATAGAGGTAATACTTTCTAACTCGTTCTAGGTGGCCAGTGTTACCATAATACTAAAAACAGACAAAGACATTACAAGAGAAGACTGCAGACCAATATCTCTTATGAACATAGATGTAAAGATCCTCAGCAAGACATTAGTGAATCACATCCAGCAATGTATAGAAAGAATCACACACCATGACCAAGTGGAATTTACCCCAGGTATGCAAAGCTGGTTCAATAATAGAAAATCAATGTATCCATCACATCAAGAGGCTAAAGAAGAAAAACCACATGATATTATCAATAGATACAGAAAAAACACTTGACAAAATTCAACACTCATTCATGGTAAAGCTCTCAATAAACTAGGAGCACAGGGGGAACTTCCTTAACTTGATAAAGAATACGAACAAAAAACCCTACAGCACACTTGATGGTGAGAAACTATAAGTTTTCCTGCTAACATCAAGAAAAAGGCGAGGATACTTGCTCTCATCACTCCTTTTCAGTACTGTATTCCTTAAAACAATACTGAAAAGTATTATATATAGTTGATTTTTCTTCCTCATCTTCCTCATTCAGACAGGCTGCTGCTGTCTGAAGCCGTGGGTCTGTCTATAATATCAGGTATCCCGAGGATGGAACTGGTGAGTTTTATCACATGCGCACCCTCATTCTACATGCCCATTTCGGATTACGTGTCTTTGTTCTTAGCATCTTAGAGGCCTTTCCTTTTATCATCTTACACGGCTCCTCCTCAAAGGGCTGGGGTAGACCTCCTCCTTCTCTTCCTCTCCCTTCCCTTCCCTAAGCCACACCCGCACTGCAGCACCAAGGGGTCTGCTGGGTCTTTCAAACACTTCTCAGCTCTGTGTTCTCACACAAGCAACCTTCTAAAAATGGAGTGGCCGTAGCTGTGCTCCCCAGAAGCCAGGGGGCTTTTCCAAAGGCTGAAGGATCACCTCCGACTTTGACCAAATGTGACAGATTGAACACACACATGAACTCTGCCCTCTCCCACACCCTACTAAACGACAGTATATTAAAAACAATGATACAACCCACAAGGCCAAAGAGATCAAGAGGGGAGTTGGCAGCAGACGAGCCATGGCAATAAAATTTTGGAAAAGTGAAAGCAGATGGAAAAATGATAACTGACTTCACAGAACAGGGAAACTGAAACCTACTTTTTACAAAGTAGGGGCATATTTGCTTGGTAGAACTCTAGAAAGCCTCAGGATTTGGAGGACCAAGTACCTCTAAACACTGGGGTGTAGGGTGGAGCTACACCCAGGGTTGATTGAAAGTTTAATCGATGACTAGTTAGATACCCAGATTCCTCTCTCTAACCAGTCAGCCAACTACCCTCCCTGTATTAGTCAGCCAACTACCCTTCCCGTATTAGTAATCTATTGCTGCATAATAAATTACCAGGCGATGTAGTGGCCTAAAACAAAAATAAACATTCATTACCTCACAGTTCCTGTAGGTCAAGGATTCTGGAATGGCTCAGCTGTGTGTTCTGGCTGAAGGTTTCTCACGAGGTCAGGATGCTGGCTGGAGAAGGAGTCACCACCTCCAAGATGGTGATCCCTTCCTTCCCTGGCACTTTGGGGTTTGTTGGCCAGAGCCCTTGGTTCCTCACCACACAGACTTGCCCACAGGGTCCCATGAGTTTCCTCACAGCATGTTGGCCGGCTTCACCCAGAGCAAGTGGTACCAGACAGCAAGCTGGAAGCCGCAATGTCTCTTATGATCTAGCCCTGGATGGAAGTCACACTCCATCATTTCTGCAATATCACGTTGGTGACCCAGGCTGCTTGAGTCACTAGAGGAGCCACCTACATGGGAGGTGCAGATAGCAGGGGGTGCGAATCAGTGGGTACCATTTTGAAGGCTGGCTTCTAAGCCCCCCTCACCTCCTTCCTGTCTCTCTTCAATGTGAAAACAGAGACGAAGACCACCAGACATTCGAGAAAATAAATAAATAAATAAGAGACCAAACAAAGAGAAACAAAGGAATTCAGAGAAAACAAAATATGCAGGAAGCAGAAGGAAACTTTAAAAAAAGAAGAAAAAGGAACTAAACCTTCAGAGGTAGAAGCTATCACAACCACGAAACAAGATCAGAATGTAATAATAATAATAATGAAAATCACAACTAATACCACACCACTGTCTCCCCCCTCAACAGTCATGTAGTCCATACATTGTAACAGGCTTTCTTTTATTTTTTAAATACACTTATTTATTTAATTAATTTATTTTTGGCTGTGTTGGGTCTTTGTTGCTGCGTGCGGGCTCTCTCTAGTTGCAGCGAGCAGGGGCTACTCTTTGTTGTGGTGCGCAGGCTTCTCATTGTGGTGGCTTCTCTTGTTGCGGAGCACGGGCTCTAGGTGCACAGGCTTCAGTAGTTGTGGCTCGTGGGCTCAGTAGTTGTGGCTCGCGGGCTCTAGAGCACAGGCTTCAGTAGTTGCTCCATGGCATGTGGGCTCTTCCAGGACCAGGGCTCGAACTCGTGTCCCCTGCCTTGGCAGGTGGATTCTTAACCACTGTGCCCCCAGGGAAGCCCCAGGCCGCCTTCCTTTTTTTTTTTTTTGCGGTACGCGGGCCTCTCACTGTTGTGGCCTCTCCCATTGCGGAGCACAGGCTCCAGATGCGCAGGCTCAGTAGTTGTGGCTCGCGGGCTCTAGAGCACATGCTTCAGTAGTTGCTCCATGGCATGTGGGCTCTTCCAGGACCAGGGCTCGAACCCGTGTCCCCTGCATCGGCAGGCGGACTCTCAACCACTGCGCCACCAGGGAAGCCCTTTTTCTTTTTCTTTTTCTTTTTTTTTAAAAAATATTTATTTATTTATTTATTTATGGCTGTGTTGGGTCTTCGTTTCTGTGTGAGGGCTTTCTCTAGTTGTGGCAAGCGGGGGCCACTCTTCATCGCGGTGCGTGGGCCTCTCACTGTCGCGGCCTCTCTTGTTGCGGAGCACAGGCTCCAGATGCGCAGGCTCAGTAGTTGTGGCTCACGGGCCTAGTTGCTCCGCGGCATGTGGGATCTTCCCAGACCAGGACCCGAACCCGTGTCCCCTGCATTGGCAGGCAGATTCTCAAGCACTGTGCCACCAGGGAAGCCCCCAAGGTCTTCTTTTAATCGGACTGTACCTGTATTAGCTAATTTAATCCTCAAACCCACCATCCAGAAGTAGAGCTGAGCCCAAAGCTGGAACTCTAAGAAGGGCTTCAGCCCCTGTAAGCAGATCCCTTTCTAGAGAAGGAAGGAGCTCTGATTTCAGAAGCGGATCAAGCCGACAGCAGCTCAGCCTTGCCTTTGCAGCAGGGAGGGTAAGGCTCACAGTAGGGGTGAGTCTGTTGCGGGGAGGCTGCAGGGCCGAGGGGCAGACACACGGGCACAGAACAGGGCCCAGCACACTGCTGCACCCACACCCCACAGTCCTCCGTGTAGCCTGTTGGCCATAGGCTTCATGGAAACTCTGAGGCAGGATCAGAAGTTTAGGGGTCAGAGGTGGACACCGGCAGTCATGGCTACCCCATGGCCTCCCCCAATGACCCCGTTTTCTTTTTCTTTTAATTTTTATTTTATATTGGAGTAGAGTTGATTAACGATGTTGTGTTCGTTTCTGCTGTACAGAAAGTGAATCAGTTATACATACACATATATCCACTCTTTTTCAAATTCTTTCCCCATTTAGCTTATTACAGAATATTGAGCAGAGTTCCCTGTGCTATACAGTAGGTCCTTGTTGATTATCTAATTTATATAGAAATAAATATATATGTGTATATATTGTGTATATGTTAATCCCAAGCTCCCAATCTATCCCTCCCCCAAGTCTTTCCCTTTTGGTAAACATAAGTTTGTTTTCTAAGACTGTAAGTCTGTTTCTGTTTTTTTTTTTTTGCGGTATGCGGGCCTCTCACTGCTGTGGCCTCTCCCGTTGCGGAGCACAGGCTCCGGACACGCAGGCTCAGCGGCCATGGCTCACGGGCCCAGCCGCTCCACGGCATGTGGGATCTTCCCGGACCGGGGCACGAACCCGTGTCCCCTGCATCGGCAGGCGGACTCTCAACCACTGCGCCACCAGGGAAGCCCTGTTTCTGTTTTGTATCTTTTTTTTGTATACCATATATAAGTGATATCATATGATATTTGTCTTTGTCGGTTTAGTTCACTCAGTATGATAATCTCCATGTCCATCCATGTTGCTGCAAATGGCATGATTTCATTCTATTTTCATGGCTAGTGGTGCAATCGGTTAGCACGTGGTACTTATATTACTCCTGTTCTTGACCATAATGACATGGTGACCCTTTAGTGCTCACTTAGTCAAGTCACTCTAAACCTTTGCCAAAGCCCTACTTCAGGGATAAGTAACCAGTGGTCCAGAGAGACTTTTCCAAGGTCTCACGGCTGCAAAGTGACAAAGTGGGGTCAGAGCCTAGGCTTGCCTGGCTGTTCACTGTGCCTCTTCTCATAGGGGAGAGTGTCTGGGCACCTCTTCCCCCCTTCCCTGGATCCACGCCATTCACATTTCCACGTCCTGATAGCGTGTTTGGCCATGGGACCTGCGTTGGCTAAGGGAACGTTAGCTTGTGTGATATGACCCAAGGCTTGAAATTCTTGTGCATTTGCCTTTGCTCTTTGGCTCCTTTGCTGTCACTGATGAGGACCTACCTGGGCTCACAGGTCTCAAGAAGAGGACGAAAGATCTGGAGCAGAGATGCCCCAGCCGAGCCAGCCTAGATCGGCCGACTCCTGCTGACCCACAAATCCACAAGAAGAAAGAATTACTATTTTAAGCCACTGAATTCTGAGGTCATTGGCTGAGCAGCATTTCGGTGGCATCAGCTAACTGATCTACCAGGCCTTAGAGACGCCTGCTGCTGAGATACATACAGATGCCTGATAATTAGGAGTCACGGAGAGGGTCAGGGACTGCCTGTCTAGGGTAGCCAGAGGTAGCAAAGAAAAACACAGGCCCCAGATCCTTTTGAATTTCAGATAAACATCAAGTCATTTTTACTATAGGTATGTCCCAGGCAATATTTGGGAAAGACTTATACAAAAAATTATTCGATGTTCATTTAAATGACACATTTAACTGGGCCTCGTGTATTTTATCTGGCAACCCTATTCTGGCAGATTTGCAGGAGTCACACTACACAGAACGCACCTGTGTGTAAAAGTGGGCCTGAGCTAAAGATTAAGAGAGACGGACACAAGAAGTCAACTCCTGGCCCCTCCGTCAGGCAATAAGAATATTCATAGGGCAGGAACTAAGACTCTGAGGTTAGCCTTACCTGGAGGGACTGAGTCAGAGAAAAAGGTGTCTGAAATGTTAAGAAAGGGCAGCTTACTAGTAGTTGGGGGGAGTCTCTTTTAGCTTGATTATTCAACCACTCTACAGTTGGGAGTGCACGGGGAGGGAGGCCCTGGCTTCCCTAGTTTCAGAGCCTTCTGGTAACACAGAGGGCATCCCTCCCAGCAATCAGAAACCTGCATCCCTTTTGCTGGACCTGGGAAATGCTTCCCGGATTACTGCACCATCTGTCTCCGAGGTCCCTGCAAGGAGAGGCACTATGGGTGTAGGAGAGAAGGCTGCAGCCCAGGCCCAGGAAGGAATTGCCTAAGGACTGTTTGTCAAGAGGTCAGGCCAGCCAGCAAGTGGCCAGTGAAGCCAGGGGGCCAGGTGAATCAGAGAGAAGAAAGGGACCCCTGCTGTGGTCACAGGGCAGAGCAGCAGCGGCTGGGGAACTCCATCCATCCTCCACTTCAGCAGATTTGGACAAGCCACTGTTTTCAGTTTTGCACAGTCTGTGAATAATCGCCAACTCAGTCCAGGAAGAAATTCCATGCTGTCAGCCAGCAGTGCAGATTGTTGCAGGAAAAATGACACAACTGCATCCTCTGGGCAAACCTGCAAATGATTCCAAATTTCCCCATCTCTCCTCCACTCAAACAGCTGGCTGGAAAAGCTGTCAGTTTTTCCATGGAGATGGGAGGCTTTTCCTCCATGTGGTTTCTCATGATCAAACACATCCCTAGGGTGCTCTGTTGACTTTCATTCCTGGCACCCTTTTCTCCTGACATTGGGACGGAACTGGCCCAGACCCTGCTTCTGAGTGCCCCGCAGGACTCAGACACCAAGGTCACCTATGCCTGGCCTCGGGGAGCAAAGATGGATCCCTGTGAAGGGAACGCTGGCCAGCAAAGATTCTGCATCTCCAGATGAATGACATCACGCAGACAATGTCCGTCACGTGGTGATCAGGGCGGAACAGTTCCGACATGAACAAGTGCCCGCTCATCTGAGGACCAGGGCTGACCTAACCTCTGAAACCCGCCCTGATCACAGTCAGCACCAGGGTCCTGCTTCCTCCAGACTCACACTCCTGCTTCCATGTGGCTTGTAGATTTCACAGCCGCTCTCCCACTTGGATTCAACCTAGTGAATAATTATCGTACCCCTATGGGGTTCGGCACACTGTACTAGGCTCCAGGCAATCCAACAACTAAAACGCACAAGATCGAGCTCCAGGAAGTCTGCTGTTTAGAAGGAAAGGAGATCTATAATGTGAGAGGAGACCCAAAGACCCTGCACGGTAGCAGTGGCCACTGAGGGAGGGGACGTGGAGAGATGCTTCCTGGCAGGGAAAGCCTGGAGGGGGTTCTCGTGGAGGGGACAACCTTTGAGCTGGGCTTCAGTAATGGCTTCTGGAAGGTCAGGGGAGTCTAGGCACCAGGACAAGCAAAGGTGAGGAGGGAAGGCGACCTTAAAGCACGGGGTTTGCAGGGAGAGGAGTGGCAAGTCACGTTTTAGTAGGAGACAGGGAATCAGAGCCTCAGAAGCACTTCCTCGGAGGAAGATCCAGACATTGGTTTGTGTCCCCAGCTGGGCCCCAGGTGCTGGTGGGGTCTGTATCCCACAGTGCACAGCCCAACGCCCGCCCCTTCCCCTCATATTAAAAGTCTAGATTCTAAAATATTAATAGTTTACCCTGATAGGTTAAAGGATGACTCTTATACACGTGTACCAATGTTAGGTTGCCATCATGATTCTTTAGGCTGTTTCTTTAGAAGACCTCAAGTAGCTCTGAGCTCCAGCTGTCTCTGTTGATAAAAAGAAAGTAAATTCTCTCTGTTGGAAAAACTTTTGGAGCAGCAGGAAACCAACCTGTCAACTGAAATTGATTTAGTCACTCAACTGGAATGACCTGACCCACTTAACACATCCCCTGAGAGGGAGCTGTTTACTTCATTGAACCCATAGGATCAGGATCAGGAGGATCCTCACTCGATAACGTAACATCTTCGTTACATGGGGAAGTCAGGGTAGAGATGACCATTGCTGCTTGATAAATGGAGAAAATGAAGACTACAAATTTCACAGTCCCCCAGAGAGATATTCACTTCTAGCCCGATAATGTGTTCACCAGGTCATCCTAGCATAGTTTCCTTAGGTATAGGATGAATTCCAGGCTTCCTTTGCATCTCTGTGTGTATGTTTCTCCTGACCAGAAAGCCAGATGCTAGGGCTTCCTTATCACACAGAGAGAGAGAAACCCAGTTTTGCAAAATTCCCCCCACTCCTTCCTAAATATCTGGTAGCCTGTTTTCTTCCCCTCACGACACTTCCTTACAACTTCTTTTGCTCTTGTTTAGAATACAGCCGACCCCTGAACAATGCAGGGGTTAGGGGCGCCGACCCACACACAGTTGAAATTCCATGTATAACTTTACAGTTGGCCGGGGTATTCGGGTATTCGCGGTTCTGCATCCGCGAATTGAACCCACCGCGGACCTTATTTAGTGAAAAAACCCGCCCATCAGTGGACCTGCGCAGTTCAAATCGTTTTTCGAGGGTCAACGGTCGTTCTTTGTGTTTTCTGTGTCACAGCTTGCAGGCCGCGGGAGAGCTCAGAGCCCGACTCGCGAAGTTTGACTCTGACACGCTGGCTCCAGGCATTCAGTCCATGAGGAAATGACATGTGATACCGTGTCAGCTTCCAAAACTTCCACCTGGCCTTGACCGCCCGGGGTCTCCAGACACTTGTGTGTGTTGATCTCGGATGCAGAACTGCTGCCGGCCTCGGAGGCGTCTCGGGGGCTATGGAGACAGGATCATTCCCATCCATGAGGATGCCAGGAAGCAGGCGGTGGTGGGCTTAGGGTTCAAGCTTCGGGGACTGATGCAGTTCTGATGCAGGATTTCAGGCCTGTCTTTATCAAGCCTCTGCCCGGCCTCGTTCTCACCCAGGCACTTAGTGATTCACTGGCTTATTCTGCAAATACTCACCAAGGGGCTGCTGTGTTGCAGGCACTGTTTAGGCCCTGGAGACAGAGGTGGGGAAGCAAAGTCCCTGCCCTCACAGAGCTTCCCAGGACCTGGGACTCTGCAGCTAAAACTGGGCAAATCCTGGGCAAACGGGGACCAGTTGATCACGCCACGTGGGGGACAGGCCATCAGCAAGCACACAAATAAATATGGTAAGTTCAGACAGTGATACAGGCCAAGGAATAAGGCGGGTGATGTGCTACCATTGGAGGGTAGGAGGAAGCTTTTGTTGACAGCTGGGCACAGCGGGGAGGAATGTTGCAGGCTGAGGGAGCCAGGACACAGCTGGCAAGGTGTAAGTCACGAGAGAAAGGCTTGAGGCTGGAGTGGATGGAGAGGAAGCAGGTGGCATCAGGGAGGCATGGAAGGAGCTGGGATTCTGCGACAACACGAATCCAGCAAATCAGCAGTTACCAAGGCCGGGGCCGCCTTCACGGGCTTTACTTGTGTTGACTCGCTTTATCCTCACAACAAAGGTAGGCTCGTGTCATTATCCTGCCCACGTGATGGAGGAAGAAACCCAGGTACAGGAGGCGTGAGGATGTAGCCCAGGCTGATGCTAAAGAGGCCACCCCCCACCCCACTACCACCCGGCGTTTGGACCAAACCCCCCTGGGGCCTCCCTGTGTGCCCTGCCCAGTCCAGACCCATCGCACCCCAGGGCCTCCCGGGCTGTGTTAAAAGTCACAGATGGTCTGTGAGCTGTGCCTCTGTAATATTTTCACAATGGGTTTCAAATGAAGAAACCAAGGAGGCGAAAAGATGATGGCGTATTGCCTTTTTAACTTCCACTCTGCTTCTTTATAACCACCCTCAATGTGTTATTTTTGCCCCTCCTTGAATGTAGAAAACAACAGAGCCATCCAAGTGCAGAGACTGTCATACCGGCAACAAAATTACTTTATCAGCTGTGGTTAACAATAGGGTTTTCTTTCCTCTACCATTTCTGATAAAATGTTTGCACAGCATTATATGGGGAAACACAGAGCTACAGCAACAAAACAGGAACAAGGATAATTTGTGTGTTGGCATTTCCAGGATAGAATGTCAAGTATTTCATACCCCAGTGATACTGAGCCTTTCTAAGCCGACTGCTTTGAAAAAAAAAATGCTTTATGTTCATTTCATTATTAATCTTAAGCTGTACATATACATTACAGACACTCTTTTTGTATGGTATGTTTCTCAAACAATATTTGAAAGTCTGAATAAAAATAAATAGGCATTTAGAATGATTGCATTGAGATGTGCATTGAAAATGATACTGTGTCAGGCGAACTAACAGGCAGTTGCTACTGATGGAGAACCTTATTTTTCTAAGACCACCCTGCCCTTATTTCATGTAATGCCCCATCCTTTTCAGGATTCCCTGCAATGATCACTTTTAAAGGGACTTTGTCGCTTTTATAGGACATGATGATTAATCAATGTGGACTCATTTCTCTCATTATTCTTACAGTTCTGCTTCAGACAGACACTTTCCAGGTGGTAGATAAGGATAATCAGATCCCAAATTTAACTAGAAATCATCACATCTTAAGAGTTACTTACAAATCACATATTGTAAAATGAGTTGAAAAGTAATCTGTATGCATCATTTGAATTTTAGGGATTCCTTTATTCTTAAGAAATAGCTTTTATATTAAACCATAATAGACAGTCGAGACAGAAAAGTATCAAAAGGAAAAAAAAAAAAGGTAGGAGAGACCTGTAGGTAACTCTGTCTTTGCATTTCAAAAAGAACCCTCAAAAGCAGAAGGGACTAGCCCTCAAGTCTCCCTGTGGTGTGTGGGATCCTGGTGAAGACCTTGTATGGTCCGTGCAGATGTTTGATCTCAGGTTCACATCTGGTCCACAAGGGATGTGATGGAGGTTCATGCATCCTCCACAGGGAGAGAGTTTTGGCGCCTGAGGTGACGTATCCTTGGACTTGCCAACAAGATCAGGCAGTTTCGAGCATGAATACAGACTAAACGAATGTTTAGTTTTTTCACGTCAAAGACAAGAAGAGGGCTTCCCTGGTGGCGCAGTGGTTGGGGG
>NW_006795975.1:1166692-1199471 GCF_000442215.2 Lipotes vexillifer | reverse complement strand
GCCTGCGCATCCAGAGCCTGTGCTCCGCAACAGGAGAGGCCACAGCAGTGAGAGGCCCGCGGACCGCAAAAAAAAAAAAAAAAAAATGTCACAAATACCTGCCATCTGACAACTGGATACTTGGTACCCAGTTCATGGGAATGAGGAATGTGGGCAGTGGGTGTGATTGATTGAAAAATAGTCTCCCGGGACATCCCTGGTGGTGCAGTGGTTAAGAATCCGCCTGTCAGTACAAGGGACACGGGTTTGAGCCCTGGTCCGGGAAGATCTCACATGCCGCGGAGCAACTAAGCCCGAGCGCCGTAACTACTGAGCCTGAGCTCTAGAGCCCGTGTGCCACAACTACTGAGCCCGTGTGCCACAACTACTGAAGCCTGCGCGCCTAGAGCCCGTGCTCCACAACAAGAGAAGCCACCACAATGAGAAGCCTGCGCACCACACGAAGAGTAGCACCCGCTCGCCGTAACTAGAGAAAACCCGCGCCCAGCAACCAAGACCCAACACAGCCAAAAATAACAAATTTATTTAAAGAACGGTCTCCCAAAGATATGTCCAAGTACTAATCCCCAGAACCTGTAAACATTACCTTACGTGGCAAAAAAGTTTATATTACCTAATATAGTTGTCCCTCGGTATCTGTGGGGCACTGGTTTCAGGATCCTCCCTGCCCCTAATGTGGATACCAAAATCGGCAGATGCTCAAGTCCCTTATGTAAAATGTCATAGTACAGTCTGTCCTCCATGTCTTTGGGTTCTGAATCTCCCCGCGGATGCAGAACTCACGGGTACGGAGGGCTGACTATATGGCCAAAGAGGTGATTAAGTGAAGAAACTTGAGTCTCTTGCTCTGGATTATCCAGGTGGGTGCGAAATGAAATCGTATGTCTTTATAACAGAGGGGGGAAAACAAAGGACTTCTGACCCAGACACACACAGAGATGAAGCGATATGAAGATAGAGGCAGACGTTGGAGTGATGCAGGCACAAGTGGAGAAACACCTGCGCCACAGGCCTCTGTAGGAGGTGCAGCCCTGCTGACACCTTGATTTCAGACGTCTGGCCTCTAGAACTGTGAGAGAATAAATTTCTGTTGTTTTAAGCCACAAAGTTTGTGATCACTTTTTATAGCAGCTGCAGGAAACTAATACAATGGGTACTAAGTATGGGGAGAGATAAGAAGGAGAGGACATTATTATTTTTTAGCTGTATACTCATGGAAGCTGGGTCCTTCAAACAGAGCAGGACCCTATGGTCCTTCCCCCTCCGCATGTGCTCAGCCTGCCTTTTGTGTGTAGAGAAACTTTAGCCAAAGAATAAGTTTAATCAGAGAAGTGAGCAAATGCAGCAACAAAGGAAAATAGTCCATCAAGACTAAATAATAATAGTTTTGTGATTGAGCATAGTTAAGGACCTCTAGTTCCTCCTCAAGGGCTGTAGGTAATGTTCTGAGCCCTATCGTGTGAGCTGTCCTGTAGATACTAAAACCTCCACCAGGTGGAAGACGTTAACGACATGATGACCAGGCTGTAGGCATGACATAAGCTGCCACAATTCCGAGAGCTGGCCTCAAGGAAATGGGAACCAACCGACCCTGGAACTAAAGACTAACTGTACTTAAAACAATCAAGATGACACTGATCAGACCACCGGTGACCAATTTCAAGGTGACCGTCAGAGTGTGCTGTTTCTGCATGTAGCCCCCTCCTTCCATCTATAAAAGCTCTTG
This sequence comes from Lipotes vexillifer, assembly GCF_000442215.2. NCBI lineage: Eukaryota > Metazoa > Chordata > Mammalia > Artiodactyla > Lipotidae > Lipotes > Lipotes vexillifer. The sequence goes on along the minus strand of NW_006795975.1, from coordinate 1,197,745 downwards.
CCCACTGTCAGTGGGGGGGAGGGGAGTTGGCCTTCGGACAGAAATCCGCGCACCTGCCCGAGTTGCCGGCCTCCAAAATAAAGCAAACTTTCCTTTCCGCGAAACTTGCCTCTTTACCGGCTTTTGAGCGGCGAGCGGCCGGACCCCACTTTTGGTTACACTTCCATTAAGTCACTGGCAAACAGCAACAGCCTCCCGTGTCAGGCAGCATTATTGTAATATGGCCACGCTCTCCACTCTCCAGTGTCTCTCCTGTGTTTATGTCACTTTACATGGTCCAGGGATGTTGTAGACGTAATTAATGTTACTAATGATTTGATTTTAAGATAGACAGGTTATCCCTGTGGCCCTAACCTAATCAAACCAGCTTCTTTAAATGCAGAGTCTTCTCCAACGGGTAGCAGAAGGGGATGTCATGGAGACACACTGTGCTGGCTTGGAAGAAAGCAAACATCCATACTGTGAACTGCTGATGGAGAGCGGTGGGGAAAATGGGGACCGTAGTCCTGCAGCCATAAGAGAATGGGTTCTGCCACCTACTAGTGAGCTTAGAAGAGGACCACGGGGTCCAGATTGAGAACCACAGCCTCAGCCAGTACCTTGATTTGACGTCGTGATACCCTGAGCAAAACCCAGCCACACGGTGCCCCACTTCTGACCTACAGACCTGTAAGCTAATGAGTGGGCATTGTTTTAAGCTGCTAGGTTTGTGGTGCTTTGTTAGGCAGCAGTAGATAGCTAATACACATCTCAAGTTAGTGAACTAACGTGGAGTGGGCAGAGAGATTGCAGGTATGACAGAGTTCTCTCACATATCACACCTCTACTCATTCCCGCCTCCCCCCAACACCCATCACACTCACACCCACGATATGCCTGGGTTGCAAAGGATCTGCCAAAACCCAGGACACATTTTCTATGATCTGATCTCTCCAAGTGAATCCTGAAGAAATCAAGCTCTCAGTCTGGCAGAGGCTCTTTGCAGGCAGGTGCTAAAATCATATGATATGGAGAACAGACTTGACTGTTCCCAAGTGCGTCCATATCACTGTGCAACACATGCACACACATACACACACACACACACACACACAATGGTACAGCTAAGTGCTAAAATGTATTATGCCCATTTTCAAGAGGGAAAAACTACAGGCATTCACCACTTTAACCAAGAGGAAGAAAACTGCTCTGGACTCAAACTCAGAGAATAAACCTCATCTCTCTGCACTCACCCCACCCCTTCCGGGGGCTCACCTCCCTGCTCTAGGGCTCTTCCACACACTTTCCTTCTGCCTGCACTTCCACTCTTCAAATGGTTGACTCCATCTTTAAGGTTTCAGCTTAAATATAATCTCCCCAAAGGCTCTTTTCCCTGACCACCCAATCTACAATTGGTCTCCCATGTCAGTCTCTCCAAGTTTCTGTTCTTTTTGGTCATGGCGCTTTATCACATTTTGTAATTATATATTGATTTCTTCATCAGCTTGCTTGACCACAAGAGTATAGCTTTATATATTATTCAGTAGTCTTTTGTTTGCAAGCAACAGAAATCCCCTCTGGCTTGCTTAAACTACAAAAGAAGGGTAGCTTGTAAGAATCAAAGAAAATGCTGCACGCCAAAGTCCCAGCAAGGGCAAGAAAGATGACTACTGTAGGACTTTTCAGCCCTTCTCTCACAGTTCCAGCCACGTTAGAAATCTGGGTGTCTCCACTCACATTTCAAATTCCTGGGAGAGAGAAACTGATAGGTCAGGTTGGGTTGAGTTTCCACCCTTGGACTTCACTGTGAGCTCCTATGATGGACCCAGCGTGAGGTCGAGAAAGCACAGTCTGTTAGTTTGTTATCAGAAGGAAAGCTGGGTTGCCGTTGGATGGTTCTGGACAGTTAGCGTGTGAGGTGAACATAGATTATGCAGAAGGTTCTGGATGGAGTGATGTTACCAGAGCTGTGGGTCTCTGACTTTTTTAGTCTCTGGTTGGTACAAGTCTCCAGCAGGTGTTGCCATCATCAAGAAGCTTTATGTCACTGTGCCTAGGTGTTACAGACTGAATATCTCTCACCGCCCCCCCCCCAGATTCATATGTTGGAATCTAATCCCCAGTGTGATGGTATTAGGAGGTGGGTTTGGGAGGTGATTAGGGCAGAAGGGCAGAGCACCCGTGAATGGGATTAGTGTCCTTATAAAAGAGGCCCCGGAGAGTATCCTCACTGCCTCTGTCATGTGAGGAGATAGTGAAAAGACAGCCATCTGTGAACAAGGAAGCAGGCTCTCACCAGACACTGAATCTGCCAACACCTTGACCTTGGACTTTCCAGCCTCTAGAACTGTGAGAAATAAATGCCTGCTGTTTATAAGCTTCCCAGTCTATGGTATTTTGTTAGAGCGGCCTGAACAGACTAAGACAGAAGTTGATAGGGAGAAGTGGGGTGCTCCCATAACAAATAAGGAAGAAAGAGGGAACACAGGAAGAAAAGAGGGGAGCTGTAGAGACAGTCCCCCTTTGCTTAGAGAACACCTAAGTAATCCTGAGCAAAATGTTGGTCGAAATATGGATGGTAAAGGCCATTGTGATGAAATCTCGGATGGGAACGAGGAACGTGTTATTGACAACGGACAAGGGCCATGCTTGTTATCAAGCGGCAAGGAGTTCGGCTGAATTGCCTTCCTGTCCTAGCGTCTTGGGGGAGGTCGAGAAAATTGGATGCTTAGCTGAAGTTCTATCTAAGCAAAGTGCTGAAGGAGTGGGCTGATCTCTCCTTACCGCTTCTAGTAAGATATGACTTAAAGACATTAATCAGGGCTTCCCTGGTGGCGCAGTAGTTGAGAGTCCGCCTGCCGATGCAGGGGACGCGGGTTCGTGCCCCGGTCCGGGAGGATCCCACATGCCGCGGAGCGGCTGGGCCCGTGAGCCATGGCCGCTGAGCCTGAGCATCCGGAGCCTGTGCTCCGCAATGGGAGAGGCCACAACAGTGAGAGGCCCGCGTACCGCAACAAAAAAAAAAAAAAAAAAGACATTAATCAACAAGGAAGCAGACCTTAAAGATTGAAAAATTCTCAGCCTGTCAGTATTGTGATGAGAACACTCAGGCTAAACCATTGTCTGAGACAGAAGTCAGTGTGGGTCAGCCATCTCACCAGAGGCCGGGGAGCTGGTGTGCAGCACAGGGGAAGAACGACCCCAAGGGTAACACAGAGTAACTCCGAGCCCTTTCCAAGGAGGGTCTGGCACCTGCAGGACCTCTGCGCACGCGCTGCCGGGGCTGCCTTCCACCCAGACTCTGCTGCCCACACCTGCCGTGTGCCTCAGCTGCCTCGCGGGGGCGCCTGCAGCCCCTGGGCAGTGCGGGCCGAGGTGGCCTTCCCTCCAGAGGGAACAGGTAAAGCTGGCAGTGTCCGCGGAGCTGTCTGAAGAGCACATGAGCCGTGGGGCTATGGTTGCCCGCCTCCGCCGGGGTTCCAAGGGGAGCCCAGGCACAGAGCCAGGGAAGAGCCCTCAGGCCAAGCCAGGGGGGCGGGCAAGACCACCTCGAGCCTTGGGGGCCCAACCCCAGCCTGGTAGGAATGTCCACCCTACGCCCGATCCACGATTGTAATTTTGAAAGCACATCGCTTGTTTGATTTCGCAGATTCACAGCCGGAGAGGAACTTGCCTCTACATCAGTTGTACCTTAGGGCTCACCTGGATCTCATTTAGATGATATTTAGATGAGACTTTGGACTTTGACTTTTGAGATTTTGCTGGAAAGATTTAAGACTTTGGGAGCCACTGGGATGGAATGAAAGTATTTCACATGCAAACAGAACATGAATGTGGGGGTCAGGGGCAGAATGCTGTAGCATATTTTTGAGTACCAGTCTACAGTATTTTCTTTTTTCATAGATGAAGGCACTAAATGGACTAAGACAGGAGATAAACCAGCTGCCACGGCTAATCCAGTCTGTGTGTTTCCTGGAGCCAGAGGCATCCAAAGGCACCCTTGACAAGACAGCCTGGACAGCAGGATACAATGAGACAAACTGTGGCTCCAGAGAGAATCTTGAGTATGAATCCAGCATTATCACTGTGACTGTGGCCAAGTCAGCCTGCCTGCGCCTTGATTTCCTCATCCATAAAATGGGTATAATTGTATACGTTGTGGGGACATTGCTTTTTTAAAAAAATTTTATTTTATATTATAGTTGATTTACAATGTTGTGTTAGTTTCAGGTGTACCGCAAAGTGATTCAGTTACACATATACGTCTATCTATTATTTTTCAGATTCTTTTCCCATATAAGTCATTACAGAATATTGAGTAGAGTTCCCCGTGTTATACAGTAGGTCCTTGTTGATTATCTATTTTATGTATAGCAGTGTGTATTTGTTAATCCCAAACTCCTACTCTATCTCTGCCCCGCATCCTTTCCCCTTTGGTAACCATAAGTTTGTTTTCAAAGCCTGTGAGTCTGTTTCTGTTTTGTAAATAAGTTCATTTGTATCATTTTTTTTAAAAATTCTACATATAATTGATATCATATGGTATTTGTCTTTCTCTGTCTGACTTACTTCACTTAGTAGGACAATCTCTAGGTCCACCTATGTTGCTGCAGATGGAGGACACTGCTTTAAATGACTGGCTAATAAAGCCTGACAGGGATTCCTTTGCACCGTATCACTGTTATTTTCTGCATAAACCTCTTCCCATTAGAAATTATTATATGTGTTTATACATTGGTTTATCTGTCTCCTCACCAGAATGAAAGTTCTAAGAGGGCAGGGACTTCGACTTGTTCAAGGGTGTATTTTCAGTGCCTGCCACATCATAGGTGCTTACTAAATACTTGTTGAATAAATGAACACTCACCTGAATGAATAAATGGGGACCCAAGAGGAAACAGAAGGGAATACAATGGGGATCATCTTTTTCTGGGGCCTCATACGGATGGAAGTCACTTAAGAGCTCCAGCAAATAGCATCCTCTAAGCCACATTCTCTGTGTTCTTCTCTTTATTTTCCTTTTGTCATCCCATGACTGTAGTCACTCTTGTGGAACATTCTGCAGTGCCACCCAGTAACAAGAGGAAGCCTGGGGGTCAGAGGAACCTCTGCCTCTAAAGGTGCCAGGACTCCAGTGACAACAATAGCTCATGAGTCAGGAACCCTGGTGGAGGTGTCCCCTCTTTCCCGAATCAACCTGTGAGCCCCCGGGTTGTCTATTTGAACAGAGAAGCAATTTCCCCAACAGTTCCTTACAGGGGTGAGGATTCAGTCACACGATGGGACACACAGTAGTTCCTACAGGAATGTCCATTCTAGAAATCAGGCTAAAACTCCATAATTCCAGCCCAATACGTTTTTCCTTCAGAATGATAAACTGGACTTTCTCAGAATTCCTGCCAGCTTTGGCCCCTGGCATTTCCTCTTTCTCAAGAGAAATGTTCCCTTCTTTTCCATCAGCGCGGGGCCACTCAGTCCAGCGAGGAGATGTAAATTACCCAGAGAGCGGACCATCTGCAGTAGAATCTAGTGGTTCTTACGCAGAGAAGTTAAACACACGATGGAATGCCTGACCCCTCATTCTGAAGTGTTTCCACCTGCTTTGTAATTAAACACCCGTTTATGGCCCCGTGGGAAGGCCGGGTGAGCGGCAGTATATTTTCCAGTTAACTTCTGTTGTGACCTGGCAAGATTCCCCTGATTGTCAAGGCGCCCCCCAACCCTAGTTCCCCGGGTACACGATGCTGCCTGCGGAGTTGGAAGTCCCTGTCCTGCTGCGACAGCCTGCCGGCCGCCTGGAACACAGTCTCCTGAGCAAACACAGCAGAGGTGCAGCAGGTTGCCTTTCAGCCAGGAGTTTTAGGATTGCTTGAGATGTTTTTACCTTTTTAAATACTTCAGCCTGTTTTATCTTGAGACAATTTCTGCAGGACGGACGCCACTGGGGAGTCTCACATTCTAAGATTTCAGAAATCCAAGGAAGCCGGGGGAGGGTACTGGTGAATTTCAGCAAGTTTCTCTGGCCAAACCTCCCACCTGTGAGACCCTGGGGGGAGCTACTTAACCCCTCTGTGAAATAGGAATCATAGGAATACGTTCCCATGGTTGTGTAATGAGGACAGAATGACTTAGAACAGTGCCTGGCACATGACATCATTCAAGAAATAGTCCTTTCCCCCTTTTCCCCTTCCTCTGCTTTGCAAAAGACTACCTTCATTGACTGAGTAGGAAATACAGGCACACAATTTTTTAAAAAAATGAAACACACACAGGTTACAGTGAAAAGGCTCCATCCCACTTCTAACCAGCGCCCCCACCCGCCCCCAGGGTGTCATCAGTTTCTTGGCATTCGTCCAGATGCTCAATGAGACCCACGTTTGTGTTTGTATACGTGCACTTTAAAAAGACAAATGGTAGCACACAACAGCTACTACACCTTTTAAAAAAAAGATGTAACAGCTTTATTGAGATATAATTCACACCCTATACAATTCACCCATTTAAAGTGCGGCTTGCTTTTTTATGTATCGTTTATCTCGGATAGTTCCACATCAGCATGATTACGTCTCTGTTATTCTTTTCTACTGCTGCATCTCATTCCACTGTATGTATGTACCAGGATTTTGTTTACTCAGCTCTCGACTGCTAGACACCTAGGTTGCTGCCTGTGCTGCAATGGTAATGAATATCCTCGGCCGCAGTCTTGGCCTATGTCTAAGCATTTCTCTGAGGTTTTTTTTTTCCCCTGTCCCAATCCCTTTCCTGGAAGTATGGACCCCCTCCTCAGTTATCAAAAATGACATCTCTAACAAACCAACATGCACATGATGCTTGCAAAACATACCTGTACATTGTTCTGTGGGGGGGTTTTGGCTTATGGTTTTAACCTATACTGGGTAACTCATGCATTAGCATTATTAATTACTGTTACTACTATTATTAATGAGACAGCTTTATGACAGGGGCCTTATGGCAGGAAAGCATCCGGGAAGATTTCGGGGATATCTGTGGTTGAATTTTGATGGAACACTATTTACTCATTGTCAAGGCTGGGTTTAGCGAGAGATAATCGTGGACACATCATGCAGGCTGTAGAGTCAATTTCCCTCAACCTCCCTTCTGTGCTGCACTTGGAAATGAGCTAACACGGGCTCATGTGGAGCACGTCCCGTACCACGGCCCTCCTAGACAACCCGAGGCTGGAATGAAGCCTCCTGAGAGCTTGTCTGACAAGGGACCAGAGGCACTTTTCAGCCTGTCTTATAATAACAGCAGGAAATACTTACAATAGCCTTTACTACGCATCAGACACAGCTCTGAGCACTTTGCATATATTAACTCAGTTGCTCTTCATGACAAGCCCCCCATTTTACAGAGGAGGAAACAGGCCCACAGAGGCTCCGAGACTCGTACAAGGTCTTCCGGCTAGTCTTGTTAACTGCTCCTCTCTGCTGCTGTAGAGCCTGCAGGAGAGGGTGTTTCGTGTCTAAGCAACGTCACATAAGAGGATCCAGGCCCCTGCACAGCGGTGGGCACACAGAGAACACGAGATACACTGGAAGGATTGTTCTTACATTATTTATGATATTCACATTCTCCCGCTTCTTGTTAAATTCTTCCAGCAAAGATGTGCTCTCTTGCATCCTGAAGGCTTTCAGGAATCTCCTATGAAGACACAAACAAGCCTGCGGAAAAAGAAATGCTCCTTGGTTGGAAAGAGTTCAGGAAAGAGAAGGGCCCTGGGCTCGATTCAGGGCTCAGTGTCCTGCTAGCTGTGGGTCCTCAAGCGACTGTTTTCATCTTCATTAAGCCTCCGTTTTCTCACCTGAAAAGGTGGGGTAGGAAGAGTGCCACGGATGCCTCATGAATTGCTGTGAACGTGAAATCAGGAACTTGAAGCTCAGGGCCTGCAGCAGGGAGGCCTTGACCGTGGTGGTGAACTTACCAACTCCGGAGTCTACCTGCTTGGTTTCAAAACCCACCTCGACCGTTACCAGCTGTACCAAGTTGGGCAAGTCACTTTGCCCCAGGCCTCAGTGCTTCATCTGTAAAATGAGGCTTTTGATGGGCCCTACATGGCGGCATATTTACAATATTTAAGTGGGACACACATGCAACGTACCCGACGCAGAGCACCGGAACAGGGTTGGGCACAGCTGTCTTTGTGGTCTGGACTTTTTTTTAAATTTTAGCCACGCTGCTTGGCTTGCAGGATCTCAATTCCCCGACCAGGGATGGAACCCGAGTCTCTGCAGTGAAAGCGCCAAATCCCAACCACTAGACCACCAGGGAAATCCCTGGATTTATATATATATATACACATATATTTTTCGAATTTATTATTTATTTATTTTTGGCTGCATTGGGTCTTCGTTGCTGTGTGCGGGCTTTTTAGTTGAGGCGAGCGGGGGCTACTCTTCGTTGTGGTGCGCAGGCCTCTTATTAAGGTGGCTTCTCTTGTTGTGGAGCATGGGCTCTAGGTGCGCGGGCTTCAGTAGTTGTGGCTCGTGGGCCCAGAAGTTGTGGCTCGCGGGCTCTAGAGTGCAGGCTCAGTAGTTGTGGCGCACGGGCTTAGTTGCTCCGCGGCATGTGGGATCTTCCCAGACCAGGGCTCGAACCCATGTCCCCTGCATTGGCAGGCGGATTCTTAACCACTGCGCCACCAGGGAAGCCCTGGACTTATATTTTTAATGGTTGTGTTAGTCAGGGCTCTCCAAAGAAACACTTTACTGCCCACTGTATTGGTCTGCTAGAGCTGCCATAACAACACACCACAGACAGGGCAGCTTAAAACAACAGAAATTAAGTTCTCACTGGTCTATGGCTGGACGTCCCAGCTCAGGGCATCACGGGTTTGGTTTCTGCTGGGGCTCTTCTCCCTGGGGTGCAGATGGCCGCCTTCCCCTCACATGGCCCCACTCTGTGTGCATACATACACCCTGGTGTCTCTGTATGTCCTCATCTCCTTGTCTAATAAGGACACCAATCAGATTGGATTAGGGCCCGCCCTAAAGGCCTCCTTTAACCTCTTTAAAGGCCCATCTCCAAATACAGTCACATTCTGAAGTACTGGGGGTGACGGCTTCAACATATGAATTTGGGGGCACACAGTTGGGCCCATAACAATGGTGGAAGCTCACCTCGAAAGGATTGCTGTGAAGATTACAGAAACAAGGCACATGGCAGGTTTGTGACAGTGTCCGTAGCAGGCACTCTATAAATGCTGTTTGTGTTCTGTCATCTTGAAAGCCCTTTGGAGTTGTAACACACAGGCTTAGCCCTCAGCTGGTGAGGGCCTTGAGGAGGGAATCTGGAGAACGGATGGGTTATCCTTGCCGGCTGAAGGGAGGGAGGAGCAAGCTCCCTCCCCAGCGCTTGCCAGATGCAGTGGTTCTCAAGCTTGAACTTGCATCCAGATCCCCTGAAGGGCCTGCAGGTCACTTGTCTGTTGGCCTTAGACCCGAGGATGGAGGACGGGCGTTTCCAACCTGTTCCCAGATGCTGCTGCTTGCCCATGGACCACATGATGAGAGCCACGCGCCTAGTGTATTCCTTGTGCATCAGAGGCTAAGAGTGAAGGAGAATGGGTCGCAGAGGGAGAGGGTGTCCCCGGAAATCATGTCTCGCACGGGGGCGCTGGCCTGCTTTTCTGGGGTGTGATGACCCCAAGGTAGCTTTTGCCCTATGTCTCCACTGACCCCAAGGTCAGAGCGAGGAAGGTTTTTCCAAGCACTTTTGCCATGAGGTGAACCGGCTCAGCTCCTGCCTTCCCTTGCTGCCTCTCTCCTGTCCTCCACCTGGTCCATGTGGGCTGAAGACGCTTCGTAGGTTCCCAGGGAGGAGCCCGCCCCTTCACAAGGCAACAGCTCCCGCAGGAGGAAACAAAGCCAGAGCCTCCAGAAATGTCAGCTTTCTCCACAGAGCCGGCCGGATGACAGAAGAAGAGAGGGATTTTCTAACTTCTCACTGAAGCAGTTTTTATGTGTCTAAAGATGTTTTATGGAAACAGAAATTGTACCTGATAAAGTGCCAGCATTAATCCATTTGATGTGTTTAAGGGAAGCATTTTCACAGCAACATATCATGTTAATGTAAGACTGATGGATAAGACATGGCAGAGGAGGATTTCAAAAGAACTTTTTTTTACCACGATGGAGGAAAAAAGAGTGACTTTCCATTTTATTTTTTCCTGTGAGTAAGTGTATCTCTAATCCTAGTAATAGTATTTGCTGAAATAGAGTTTGGGCTAAAATCCAAAGGGAGTTTTCAGAGTGGGGCAATTTCTTTCTTTCTTTTTTTTTTGCGTCACGCGGGCCGCTCACTGTTGTGGCCTCTCCCGCTGCGGAGCACAGGCTCCGGACGCGCAGGCTCAGCGGCCACGGCTCACGGGCCCAGCCGCTCCGCGGCACGTGGGATCTTCCCGGACCGGGGCACAAACCCGTGTCCCCTGCATCGGCAGGCGGACTCTCAACCACTGCGCCACCAGGGAAGCCCAAGGGCAATTTCTTTATACGGCTGCTTCACGGACTCAGCCATCGGACAAGCAATTCTGTTCGATACACATTAATTGAGCACCTACTGTGTGTCCGGGGCTATCCTGCAGTTGAAGGGAACACACAGATGACAGTGACATGTGGTAGCTGACCCCGACCCTGCACCCCAGCCACTCATCTCTCCACCCCACCTACTCTCAGTTCATGAATTGTCTTAAATAAATCATACTGAGTGCCCTGTTCTACATTGTGCTCTGCAATAAGGAAGCATACCATCTACTCAACTTGTACTAAAATCTCAAAAAATGTGTTTTTAAAGGTATGTCTCTCCCCAGCCAGTCCCTAAACATCTTCCCCGAAGCATGAATGAAAGTACATTTTCAAAGGTGTTTCAGATGCACTTGCACATTGAAGAGACCTCTGGTTTAGAGCACGTGGATGCACTTTGATTCTTCAAAGAAAAGTAATGAGTTGCTTATTACTAATGGCAGTTAAAACATCACAGTTGTCAAACGATTGGCTGCTTTTTTTTAAAATATACTCGAGGAGATTCCACGGCACTCTCATTTCCTTGAATTGTGACGACATGCTCTCTGGGAGCAGCCGGTAGCCCTGAGTACACGTGTGGGAGGGCAAGAAAGAGTCGTTTTCATCACGGGCGCTCAGGGCAGAAAAACAGGCCAAGGGCAGCTGACCCAGCTGGGACCAGGGCATGTCACAGGCGGGGGCTCTCCACGCCAGACTTGGGGTCAAGTATGAAAGCAGGGCTGAGGCTCTCTGTTAGTCTACTTTCACCAAGAAACACGGCAAAGCAGCCAGCAGAAGGGAGAGGGGAGGGGGGCCAGAGGAGGAGAGAAAGGGGCGAGTGGACAGGAGGAGGGGGAGAAAGGAAAGGTCAGAGTGGAAACAACGTCTGCTTCATCTTCCTGTGGGATTCAACTCCACACTGACAGAAAGGATCCTGCTAGAGATACAGCCCCCAGAGGTCGGGCTTCGGTCGTCTCCCCATCACAGTGGGGTTCGTGCACTTTCATCTTCAATGAGAAACGCTTCCATCTTTACGTTATGAAGCTGAGTCATTATTTTTGAATCAGCACCAGGGTCTTTTGAGAGTTACCAGACAGAAAAGATGTGTTTGGTTAAGAAAGTTGGTCGATCCATCCTTTCATTTTCTAGTGACCCTTCAAGAAATCCTGGGGCCCAGGCCAGAGCCACTGTCTACTGTAGGGTATTTTGCGGAGAAAGAATTGCCACCGTGAAGACCCAGAATGGAATGGCTGGATAAAGCTTGCTCCCCGCCCCCCTTTTCTTTCCTTTAGTAAATTTACCCCTGCCCCTTGACGTGCCTGTTTATTTCCTCCTTCTTTCCTTCCAAGCCCTTTGTGAGCAGTCACGGTGGCAGGTGCTGTGCTCAGACAGCGGGTCAGCCTAGCGGGGGACTCAGACCCTGACCTTGGGTGTTCCTCTCTCTCCAGCTGCGCCGAGTCCTCCAGGAGGAGCTGGCCCGAGGCCAAGGGAGGCTGGGCAGGTTCGGGCTGCACAGAGCGCAGCTGCTGAAATGTGGCCAGTCAAGGCGCGACCAGCAGAAGAGAGAGATGGGCCACAGCCTTCTGGAGAAAGCGGGGTGGGGGTGGGGGTGGGGGTGGAATGGTAGGGTTTAAGCAAGGGTGTCACTTGATTTTGCATTTTAGGAAGAGCCTTCTGGTTGCAATTTGGAGGACAGAGGGAGGGCATTTGCATGTAGGGAGGCCAGGAGAGTCTTTTAGAGATTTCTTAGAGATTTAATGTGCTACCAATCTAAGGAATACTCTGCCTTTTTTTTTTTTTGGCCACACCGCGAGGCATGAGGGATCTTAGTTCCCCGACCATGGATCGAATTCGTGCGCCCCGCATTGGAAGCGCAGAGTCTTAACCACTGGACCGCCTGGGAAGTCCCAGGAATCGTGTATTTTTAAAAGGACCCCAAGGAGAGAGTGATGCTCAGCACACAGAGGGGAATCGCCAACGGTGGAAGCTTCTGGACCCGGAGAGAGATCTTTGTGAGCCTGGATGCCTGCCGTGCTGCTGTCAAAGCACACTGACATCAGCTGCCTTCATGGGGAAGAGCTTCAATGAGGAAACGGGTGGGGAGGACGCGGTTTGGGGGTAGAGGCTGGGGTGATGGATTAGGGAGGGTGAAGGAAGATTCTGGAGGCGTCCAGAGCAGGGGAGCACAATCTCAGCTGCACACGGGGATTACCTGGGTGACTCCTGATGCTGAGGCCTCAGTGCAGACCAACTGAATGAAATACCTTGGACAGGGAGCTTCCCTGGTGGTGCAGTGGTTAAGAATCCGCCTGCCAATGCAGGGGACACGGGTTCGAGCCCTGGTCCGGGAAGATCCCACATGCTGCGGAGCAACTAAGCCTGTGCGCCACGACTACTGAGCCTGCGCTCTAGAGCCCAGTGAGCCACAGCTACTGAAGCCCGTGCTCCTAGAGCCCGTGCTCCACAACAAGAGAATCCACCGCAGTGAGAAGCCTGCGCACCGCAATGAAGAGTAGCCCCCGCTCGCCGCAACTAGAGAAAGCCCACGCACAGCAACGAAGACCCAAAGCAGCCAAAAATAAAAATAAATAAAATTTCAAAAAAAAAGAAATGCGTAGGGCGGGGCCCAGGCATCTGCAGTTTTCAAGCTTCCACAAGGATTCCACTGCGCAGCCAAGACTGAGAACCACGGCCCCAAACTGGTGCCCCTCAGAGTGTGGGCAGCAGACCCATGGTGTCCGCCTCACCTGGAGCCTGTTGGAAACGCAGATTCTCAGGCCCCACGCCGGACCCGCTGACTCAGAATCTGCATCTCTCCCGGATCCCTTGGTGATTGCCACCAGATGGACTGCACACTGGAGTCCCTTGGGGAGCTTTCCATAAAACCATCCCGGCACCCGGGTACCCCGTCCAGAAATTTTGATGTGATGAGTGTGGGTGTGGCCTGGGCAACTGGACTTTTTAACACCGCCCCTCACACCAGCCCCCGCAGGTGACTGTCAAGTGTGGCCAGAGTGGAGAGGGGGGATACAGCTCAGAAATTCCATCAGTGTTCTTCATGGCCCAGCGGCCTCAAAAACGAAGACAGGAGGGTGGGGCTTAGGATCATGCAACCCTAAAATAACTAAGTGCAGAGTTGATTTGGAAAAGTTATTAAGCGTATAAAAATCCTTGAATGGAATCTGTGTCATCTGCAGCAAATCATTCCTGGAATCGAAATTCCAGAAGGAGGCAAAGCAGCCAGGATGCTCACGTTGAAATATGTCCCACTAGCTGCTTGCCAAGGATAAGCCCGTCTCAGGTCCGTCGCCTGAGTGTGTGCATCTGAGCAATGGGTACAGCACTGCCGGGTCCAGAGCATCAACAGAAAGCAACAACAGAGCTACTGCTGTTCGGGCCCTTGTGTCATTTCCTGCTCTTGTGTGTTGGCTGGACCTGGTTTCTAAGAAACAGAATGTGGTAAAGTGACAGGACATCACTTTTTCTTTTTCTTTTTTTTTAATTCTTTTGCTGCACTGCACATCATGCCTGATCTTAGTTCCCCGACCAGGGATCGAACCCGCGTCCCCTGCATTGGAAGGTGGATTCTTAACCACTGAACAGCCAGGGAAGTCCCAGGACATCACTTCTGAGATGAGGTTACAACAAGATTTCCAGCTCCCTCCCCACCCCCTCCTCCATTTCTTGGAGTCCTTTTTGGGAGGAAAGCAAGCTCCCATGCTGCGTGAGTAGTGCTGCCGGCGGCGGCGGCAGAGGCCCACAGTAAGGTCCTGAGTCACGTGAGTGAGCTGGGATGTGACGCGCCCAGTCAGGCTGTGAGATTCTGCAGCCTTGGGAGAGAATCCTTCGTGATCTCACCTCAAACCACACAGGAGAAACAGACTCCACCTCTCAGTGGGAGGGGCTTCAGACACGCTGTCAGAGTGTTGGGGATGGGAGATGATCAGATATATATGTAACATTGCATGGCTCATAAAAGCCCCTCAAGGGGCTCCTCAGATTAAATCAGGCTTTGTGTGCAGGATGGAACAGCTCCTGCAGAGAAGACCCCTTCCGCCAACCTTAACATCTGTGTTATATTTATATACAGTGAGTCCCCTACATACGAACCTTCACCTTGAGAACTTTCAGAGATGCAGGTGTGCGTCCCACCAACGTCAGGCGTGAGTGACACTGCAGCTCGCCCTCCATCCCCTATTGCTGACGATCCCTCAGCTCTACCATCTCCCACCTCCTCTCCCTCCTCCAGTCAGTAACTCTTCTTGCCTGTTCCCTCGATGCCAGGCCCTGTGTGCCAGCTGTTGTACTGCACTACGTACTTTGCAAGGTACTGCACTGTAAGATTAAAAATGTTTTCTCTCTTTTTTGTGTGTGTTTGTTTTCTATGCATTATTTGTGTGAAAAGCATTTAAACCTATTACAGTGCAGTACGATATAGCCGATTGTGCTAGTTGGGTACCTAGAATAACTTGGTTGGACTTAGGAACAAATTGGACTTACAAACACGCTCTCAGAATGGAACTCGTTCGTATGTAGGGGACTTACTGTAGTTATCCATCTTTGCAAAATGCAACAGTCACAAAGTATTAGCTGCCCCTGTCATCCATCCTATCAGTGGTAGCCACAACATCTCTATCTTTCGGGCCCAGAGAAGGATGAGGTACAGGATGCCTGGTGCAGGGCTCTGGAGCAAGGGAGGTTTGGTCTGGAGTCTCAGGACAACCTCTTACACAGGTTCAGCCTTAGAAATATCACTAAACCTCTCTGAGTCTCAGTTTCTTCATTTGTAAAGAGGGGATTCTTATGCTTGCCGGGTGGGGTGGGTGTAAGCCTGCAGGGCATCTGGGAAGCATCCAGTGCACAGACAGAGGGAAATAATGGCAGGGTTGGGTAAGAAATGCCGTTCCTAGGGCCAGGCTGGGAGGAGAGCTTGGGCCAAAACGTCCAGGCTCATGTGCTTTTCCACTTGTGGTTTTCTCTAGATACATGCCCAGCAGACGGATTGCTGGAGCATATGGTAGTTCTATATTTAGATACATGCACCCCCGTGTTCATTGCAGCACTATTCACAATAGCCAAGACATGGAAACAACCTAAATGTCCATCGACAGATGAATGGATAAAGAAGATGTGGTACGTACATACAATGGAATATTACCCAGCCAGAAAAAAAAAAATGGAATAATGCCATTTGCAGCAACATGGATGGACCCAGAGATTATCATACTAAGTGAAGTAAGTCAGACAGACAAAGGCAAATATCATATGCTATCACTTATGTGCTGAATCTAAAAAAAAATGGTACAAATGAACTTATTGATAAAACAGAAAGAGAATCACTGATGTAGAAAACAAACTTATGGTTACCGGGGACAAGGCGGGGCGGAAGGATAAATTGGGAGATTGGGATTGACATATACACACTACTGTATATAAAATAGATAACTAATAAGGACCTACCGTATAGCACAGGGAACTCTACTCAATATTCTGTAATAACCTATGTGAGAAAAGAGTCCAAAAAGAGTGGATACATGTATATGTATAAATGAATCACTTTGCTGTACACCTGAAACTAACACAACATGGTAAATCAACTCTATTCCAATTTAAAAAAATAAAAAATAAAAATAAAATTTCAAAAAAGTTAAAGAAGTCCAGGCTTACCAAAAGGCTGCTGGGGAAAATGCCCGCGTTAAGAAAGTCTGGATAGAGCAGCGGGGGTGGGGGTGGGGGTGGGGGTGGGGGGCAGGCCGGGAGGTGGCCAGTCCTATAAACAGGCAGCTGGTAAAGGCTGCCCACCCCCCCATCCCCATCCTGGGCTCAGCTTTCCCTCCTCCCAGAACCAAGGGAAAAGCCGGGAAACAGGGGTCTGGGCAGTTGATGGAAGGGGTCTCTCAGTGGGAGCTGTTCCCTCTCTGATTTAAATCCAGCAGGAGCCCCTTGAGGGGGATTTGTGAGCCACGTGATGCTAATTAACTCCATTGTTATATTTTGTTTTCGGCGTTACAGTCCCTGTAGTATTGGAGCACTTTCTGCTGCAAGAATTTTACATCTTGTCCCAGTGTATCAAAGTCTCTGCCAATACCTTGGGCAGAGGGGTAGAATTTTCTGGGCCAGGATTCAGGTGGAGAGAGACTGGTTTCAGTTACGGGAGAAGCTGACAACACACCATAACCAGAATCTTCTTTGATTTTTCATTCTGTTTAAAGTACTCTCTAGCTTCCAGAGTTATCCTATATTTTAATGGTTAGGGCTTTTTTTAAATGAAAGAGAGCAGGGAGAAAACAATGACCCAATGAACTAAACCTTGAGAGAATGGAAGCCACGTGAAGGGGCTGATTAGTTTCTGCCAAATTCCCTGCAAAAGTGATTCCAGAAAATTCAAGCTCCCGCTGCCAAGTGCCTGGCTGTCTGCGAGCCAAGAAGGAAAAAGGGACCAGATGAGACATCCTGGCAGGGAGCCCTGGTTGGTTGGGCAGAACCAATTTCCCCAACTTGATCTCATCCCAGAGAGGATCGGGTGATTCAAAAGCTAGTCAGGAAGACAATTGTTCCAGAGCCTCCTGGGTTACTCATAACGCATGCCCTGACTCACCAAGCTGGACGCACTCCAGCCAGGGCGAACCCACAGAACTGGCCGCCCAGCCTCGGGCAAACTGAAATCCCGATCTAGACGACAGGACTGTGGAATCTGGGTTTTTGTCCACAGGGCAGAAGATGTCTGCAATTTATGAGGCTGGTGATAACCCTCCTCTTGCCCCCGAGGCTGAATAGAGGGGGACACTCAGGCATTCCAGTAACTGACTGGCATCCTAAAAGATGCTCAAGATTGGACTGTGGGGATCTATTATGGGTAGGAAATAAGAGCTGGCTCTGTGGGTGACTAAGGGTGACAGTGAGAGAGTTTATGAACCATGGAGAGTTTATGTGACTGGACCAAGTCTTACAGCCAGATGATGGCAGGTCTAGGATTTCAGCCTTAACAGTCAGGATCCAGCCATGCTCCTGATCTGGCGGTAGCCCCCAGACACAAGTACTATCGAACACTTGAAATATGGATAATCTAAACTGAGTCGTATAAAATACCAGATTTCAAAGACTTGGTGTGAAAAAACATGTAAACTCTCTCATAATGATTTATCCCGATATGTGTTGAAATGATAAATTTTTGGATATACTGGGTTAAATAAGATAATTATTAAGAATCATTTTATTTTTCTTTCCTTTTTAAAAGGTCACTACTAACATGGATGGACATAGAGATTATCATACTACGTGAAATAAGTTAGAGAAAGAAATACTGTGTCATATGATATTGCTTATATGTGGAATCTAAAAAAAATGATACAAGTGAACTTATTTACAAAACAGAAACAGAGTCACAGACTTGGAAAACAAAGTTATGGTTACCAAAGAGGAAAGGTGAGGAGAAGGGATAAATTAGGAGATTGGGAATAACATACACACACTACTCTATATAAAATAGATAACCAACAAGGACCTACTTTATAGCACAGGGAACTCTACTCAGTATTCTGTAATAACCTAAATGGGAAAATAATTTGAAAAAGAATAACTATACGTATACGTATAACTGAATCACTTTGCTGTACAACTGAAACTAACACAACGTTGTAAATCAACTATACTCCAATATAAAATGAATATTTAAAAAATGTCACTACTAGAAAAGTTACAATTACATATGTGGCTCACTTTTTTGTGGCTCACATTTTGTTTCACTGGACAGCACTGCTTTACCTCCGTTCAAGTCTCATCTCTCCTAAGGGAGAGTGATCAGGAACATGGCTGGATCCTGACTGTTCAGGCTGAAATCCTAGACCTGCCATCATCTGGCTGTAAGGCTTGGTCCAGTCACATATACTCTCCATGGTTCAGTTTCCCCATGTCTACAATGAGGCTAAAACCAGCACAGAGTAGGTGAAACTCAAATGAGATGTACTCAGAGCATATAGAACAGGGTTTGGCACATGTAAGCTTTTAATACATACTTGCCTTTGTTATTGTCTATTCTTAAGACTTCCTCACAAAACTGAAAGGCAGGGAGGGGAAAGCGGGGGGTTATGGAGGCATGTGGCTCTTGGTATCCACCTGTAACCCACTGGTCCCTCCATAGTAGCTAGTGAAGAGAAGCTCCCCCTCCACATGGATTTCATTTGCAAATTTGGAGACCGAAGGTCAGAGAGGCCCTCTGACTTTCTTAGTAAGGCAGAATAAGTCGGCCAGCTCAGAATGAGAGGCTTGGGTTCTGCCTTGAAACTTGGAGCCACAGGTGCAGGGAGCAGTATACCTGACTTGGCATCTGAAGATCTGGGTCTGAATCCTGTCACATTCGAGTTTGCCTCTATCTACCCCTACATGCTAATGCAAGGGTTTACCATTTTTTCCCATTTTCCTCTCATTTGTTCAACTATTTCAAGACTTTGTTGAATGTGAAGCACTATGTTTCCACTTGAATTTTATCATTTGTGATGACTGGCATCACTATACTTACAGTCACACCTTCTGGTTCACTAAATAGAAGGGATTTTCAGTTGTGTTTTCAGAAGCGTTGTTTATTCTTATTTTTACCTGGTCATATAACAATCTACATGTCTAGGTATATTTTAAAGGACGTAACTGGAAGTTGGGGAATATCTAGCCTCCCAATGATTGGATTCGGTAGCTAGTATCCCACACAAGTGGGGATTTTACACGCAAAAATATACCAGCTAAAATAATAATCTTCCATATATGGCTTGGGAATATTGGGAAACTGGTGTGAAACCACTTTTTAAGCTGATAGAATTGTCTTTTCAAGCCCTCCCAGGTAGAACTAACCTTGGACGTTTCAAACTGTCCTCCCGCCCACCCTAAAGGGGAACGAAAGAATTTGGTTTGGTGCCTTTCATCAATAACTTACATCAGTTTCAAAGATTCCCCTGGTTCCAGAAGACCAAATGTCCTACATCACACAGCCCATGATCTATGTGTTATATAACATATAGTTCCGTACTGGCTAACTATGGGTTTGATATAGGTTAATTATTGATCACTGGCTTAAATCTTGTGTAGTGGTTTATTTGTTTGAAACGCTTACCAGAACGAGAACTGCCTTTGAAAGCCATGAGAGTCCTATTGGAAAATAAAATGTTCAGGCATCTAAACGAGAGGCGGAGGGCTCCCTACAAACACCAGGAAAGGTCATTGCATGAACTCAATCCAGAGGAGAAGTTACACTTCACAACTGCTGTCAAGTTCCCAGCCAAGCCAGCAACGTCTTCATGTCCTTCACAAATCCAATCATGTTTCCACAGGGCTCTGAATGAAAGTTACTTCCAAAATGTAAGCCGTGTACTTTTCCTTGCCAATTATGTTAGAAAACCAAACCAAGGACTAATCAGCTTCTCCCCTCAACAAAATGCGTTTAATATCTCATTAGCTTTGGAAAATTTCACAGCAATTTGGTATAAATGGACACTCTAGAAAAAGCATTATTATCCTTCTGTCTAAATAGCTACTGACAATCATTGTGCTTCTTTTCTTTTCTTTTTTGGACAGTGCACTCTGCATAGCGTATTTATAAAAAGAGGGGATGTAGCCTCATTAGTTCACCTGTTTCTCTCCATCTCACGGCTGAGATAGACACATAAGCTGTCAGACAACAGCATGTCCTTCCACTGCTCTGTCTTCAGCGGGACTGTGGAAAATTAACTTGAAATATTGTCAAGAGCCTTTTTGCTCCTTTAACTCCAGGTAAAGGAGTTAAGCTTCCTCGTACTTATTCATCCCAAACCCTTGGCTTCTCCCCACACGTGTCAGGTGAACACGAATCGCTCAGCAATCACTCTTGCCCACACAGCCATCCCAAAGGAAAACCAGAGTGAGGAGATCTCCACTTCAGAGCTTCCTACAAATCTAGGCATCTCCTTCAGTGGAGGGACACCACTACACTTTAAGAAAATGCATTAAATGGAGAGGGTGTGGAGAAAAGGGAACCCTCCTACACTGCTGGTGGGAATGTAAGTTGGTGCAGCCGCTGTGGAGAACAGTATGGAGGTTCCTCAAAAAACTGAAAATAGAGTTGTCATATGATCCAGCAATCCCACTCCTCTGCCTATATCAGGAGAAAACTATAATTCAAAAAGATTCATGCACCCCTATGTTCATAGCAGCACTATTCACAATAACCACGACATGGAAGCAACTTAAATGTCCATCGACAGAGGGATGGATAAAGAAGATGTGGGACATATATACAATGGAATACTACTCAGCCATAAAATGAATGAAATAATGCCATTTGCAGCAACATGGATGGACCTAGAGATTATCATACTAAGTGAAGTAAGTCAGACAGAGAAAGACAAATATCATATGATATCACTTATATGTGGAATCTGAAATACGACACAAATGAACATGTCTACAAAACAGAAACAGACTCACAGATACAGAAAACAGACTTGTGGTTGCCAAGAGGGATGGGGGTGGGAGAGGGAAGGAGTGGGAGGTTGGGATTAGCAGATGCAAACTACTATATATAGGATGGATAAACAACAAGGTCCTACTGTACAGCACAGGGAACTATATTCAAAATCCTGTGATAAAACACAACCGAAAAGAATATATAAAAAAGAATGTGTATGTATGTATAACTGAGTCACTTTGCTGCACAGCAGAAATTAACACAACATTGTAAATCAAGTATACTTCAATAAAACTTTAAAAAAAGAAAATGCGTTAAAAATCAGACTCTTCTCCAAAGAATAGCAAAACTAAAAGTAAGAAATCCCAAGTTAGAGCTGGAAGGGAGAGAAGGCTGCTGGGGTCACAGTGGACCCGGCTTTTATTCTCATCTGCCCTCTAGAGAGAATCACCACAGATTTGGGAATCACTGGCAGAAACCCGCCAGATCAGTTCCGCATCTCCATGTACGATGGTGTCTATACCATCTTCATTCAGTTCAACTCACAGGTAGGTATTTATCAGGGTTTAGTATATCCAGGTCATCACGTCTGTTGTTCTAAAATTCTTTAGAGAAAGACACACTGATGCCCTGAGTCATATGTTTCAGCAAACCATGACTCTTAGAAAGAAGAGGCGGCTGAAGGAGGGCAGCTTCCCTGGAAGGTGGATATAAGGAACTTCAGCTGGAAACATGTTGCTGCGGTTGTAAAACTGGTTGACAACACCATCTTTTATGACAACCAAAGTCTATTAGTTCAAAGTTCACAAGATAAATTTCCACGTAAGTTTGGAGCGGGAAAGAATTTTGTCTCTCCCAGTAACCTTGTATGCTTTCTTTTCAAGTATAAAGGAAACTGTTTGCAACATAAAGCTGAATGTGGTCAAGGGCGGTAATAAACCACTCCAGTTATCTGGCAATCCCCATTTTCTGTTCACTTCACTTAATTTGTTTTCTGATTCTTTTTATATCCTATTGCCATGTCATTTAATATCATAAGCCATCTCATTTTTTTTTGAGCACAGAATGTCACATCCAAAAAATTATTCCAGGGCTTCCCTGGTGGCGCAGTGGTTGGGAGTCTGCCTGCCGATGCAAGGGACACGGGTTTGTGCCCTGGTCTGGGAGGATCCCACATGCTGCAGAGCGGCTGGGCCCGTGAGCCATGGCTGCTGGACCTGTGCGTCCGGAGCCTGTGCTCCGCAACGGGAGGGGCCGCAACGGTGAGAGGCCCGTGTACGGCAAAAAAAAAAAAAAAAATTATTCCAATTAAAACAATGAGTTACCACTACACACCTATTAGAATGACTAAGATCCCCCAAAACTGACAATACCAATTGCTGGGAAGGGTGTGGCACAACAGGAATGCTCATTCACTACTGGTGGGAATGCAAAATGGTCCGGTCACTTTGGGAGACAGTGATAGCTTCTTACAAAGCTAAATACAGGCTTACTGTAAGATCAGCAGTTGTGCTTCTAGGTAGTCACTCAACTGATTTCAAAAGTTATTTCCACATAACTACCTGCATGTGAATGTGTATAGACACGTTATTGATAATTTCCAAGAAGTGGAAACAACCAAGACGTCCTTCAGTAGGTAAATAGATGCATGAACTGTGGTACATCCATGCAATGGAATATTATTCAGTGATAAAAAGAAATGATAAAAAGCCACAGAAAGGCTTGACATAAATAAATAAATGAATATTTATAAATAAATAATATTTATTTATAATAATAATATTTATACTAGTATATTATATTTATATTATGATATTTATAACATTTACAATAATGTTTATAATATTTATTTATATTAAATAAATATTGCTAAGTGAAAGAAGCCAGACTGCCAAAGGTATGTAATGGTTCCAATTACATGAACTTCTAGAAAAAAACAAACATACAGTAAAAAGATCAGTGGTTGCCAGAGGTCACGGGGAGGGGAAGAGAATTAAATGGGTGGAGCCCAGGGGATGTTTAAGGAAGTGGACCCATTCTGTATAATACTGTAGTGGTGAATGCATGACACTACCTGTTTGTCATGACTCACAGAACTTCATAGCACACATAACGAAACTTAATGCATGTTTGTAAACTCCAAAAAAATCATTTAGGAGGTTGGCAAAAAATCCTAGGACGGAATTCAGAAAGTGACAAAACAAACTGTATTACAAATATGTGAACAGCTTCACTGAAGGGGTAAGGAAAAGTGTTGACCTAAGTAACTTTGGAAAAGAGTGGGGTCTGTAAGGCTAAAGGCAAAAGAAATTATATATAAGTGCCGTCCTCCAGGCAATACAATTTTTCTCTGGGGGTGTGGGTTAACCATGCTGACATTGCTATACAGGTACACTGGAATTGAACTATTCCATACATGGATGGTGGGGTGGAGGGAGCCACTGTGAGGGTGGGAGTGCAGGATAACCCATGTGGTAGTGGGTTAGAGCTGGAGACATCAGTGTGAACTCATGTTTAGCTTAGTATACATACAGATGGTTACATACAGAAATATTTAGAAGTATGAATATATACACAGGTTAGTATACATATATTTCCTTGCTCTGACAGCTGAGAGGGTCTAGAAGCAAAGACACCCCAATTGCAACAAGCACACCTAGCGCCCAAATATTGATTTCTAATACCATTCTAAAAGGAACCCGAGCCCCTTGGAGAAATGGCTGATTCTAGGACTGCGGCTGGAAATATACAAGCTGAGCAGGGAGGATCTTGAATGCCAGAAAGTAAGGAAGTGTCAAGACAAACAAACAAAAAACAACCCCGCAATGATGGGGGTGTGTCAAAGGGACACAGGAGACAGCTGGAAGAGCTCCCAATAGCCAAATCTGGAGCAGTTTGAGAAAAAAAAACTAGTATTGGATTATAATCCAAAATATAAAAAAATTATCCATGAGTCTATACTGGTATGGATGACTGAATACATAAATAAACTGGGGAGAATAGACGAATCCAGCATGCAGAGGAATCCCAAATATTTCATGTAAACACCCTGCCCATAAGGTGTGGAGCGTAACTCCCTAATCCTTAAGTGTGCGCTGTACATAGTGATTTCCTTCCAGAAAGAACAGTATGGAATGGGGGGAAAGTGACCACAGGGGAGAAATTCAACTAACACAACCTAAGCCAGGTGTCACGATGACAAGTGATGTCATGTTGATAACATGACCCTTGACGTAATGTGATGAAAATGGCACTTCACCTCTGTGGTCTTCATGCCCCAAACACATAACCCAAGTCCAGTCATGAGAAGAGCCTCAGACAAATCCTAATCGAGGAGCATTCTATAGAACACCTGACCAGCACGCCTCAAAACTGTCAAGGTCATCCAACCCAAAGAAAGTCTGAGAGACTGTCACAGCCAAGAGGAAACTGAGGAGACAGAATGACTAAATGGAATGTGGTGTCCTGGATGGGATCCTGGGACAGAGAAAGGGCATTAGGTAAAAATGAAGGGAATCTGAATCGAGTATGGACTTTAGTTAATAGTAACATATCGATATTGATGAATTGTAACCAATGCACTTTGCTAACGTAACTTGTTAAGAGAGGACATGGTGCTGGGTATATGGGAACTCTTTGTACCATGGTCACAATCATTCTGTGAATCTAAAACGGATTTCAAATAAAGTGTATTAACACCTTCCCCCCCAAACACACACACACACACACACCCCTCCAGAGCACGGTGTTTCAGAGGGGAATCTGCCAGCCCAGCAGGCAAACACTTGGAAGGAGCTAGGATTCAACCAGCATCTCTGGAAGCCGAATTCAGACAACCTCTTGGTAGTTCAGAGAAGAGGGGTTGCTCTCACCTGCCCAAGGTGTCAACTGTATCTTCTCATCTACCTCCAAGGTGGGGAGTCCATGCAGCAGGCAATTCTTGGAATTTTGCCTGAGTGGAAGAAACCCCCTGGGTAAAAGAACATGGGCTGGTTCTAGTGGAACCAGGTGTCATCCCCACCAGGCAGCTCTCCTGTCTCCATTCCTGGAACAAGCTGAGAAACATTTTCGGACAGGTTGGCAGAGCCTTCCTGGGCCTTGTTCCCCAAGGAGAGACCCTGAGAGGGTAAAGAGGCCCCAGGGAAGGCACCCATATAGGAGGAGGGCCCCTGAGGAAGAGGCGGCCATGTTGCCAGGCCTCCCATATCTCATGAAAAGCCAGACATTCCAAATGTCATGTGCAATTGCACAGCTTTTAAATGCATGCAACTCAGTCAACTTCTTTTTAAGAAAACCCCACACTGAATGGAAATTGTTGCAGCCACTATGGAGAACAGTATGGAGGTTCCTCAAAAAACTAAAAATAGAATTTCCATATGATCCAGCAATCCCACTCCTGGATGTATATCCAGAGAAAATCATAATTCAAAAAGATACATGCACCCCTGTGTTCACTGCAGCACTGTTCAGAATAGCCAAGCCATGGAAGCAACCTAAATGTCCATCGACAGAGGAATGGATAAAGAAGATATGGCACATATATACAATGGAATATTACTCAGCCATAAAAAGAAATGAAATTGAACTATTTGTACTGAGGTAGATGGACCTAGAGTCTGTCATACGGAGTGAAGTAAGTCAGAAAGAGAAAAACAAATACCGCATGGTAACACATATATATGGAATCTAAAAAAAAAACAAACAAAAATGGTTCTGATGAACCTAGGGGCAGGACAGGAATAAAGATGCAGACGTAGAGAATGGACTTGAGGACACGGGGAGGGGGGAAGGGTAAGCTGGGACGAAGTGAGAGAGTGGCATGGACTTATATATACTATCAAGTGTAAAATAGATAGCTAGTGGGAAGCAGCCACATAGCACAGGGAGATCAGCTCGGTGCTTTGTGACCACCTAGAAGGGTGGGATAGGGAAGATGGGAGGGAGACGCAAGAGGGAGGGGATATGGGGATATATGTATATGTATAGCTGATTCACTTTGTTATACAGCAGAAACTAACACAACGTTGTAAAGCAATTTACTCCTATAAAGATGTTGAAAAAAAAGAAACACTACCATAGTGTTTGCCTTAATAAAAAAAAAAAAAGAAGATGTGGTACATATATACAGTGGAATAGTACTCAGCCATAAAAAAAGAATGAAATAATGCCATGTGCAGCAATGTGGATGGACATAAAGATTATCATACTAAGTGAAATTAGTCAGACAGAGAAAGACAAATACCATACGACATCACTTATATGTGGAATCTAAAATATGACACAAATGAATCTATCTACAAAACAGAAACAAACTCACAGACATAGAGAACAGACTGCTGGTTGCCAAGGGGGAGGGGGGGTGGGGCACAAACATAGAGAACAGACTTGTGGTTGCCAAGGGAGGGGGTAGGGGAGGGATGGACGGGGAATTTGGGATTAGTAGATGCAAACTATTATGTATATTGATAGAATGGATAAACAACAAGGTCCTACTGCATAGCACAGGGAACTATATTTAATATCCTGGGATAAACCATAATGGAAAAGAATATAAAAAAGAATTATATATATATATATATATATATATATATTATCTCACTTTGCTGTACACTGGAATTTAACACAACATTGTAAATCAACTATACTTCAAAACAAAACAAAACAAAACAAAAAAACAAAACCCCATGCTGGATAAACAAAACACACCTGACAGTCTGCTCAGTCCGGGGTCCCCTCAGGTGGTGACCTCTGAGAAAGAGGAACTCTTCTGACAGCCGAGTCTAAAATTATTTGTTTAAAACCTAGGAAGGTGGAATGAAGGTGGGGCTGGTGTTGGCATAGAGCTGAGCAGTCCACTATGCTAACCACTTGCCCCCAGGACACGCGACTATTTAAAAGAAAATTAAATTGAATGAAAATCTGACTTGGCCAGTTACACTAGGCGTGTTTTAAGTGCTCATCAGCCTTTTCCAACATCGAGAAAAGTTCCACTGGACAGCGCTGCTAAGTAGAAAGGCTATACTGGGACAACTGGCAAATTTTGAGTACAAAGTATATATTTGATGATACTATGTATCCATATTAAATTTCCTGATTTTGATCATTGTAACCTAGTTATGCAAAAGAACTTCCTGTATATATGTACCATATCTTCTTTATCCATTCCTCTGTTGATGGACATGTAGGTTGCTTCCATGTCCTGGCTATTGTAAATACTTCTGCTATGAACATTGGGGTGCATGTATCTTTTTGAATTATAGTTTTCTCTGGATATATGCCTGGGAGTGGGATTGCTGGATCATAGGGTAGTTCTATTTTTAAGTTTTTAAGGAACCTCCATACTGTTCTCCACAGTGGCTTACATTCCCACCAACAGAGCACTAGGGTTCCCTTTTCTCCACACCCTCTGTAGCATTTGTTATTTGTAGATTTTTAGATCATGGCCATTCTGACCGGTGTGAGGTGATCCCACATTGTAGTTTTGATTTGCATTTCTCTAATAATTAATATATATGTATAATTGAGTCACTTTGCTGTACAGCAGAAATTAACACAACATTGCAGATCAACTATAATTCAATAAAAAATATATTGATAAAAAAATAAAGAAACCTCCTTCTAAAATTTTCAAAAAAAAATAAAAGAAGAACATCCTGTTCTCAGGATATAGTGTGATGATATCTAGGGGTAAAGGAGACATGTCTGCAACTTACTCTCAAATAATTCCGAAAAAAATATGTATGTACATGTAACGAGAACGCAAATGTGGCAAAATGCTAACAACTGGTGAAACTGGGTACGATTCTTACAACTTTTCGGTAAATTTGAAATTATTTCAAAAGTAAGAGTTTAAAAAAGAAAAAAAAATCCATCAAACAAACAAACAAAAAACCCCATGGAAGCTGAGAAAGTTATGAAGTTGACTTTTCTGAAACACGAGGAACCAAGTGAGTGGTGATCCAGCACCATGGGGGTGGTGCCCCCCTCTGGGCGTGCTTGGGGGGGGGAGGTTAACTGCACATGGCACTGTTCCACCCCTTCCCTGGGGGGCGGGGCGGGGGCCGGGGCTTCAGAGCTTCTCACTCCCTCAAGGTGCCTTCTTACATACCCACTGGGCCCATTGTCCCCAACGCCAGGGAACTCTTCTTTGCTCGCTCAAAGTCAGAGATGCCTGACACTGAGCCCCCTCCTCTGAGCCCCCCCTACTCAGTGTCCCACCTGGAAGAGAGCTATCAAGACAGCATCTGTCCTCAGCTGCAGCCAAGATTGTTTTTATACATTAGAACGGGACAGTGCATCCAGGAGGGGTTCTTGGTACCAAGGTGTCGCCACCTGCCCATTAAGGATCCCTGTTTTAAGAGCTCGGAAAAATTGATTTGCGTTTACCTCGTTACGTACAATTAAAAAAAAAAAGATTTATTTATTTATTTATTTAGTTAATTTATTTTTGGCTGCATCAGGTCTTATTTGCGGCACAAGGGATCTTCCATTGCGGCGCGTGGGCTCCTCTCTAGTTGTGGCGTGCAGGCTCCAGGGTGCGTGAGGTCTGTAGTTTGCAGCACAAGTTGAGCTCAACTAGAGGGCTCTAGTTGACGCACTCGAGCTCAGTAGTTGTGGCGTGCAGGCTTAGCTGCCCCATGGCACGTGGGATCTTAGTTCCTTGACGAGGGATCGAACCCACATTCCTGCACTGTAAGGCAGATTCTTTACCACTGGACCACCAGGGAAGTCCCCCTCCTTAAACTTTTATCTCACACTCAAATAGCCCCTATTAGACCCTCAAGCTCCCAAACCTGCTCTCTCTCCTAACTAAAAGCAGTTTCAAGTTTGACCAATTCCAGTCCAAAAGAAAGCATCCGGGACAGGAATGTGTCTGCTCCCCAGAGCTCCTCTTTGTGTGGAGAGAAGTATTTTAGGGCCCCAGCTATCTCTTTCTTGAGAGACCACACTTGTCTTTTCAAAGCAGTTTCCATCCTTTTCAGAGTTTTCTATTAACCCACTCTCAGGCTTTGAAGTTACGGATAATTCAGCACTGCATCCTTGTGTGTTGAAAAAGCACTTTTTGTGGACATTGGATAAAACATTCAAGGTTAGGTTTGTGCATTTCTCACACCAGCTCAGCCAGAAACAGCTTAATTATCCGAGGAAGTGGCAGTGACTACACAAATACATCCCACTGTACCCAAATGAACTGTATTCTAAGCTTCATGTCCCCTTAGCAGAATTTCCCAAAATGCCCTTGGTCCCTCCAATACTCACCTCTTGACAGGAGAAAAAGTCAGAAAGGAAGGAGGTAGGCATCTTAACCTATTGTTGGAAAAAAAAGAAAATCTTGCTTTTGTAGAATTAAAAAAAAATACAATCCTGTGAATATTCACTGTGCCCCTTCCAGGGCCTCCCAGGGATGGATGTAGCCTCCCCAGAAGCCTGCTTCCGGGTAAATCTGCCTCTGCTCACATCAAAATACTTTGAATGAGTCACTCTCATAAAATCACTGAGTGTTTCCTTTGATATCAGCAGGCTGTCTCTGCGGAGGGCGTTCCTGGGATCCTGCTTTTCTCCAGGACCTATTCATGAGTCCTGTTACTTGCAGCTAAGTAGACACCAAAACTCTTTTATGTCCGCTGGCTTACTGTAGGCTGACCAACCATCCAGCTTCGCCCAGCACATCCCAGATTTAGCTCAGAAAGTCCCACATCCCGGGAACCCCCTAAATCCCAGGAAAACCTGGATGGTGTGTGACCCTGGTGTGAGGACGTGTAGCATGGTGTAGGTTTCCCAACCACACAGACTCTGGGACTGCGTCCCTGCCCGCCTTTGGGGGTACCACCTTGAACATCTTGACCCTGTAAACTGTGGGAACTGGACCTGATTGACTTAGGCAGTACAGGAACTTTTTGAAAGGGTATTTCCTTCTCTCTGCTTCTCAGTCTCCTGTCTCCAGATTCAAAGTCTTGGTGGGGCGCATCCTATTTGCTAAACTGATCCACGTGTCAACAAACACACAGTTGGCAGCTAGAATCTGCCTTTTTTGGCTGTGATGGGAGGTGGACACATTCGGGGCGGGGGGACTGCCCCAAACTTGGGAATGGGGTTCAGATGATTGCCATCCAAAACAACTGCAAAGATGAAGATGACGCTGTACATAAATCAGGCATAAACAGCTGTGGGACAGAGAGTGGGAAGCAAGCTCTGTGGGTCAAGGTTACCCACAGCAGCTTTATGGAAAGCCAGCACCTGCCTTATAACGTCAGGAGGGCTGGGAAGGGGGGACCCAGGCTGTGGTTTGTGTGCTCAGGATGTGATGGAATGAGAGAGTGCAGCCAGCGTGGGGGGCAGGTGGCAGAAGGGATCAGGAACCAGATGACATGTTCTAATCCTAAAGTGCTCAAAGCCTTGGAGGCAGGGGTACTGATATTCAGGGGAATTAGGGGGAAATAAAATGAGATATTTGGCTTTAGTTGGGGAGCCTGCCCAACTGCTTGGACACATTAGCTGAGGAGTTTGGATCTGTCATATAGTGATAGTGTAACAGGAGATAAGAGAGGGAAACTTACAGTTTCTTTCCTGCCCAAAGTAGGTGTTGGGTATTTTGGCTACTTTGGGTTTGTCAGTTTCTCCCCTGCCCCACCTCAGGAGCACCCTCTGGAGTCAGAACTTCGGGATTTTTCAAAACCCATCTAGCTGTGCTTATTCAATCTATTTTCACATCCCAATGCCCTTTGTTTGCAAATCCGTCAGTGCATAACTGCCTGGGTGTATTTCTATCTTTAGCTATTTAGTTGCACAGATAAATCACTAGATGTTTCCAGAAAGCTGCACTTCACGTCAAAACCTGGTAGGCTTTCCAGGGTAGCTTAAGCCTGAATTCCAGACCTTGTTACTTTCTAGACCAGATTAGGTATCACATAGCAATGCAGAATCTTAGGCCCACCGTAGACCTGTGGAATCAGGATCTGCATTTTAAGACTCCCAGATTCTTTGTATACGTGTTAAAGTTTGAGAAACCCTTCCTAAGATCACTGGTCCTCAACTTCTGCTGCACTGGAATCCTTTGGGGTGTTTAAAAATATCCTGGGGCTTCCCTGGTGGCGTGGTGGTTGGGAGTCCGCCTGCCGATGC
>NW_006795975.1:1165329-1166409 GCF_000442215.2 Lipotes vexillifer | reverse complement strand
CGTGTACCGCAAAAAAAAAAAAAAAAGTATAAAAATATTGAATTACTATGTCGTGTAACTGAAACTAACATAGTGTTATAGGTCAATTATACTTCAAAAACAAACAAACTCGTAGAAAGAGATCAGATTTGTGGTTATCAGAGGTGGGGGGTAGGAGGAGGGGAAATTGGATGAAGACCATCAAAATGCACAAACTCCGTTATAAGATGAATATGTACTAGGATGTAATATACAGTGCGATAAATATCATCAAGCCTGCTTTATGGTAGAAATGAAAGCTGTTAAGAGAGTAAAACCTAAGAGTTCTCATCACAAGGAAAACGATTTTTTTCTATTTCTTTACTGCTGTACTTATACAAGAGGATGGATGCTCGCTAAACTTATCGAGATCGTCATGTCATGATGTATGTGTCCCAAATCATGATGCTGTATACCGTAAACTTTTACAGTGCTGTGTGTCACTTAACTTTCAATAAAACTGGAAGAAAAAAAGAAATCCTGAAGCCTGGATCCTACCGCTGGAGATTCCGATTTCATTAATTTGGAACTACTAGCAACTTTCCAGGTGACTCTAATGACAGCAGAGTTTGAGAACCACTGGCCTAGGTCTGACCAGCTCAGTTCTTGTCTCATCTCCCCCAAAGTTCTAAAGCCGGCTGTGAGATTTGTGCTCTGCGCCTGTCTTGGGCAGGGGTGTGCGTATAGGATGTGGGCACATTCTCCGCATCACCTCTTCCCCAGGCTCCTCCCTCATGGCTCTGTGAGCACTGCATCAGCCCAGCCACTTCTTTGAATACCCCCAAGCCCCATGCAGCCAAAGAAAAAGAGCAATCCACATCCGACGTCTGTGAGGGTGGGTAAAGCAAAGGAGGGGTTTACACAGCAGCGGTGCAAACAACTCCAAGAGGGATTCTATTGTCAGCAGTAAGACAATGAAACCTTTCCTCAATGTAGTTATGTTTTTATGTACATAATAATTGTGCCTTGGTTTTTTTGTGTTTTTTTTTTTTTGCGGTACGTGAGCCTCTCACTGTTGTGGCCTCTCCCGTTGCAGAGCACAGGCTCCGGCCGCGCAGGCTT
>NW_006795975.1:1162395-1164746 GCF_000442215.2 Lipotes vexillifer | reverse complement strand
TTGCGGTACACGGGCCTCTCACTGTCGTGGCCTCTCCCGTTGCGGAGCACAGGCTGCGGACGCGCAGGCTCAGCGGCCACGGCTCACGGGCCCAGCCGCTCCGCGGCATGTGGGATCTTCCCGGACCGGGGCACGAACCCGCGTCCCCTGCATCGGCAGGCGGACTCTCAACCTCTGCGCCACCAGGGAAGCCCTGCCTTGGTTTTTATAGCACTGTGGGTATATAGCCTAACTAGATTCAAACCCCCTGAGGGCAGGAACCAGTGTCCCCCAGTTCTTAGCTTACTTGGTGCTCAAAGAATGACGACTGAATACTGAATGGCTATCCTAGGATTTAACAGTGCAGAAGTGGGGCAGGAGCTGTGCTTTTGACTGGAGACTAATCTTCAGAGACAGAAAAGCTTTCCAAGGGTAAGAGCCTCAGAAGGGAGGCTCCTGAGAGGGAAAGGGCTACTGCATAGTTTAGGAACGGTTATTGCTTTAAACCTGCGCCAGCCAACACGTTGCCCTTGAGCGCTTGAAGTGAGCTTAGTCCAAATTGAGATTTGCAGGAAGAGTAAAGCACATACCAGATTTTCAAGATTTAAGGTGAAAAAGAGAATGTAAAATAACTCATTCTTGATCACATGTTGAAATATTTTAGATAAATTGGGTTAAATAGGATGCATTATTTTTTAAAATTTATAGAAGTATAGTTGATTTACAGTGTTGTGTTAATTTCTGCTCTACAGCAAAGTGATTCAATTATATGTTCTTTTTCATATTCTGTTCCATTATGGTTTATCACAGGATATTGAATATAGTTCCCTGTGCTATACAGTAGGACCTTGTTGTTTATCCATCCTGTATATAATAGTTTGCATCTGCTAATCCCAACCTCCCACTCCATCCCTCCCCCACCCCCCCTCCGCCTTGGCAACCACCAGTCTGTTCTCTACGTCTGTAAGTCTGTTTCTATTTCGTAGACAGGTTCATTTTCTTTCTTTCTTTTTTGACCACCCCGTGCCCCCTGCATTGGGAGCATGGAGTCTTAACCACTGGATGGCCAGGGAAGTCTCCCATAGATAAGTTCATTTGTGTCACACTTTAGATGCCACATATAAGTGACATCATATGATATTTGTCTTTCTTATTCTGACTTGCTTCACTTAGTATGATAATCTCCAGGTCCATCCATGTTGCTGCAAATGGCATTATTTCATTCTTTTACGGCTCAGTGATATTCCATTGTATATATGTACCACATCCTCTTTATCCATTCATCTGTCAATGGACTTTTAGGTTGTTTCTAAATAGGATATATTATTAAAAAGAATGTGACTGTTTATGTTTACTCTTTTAACGTGATTGCTAGAAAGCTTAAAATTACATGTGTGAAAAATGACATTTGCGGCTCACATGACATTTCTGTTTTAATGGTGCTGCTTGAACCACTGCACTCGAGATGCACTGACCAGGAGGTGGAAGGGGACTGCTGTGAAGACCCACCATGTAGCTGGCTCTGCACTGTCCCCCACACTCAGCTGTGTGACTGGTTGTCTCATCCTCACCCCATGGAGGACTGAATGGAGGCTCACAAAGGCTAAAGACCATGCCCCAACCACCAGCTAGGAGAGGAAGCACCATGTTAGAATTTAGGTTTATTGAATTCGAAAGCCCAAAGGTAGGACCACCCTCAAGAGGGGAGAGCCCCGGGAAGACGGTCAGATGTAAGCTGCACGGGAGCCGTGACAGAAGTTTGGAGACAAGATCCCAGGACAGACTATGAGCTCCATCTTCAAATAGCCAAAGGTTCACCAGTGATCAGAGGGGTCTGTGCAGCTCCACGGGGTAGAAGTGTGATTGACAAGAATGAATCTGACTCCACATTGGATCTGTTTCTTTCACTTTCATCTTTGTCATCTATTGCTTTTGCTTCCAGTTAAAAATGTTGCCTAGGGCCTGAAACATACAGGATACCCCATTTTCAAGGCTCTGACCTTTAAGGGTATAACACTTTCTATTCATATAGAGATAAAAATTTGCAGAACAGAGAATAACGTTTGTCTTATTGGAGGTTTACAGGAACATCCTGACCTGGCCTACTTGGACAGCTGCAAGAACAAAGGATTCCGACACCAAGAAGTTTGTGACAACCAACCACACCCCCTCCCCTTTTAGTATAAAAGAAGCCTGTATTCTGAGTTGGGTAAGATAGTTCTTTGGGACACTAGTCCACTATCTTCTCGGATTCCCAGCTTTCTGAATAAAGTTGCTATTTCTTGCCCCAAAATCTCATCTCCCAACTTATTGGCCTATCGTGGGGCAAGCAGAATGAGTTTGCAGTCTGTAACAGGAGTAGAGTCAGCAGG
>NW_006795975.1:1129279-1162375 GCF_000442215.2 Lipotes vexillifer | reverse complement strand
AGCAGGAAGAAGAAATGTTTCCCTGAGATGGAGGAAGAATGTCCAACAGTCGGCTACTTTGGAAAGCAGTGAGGGTCAGGTGCTGGAGGAGGCTCAGGAAGGCTTTTGACTCTTGGCCAAGTCCCCCAACACTGCCGCACTGTGTGGTGGTTCTGGAACCCTGTCCTGTGGAGCTGCTGCACCAAAAATCACCTGGGTGTTAATCAAAATAAATAGGTCCACCTCTGATTTCTATAGGATCAGAGTCTCACGGGGGTGAGGCCAAGTGATGGTCATTCTGAACAAGTGCCTTTAGTTACTCTGATGTGCAGCCAGTATTGGGGCTTCATGCACAGAGGATATTGGAACATCATTGGATGGTTGGACTCTGAGACTTTTCAAATCTCTTCCAATGTTGAAATTCTATTGTTACATGTCAGATAAGGCATACCCACAAAATTAGGGTGAGTGAACTTGGCAAGGTGGATCATTTCCTTATTTGGCCTGTTTACTATGTAACAGGAGAATTTCTTTAGCTAAAACAGTCAAACTGTTAGTTGCTCAAATGAATCAAGATGAATTAGATATTACTTCTTTTATATTTTTGGTCAGTCAGGGGTTCAGGGGAAGGGGCAAGGTAAAAGGAAACCTTTTCTCCTCTCTTCTGGCTAATAGAAATGCCAAATGTCAGGGCTCAATCCTGGGAACCAATTCCAGGCTCTTCTGTCAAAGCCTACCTGGAACTTTGGTTGGCTTTGCGGCAGATGAGGACAGTGATGGTGCAGAGCCTTGCCAGTGGGATGAGACCGTGTTAATCTCCCGGGAAGCGGCTTTCACAAGCTTGATTCGTAGCACACCAGTGACCAAAAGCAATGAGTGCCAAGTCCCTTCAAGTCTGGAGGTATTGTTGGAAACACAGCTGGGACACAGACCCAGTTGGAAAACGCAACAGGAGGAAAACCAGCAGCAGCAAATGGAGAACCAGAAAAGGGGCCACGTGTTGCTGAGAGAAATCCGTGGCACTCAGCTTGAACAGAAGGCCTGGCTGGGGACCGAATCTGGTGTTGCAGAATGTCTGCATCACCAACCCCTGGGGCTGCAGGCTGTCCTCCTGGTCACTCTGAGGACTGTAGCAAAGGCAGAGGAGGGTCCCCTTTCCAAAGAGCAAATGAAATGGTTGTTTCTTTACCCAGAAGGCTAAAGCAAAGTTCATCATTTTACTGTCTTTTTCATTAAAGGATTGCCTGGAGGACAGGTACTGAACTGAAGAAATTAACAAGGAGGCTGACAAGAGTCCAGGTAAAAAGGGAACACGGAGTAGCAAGTGTCTTAACTCGATCTTAACTCGCTCAAGTCTAAGCCAATGGCTGCTTGGTCAGGAAGAGGCATGAATGCAGAGCAGCCAGTGATTGGTTCCCGCTTCTCCATTTCTCCCCGAAGGGCGTTCGTTTGTTCTTTGCTTCACTCAGCTATTGAACACGGTCTTTTTGGTTTTTCTTTTAATTAATTAATTAATTAAATTTTGGCTGCGTTGGGTCTTCGTTGCTGCACGCGGGCTTTCTCTCTCTAGTTGTGGCGAGCGGGGGCTACTCTTTGTTGCAGTGCGCGAGCTTCTCATTGCGGTGGCTTCTCTTGTTGCAGAGCACGGACTCTAGGTGCATGGGCTTCAGTAGTTGTGGCACGCAGGCTCAGTAGTTGTGGCGCACGGGCTTAGTTGCTCTGTGGCATGTGGGATCTTCCTGGACCAGGGATCAAACCCGTGTCCCCTGCATTGGCAGGTGGATTCTCAACCACTGCGCCACCAGGGAAGCCCGAACGTGGTCTTTTGAGAATAATATCTGGACTGGGGACACGTGGAATCCATTTCCTCCCCCCTTAAACTCAAGAAAGTCATTTGTTTCCACTCCTCCTAGCTTATCATATTTCTGGCGCAGTCACAAGTGTTTTACCATGTCTTTTGGATAATTAGATTCCGGCGCTCACTGTCCTCTGCAGTTCTGTGTTCAGATGATCTTCCACACATGTGAGGGGCTGCCATCATTTCGGACTCGTGTCTGCAGTTTGTGATCCTAGACAAGTGACTCTCATGTGGACGCACTTTGGATACTTGTCCACCTCTAGAAAGAGAGGGGAATCACTCGGGGATGCAGTTGGTAACAAAAGCTCCTGCGTATTCCCAAAGTAGGAATTCTATTGGGAATTGAGAAATCCAGCGTAGTCTGACTTTTCTTTCAAGGAAGTGGTTCTTGTTGCCAAGGAGTAAACCCTATAAGTTCTCATCACACACACACAGAGATTTGTAACTTTGTATGCTGATGGATGGTAACTAACACTGGGGTGATCGTTTCACAGTATTTACAAATGTTGAATGTTTATGCTGTACACCCGAAACGAATATGAAGTGGGGTGCTTTTTTTTGGTCTTTTAAAAAATTTATTTTCTACTGGAGTATAATTGATTAACACTGTTGTGTGAGTTTCAGGTGTACAGCGAAGTGATTCAGTTATAACATAATGTTATATATCAATTATACCTCAATTAAAAAACAACTGTTTTCAGGGGGAAAAAAATCGTTCTCAAAGTCAGATCTCTAGTGGCTGTGAGCTAATGCAAAAATTCAGCTCCGTTCACTGGCTTTTATGGTGATGTACCACTCAGACCCACTTACTAGTAATTTATGCTTGAGCAGAGAACTCTCTTTGTCCTAAGAGGTCTGGCCGTGACGACATTTGGCATCACTACTTTGACTTATTTTTTTCCTAACAAAGAGATTTTATGACCTAGTATGCATTATGTTCCAGTATGAATTAAGCACAGCTCCAGTTAAATAAGACAGGCACATCGACGGGTGAGTAACAATGCCTTGCTCTTACCTAGTTGCTGCTGGAAGGTTGAAATGCTTGGCCTTTGGAGTCTTTGGTCTTAACCAAACTGTCTGGAACCGGAAAAGGTGGTGAGGCACTCGTCGAAGACAGTGGGTTGGAGGAGAAACAGAACAAGTCCTGGAGTCAGACCGCTTCGTGTTCCCACCTATGACTGCACAGGGCACCTGGGGAAGGGCTCACGGCTGAGTCCAGCGTGCACTCTGCTGGCCAAGCCCCATCCATCAGGCCGTGTCTACCCAGGGTGGGGAAGTGCCAGGGGCTGTCTTTTTCCTCTAGTGCACATGAAGGCATACAGGCCACCGGCCGACCTATAGTATTGATACATCTCAGTAGCAGAGTGACTTTAGCAGAAATCTTGCTTCTCACCTGCGATTGTAGAGTCATCGTTCCTCTTTGGCTGGGGTGGTATAGAGTAACCAGATCATGTGTGTGGTATACAGTCATGGTCTGGTCCCAGCCCAGAGCTCAGATGGTCGTGTGACTGGGACAAAGTGAATTCTGGCTGAGATGGCCTGGTCCAGCTGCATCTTCTTGCATCTCTGTGGCAAAACGGA
This sequence comes from Lipotes vexillifer, assembly GCF_000442215.2. Lineage (NCBI taxonomy): Eukaryota > Metazoa > Chordata > Mammalia > Artiodactyla > Lipotidae > Lipotes > Lipotes vexillifer. The sequence goes on along the minus strand of NW_006795975.1, from coordinate 1,158,957 downwards.
GGGGTAAAGGTCTCTTTACGGAACTATCAGCCCCAGTTCTGTTTCTCACTCACCGTGTGACTCGGAGAAGTCATGGTACTCCTCTTGGTCACCTGTTTCCTCATTTAGAAAATGAGTACAAATAAAGCTTATTTCAAAGGGCTGTTGAAAAGAGGAAATGAAGTAATCAGCACATCTGGCACATTTTAGGTGCTAGATAAACTTGAGTTCTTTCCTCCTACCCCCAACCCCTCCCACTCTAATTCTCTGTTTTATTCCACATTTACCAAACTCCACCCAAAGAGAGGTTGGTGTTGCCCCGCACCCCCCTTCAACAGGGCTCTTTCCTTAAGCCAAAAAAATTACCTATGGCTTTTCCATGTAAAGGGGTTTTTTTTTTTTTTTTTTTGGCCACAACTCAAGGCGTGTGGGATCTTAGTTCCTCACGCAAGGATTGAACCCGGACCCTCAGCTAGGAGAGTGTGGAGTCCTAACTACTGGACCATCAGAGAACTCCCTCCATGTAAATTCTAAATGAATCAAATAACCACTTCATATGCTTACTATATCCTGGCAGCCGTGTAGATTAATTGGGTAGAAAAGGTAGGAAGAAGATGCAAAAAATGGTACTAAATAAAGAGCCCAGAAACCATCCTAAATATGTTAGGGGCTTGAGATGTGATAGCAGTGGCCCTACAAATCAAGGGTATTGGAACAGCTGTTTATCCCAATGGAAAAAATGGAAATGGAAAAATGGAGAAAATAAAATAAAGTTAGAGGGCTTCCCTGGTGGCACAGTGGTTGAGAGTCCGCCTGCCAATGCAGGGGACACAGGTTTGTGCCCTGGTCCGGGAAGATCCCACATGCCGCGGAACGACTGGGCCCGTGAGCCATGGCCGCTGAGCCTGCACGTCCGGAGCCTATGCTCCGCCAGGGGAGAGGCCACGACAGTGAGAGGCCCGCGTACCGCAAAAAAATAATAATAATAATAAAAAAGTAAAGTTAGTTCTCCATCTCACCGATCCTGATGGGACTGAAAACCTATATGTGAAAAACAAAACTTGAACTCAAATGAAAAAGTGGATACATCTGAGTTCATGGAAATGAAAAACCTCTGTAACAGAGCAGACATCATAAAAGTGTTAAAAGGCTGATGGCAGGCTAGGAGATATTTGCAACAAATAAAAACAGATTGAAGGATTATATTCAGAATATGCAAAGAACTATAAATTCATAAGAAAAATACAAACTTTGCAGTAGAAAAATAGCAAAGGACAGGGACAAACAGTGCTCATAAGAGGACATCAGGATGGACAACATCCCCAGGTGAGTGTGTGTCCAAGCTCTCATTAGTAGGGAAATGAAAGTTAAAACCCCAAAGACTTCCCATTGGGTTAGTGGAAATCAGAAAGTCTGACAAAACCAAGTGAGAGCAGGTGGGGGAAGGGAAGCATTTCAGGCAGGGCTGGAGGGAGTGTTAAATCTGTGCAGGGTTTGGCCGAGCCATTGGGTCATGCCCAGGAAAGCTGAATCCAACTGAAGTCTGGGAAATCGCAGCATCGTTTGAAATATCAATAGATTGGAAACCACCTGAATGGCCATCACGTTGGGAATAACGACAGTGACAGCGGGAACATGGATTAAACGGTTATTTGATTCAGGAACCGAGAGCTTTGCTTCCTATAGTCTGTGGTCAGCAAATGGTTCCACCTGGTTTCTCTTTCTCCCTTTTTTTCCCAGTAGTAATTGAATCTAGGCTTAAACTCACATTTCCTTACCCCTAGGAGTTTGTGACCAGGGGTTTTTACAACAGCTCGTATAAAATTCTTCTGTTATTTATTTGACCTCAGAGCTTCCTAAAATGTCATGAGTTTATGCTTACAACCCTTGTGTGCTGACTTTTCAGCGAGGCTGGGTGAATCCAATAACGCTCCACCATCCACGCCAGCATCCTCAAGTGCCACTGGCTGCCAGGGTTGGGTGCTGTGAGAAACACACAGGGAGCCAATGGATACATTGTCATTGCTATAGCTCTATTTATATGAAGCACCTTTCCTTTAAAGGACCCAGGGATCCAATTGGTCATAGCCAAGGATTCAGGTATATAACAGATCCAATAACTTTGTATTCAGTACTAAGGATGTGGATATACTAACTACGTACTTGCAGAGCTTAGAAGCACCACGGAGGATGGAGTGAAAGGCAGGGAATATGAGTCCATCAGGGTGCAGGCAGTGTGGTTCAGAAACCACATGTGAATAATCACAGCCTTAATCAAGTATTTTATGCTTCAAGACATTTGTCATTGACCAATGATTTGTTTCTATGGAGTATAATACCCAAGAATAAAATCCAGAGACTAGGACCTTTATCACGTAATTAAATATTTTTAGTTCTATTTTACACATAGTTCAGAGTGGGGTTTGTTTAGAGGAAGTGATGCTTAATTTTATTTATTTTTTTTTTATGTTTTAATTTTATTGGAGTATAGTTGATTTGCAGTGTTGTGTTAGTTTCAGGTGTACAGCATAGTGATTCAGTTATATATATACTTATATATTCATTCTTTTTCAGATTATTTTCCTGTATAGGTTGTTACAGAATATTGAGTAGAGGGTGATGCTTAATTTTAGTTTCTGATAATTTTTTCAGATTGTCTAATACGAGTAACCTAGCAGTCTTCTTTTTTTTTTTTTTTTTTGGCCGTGCCACACGGCTTGTGGGATCTTAGTTTCCCAACCAGGGATTGAACCTGCACCCTTGGCAGTGAAAGCTCAGAGTCCTAACCACTGGACCGCCAGGGAATTCCCCCTAACAATCTTCTTTTAATGACTTTTCTCCCTGAGAAAAGTATAACTGCTAAGGGCGAATGCCTTTTCCCACTCCCAGCTCTTAGCAGAGTTCCATTACCTAATATGCAAAAAATTACTTTTTTTTTATTAAGATGAAACTTGACTTAACGGGTGCATGTTTATTGCATCTATCTTTCTGATCATACCCAATGCTTTTAAAGAAAAAAAACAAGGAAGAATGGGCAAAGAAATATTAAAAGTTACCATGAGCACACCCTCCTTCCTGGAATCTGCCAAGTGATAAAATATAGTAGGTGCGACTGTTCTAACCTACTAAGGCAGCAATTTCATCTACTTAATATTATATAATCTAGCTGTGGCTTGATGCCCGTAAATGCAAGATGTTCAATTGCTAACTGTGATATATTTAGCTCAGCTCCTCCACCCTGGGCTGGGGACACCCGCCTCGCTGCCCTTGGAGCAGAGGAGGTGGGGTCTTTTTGTGGCTGAGAAAAAGGAATGTTCCCTTCCTTCCCCACCTCTGAGGGCACCCCATCTGCAGAAATGAGCAAACCCTCAGGGTCTGTAAGGGCCCCCCTGCCCCCGATCTGCCCCCTCCACCATGCCCATACTCTTTGGGAGGGAAGTTTCACCAGGAGACAAAATTCTTCAGAGGACAAGTCTTAGGATGAAGTGGTCCTTGGTCTCAGAGGGTCCTGAGCTGGTGGGTTTCTCCCAAGTGCTTTCTTACTGAGAACAGTTGGAGTCCTGAGGTCTGCACAAGGGGTACTTAGAAAGGGAAGGGCACAGAAAGCAGGGTCTCCTTTGGTGATAACATCATGCCTGCCTGTAAATGTCACCGGAGCTGTGTCCAGAGAGCCTGGGACAAGCCTGCCCTTGCCCAGCACTTCTGGGTTTCCTGTCTGCTTTCTATAGATCGTGCCTGCTTGAAACTGGAAATCAAGGCTCCGACACGTTAACTGACTCTGCCTGAGGCCACAGAACCCCCAGGACAGAGGCAGGTCTGGACCGGGAGCTCTGACTCCCGGCCCTGCTCTGTCTACACCCCCTCACTGTGTCTACTTGGCCCGGGCTGGGTAGGCTTTGGCTGCCGTGGCCAACTGTCCAGCGCCTTCTGCCTGTGTGTCCACCTTGGACCACTGCTAACTGGCCTTAGCACGTAGCAGGGGGTGGTGGATGCTGGGAGGAGCTTCATCTCACATCTTCCTGCATTTCCCAATCCAACAGGACAAACAGTGAGCAGCTGGGAGTTAGGCAGACGTAGACTTTAATTCCGAAACTGCTACCTAGCAGCTGTGTATCCTAGGAAACTCTCGTGTCTCAGTTTTTTCCTTTGTACAAATGAGGCTATAAATATCTCCTCAGAGTTGTGACAATTAACTAAGTTAATGTAGGGGAGTTGCAGGTACGAGATAAAGAGTCACACCTTGGGGCTTCCCTTGGTGGCGCAGTGGTTAAGAATCCGCCTGCAAATGCAGGGGACACGGGTTCGTGCCCAGGTCTGGGAAGATCCCACATGCCACGGGGCAACTAAGCCCGTGCGCCACAACTACTGAGTGCGCTCTAGAGCCCGCAAGCCACATTACTGAGCCCGCATGCCGCAACTACTGAAGCCCGCACATCTAGAGCCCGTGCTCTGCAACAAGAGGAGCCCTTCCCTTGGTGGCGCAGTGGTTAAGAATCCGCCTGCAAATGCAGGGGACACGGGTTCGTGCCCAGGTCTGGGAAGATCCCACATGCCACGGGGCAACTAAGCCCGTGCGCCACAACTACTGAGCCTGCGCTCTAGAGCCCGCGAGCCACAACTACTGAGCCTGCGCGTCTGGAGCCTGTGCTCCGCAACAGGAGAGGCCGCGACAGTGAGAGGCCTGTGCACCGACCGCGATGAAGAGTGGCCCCCGCTTGCCGCAACTGGAGAAAGCCCTCGCACAGAAACGAAGACCCAACACAGATTAAAAAAAAAAAAAAAGAGTCACACCTTTTCTTCCTTTCTTTTCTCTGTTGCCTCTCCCCATGCTCCCCTTCTGGATACTTACATTTCTTTCCCACCCACCGAAGAGAAAGGTGGTCTGTAATGGTACAATATTAGTAGATTTCTTAGACAATTCTAAATAGTAAAAACCTCATAAAATTGGACTCCATTCAGCCTTGGTAGAAATTTTGCTGGGACGGTCTCCCCGTGGTGTCTGAAAAGAGAGGGTTTGCCAAGCTAAAGTGTGTTTGTCGGGAAAGACTAGGCTTGTGCTGCAGTAACAAACAGCCCTGACTCACAGGAGAGGTTATCTCTCCGGGACATAAAGTCCACAGCAGGGCTAGTGGCTGTCCAAGGCTACTGCATCCAACTGGTGAGGCTGTGGCCTCATCTGTTCTATCCAGTGGTCCTGCCAGCTAATCACAGCTTCCACTCTCCCTGCTGCAGGGGAAGAAAGAAACTGGCACTTGCACAGAGGCAGCTTGCCGCCTCCACTGAGAAACAATTCTCATCTCCTCTGCTCACACCACCTTGGCCAAATCTAGCCATACGGGCTGTGCGCAAAGGGGCCAGGAAGTGCATTTTCTGTGTTCCTGGAGACACATAGCGTTACCCTGCCATATAGGAGTGATTAGGAGTTCAGGAAGAACACATAATTGCAGGTTCAAGTATCTAAAAATGTATTATTTATGTACATTAAAAATTTAAGATATGGAAAGCAAACGTCGGCAGGTGACTGGATAAACAATACAACAGAATACTAGTCAGCAATAAAAAGGCATGAACGGTTGATCCTTGCAAAAGCATGGATAAATCTCAAAACAATTAAGCTGCGGGAAAAAAAGCCAATGAAAAAGTCATTCATACCGTATAAATGTATTTACTCACTTCTGGGCCACATGGCTTGTGGGATCTCAGTTCCCAGACCAGCGATTGAACCTGGGCCACGGCAGTGAAAGGCCGGAATCCTAACCACGAGGCCCATGGAATTCCCAATACTGTATGAATTTATTTATATAAAATACTAGAAAAGGCCAACAAATCCACAGAGTCAGAAAGCAGATCTTGCCTGGAGTCACGGGTGGACGGAGGGATGGATTACAAAAGGGCACAAGGAAACTTCTGGAGGGTGATGCAAATGTTATCTTGGTGTGGGAGTGATTTCACAGGTGTCTACTTACGCCCAAACTGACCAAACTTTACACTCGAAGATGTGCAGTTTATGTACCTCAATGAAGTTGAAAAAATGATCTTAAGAAATGGCTTCAGAATTATTTTATGTGCTATTTGCTCCAGAAGCAGTTGTCTCTTTGGGGTTTTCTTCCTATAAAATGGAATCTCATGATATATAGTCTGTTCACCACCACCATGCTCTCTCCTGTTTACTCCTGATTCACCTGGGAGAGACCATTGCCTGGGGCTTTGTGATGAAGAGAAAAATCAGATTCAGATCCTGACTCACCACTTGCTTCCTGTTTGGCCTCAAGCAGCTTAATGAGCTTCTCTGAGTAGCTCGCCAGGCATGTGGGATCTTAGCTCCCTGACCAGGGATCGAACCTGCTCTCCCTGCATTGGAAGGCAAAGTCTTAACCACTGGACCGCCAGGAAAGTTCCTCAAATAATATTTTAAAAAATCAACATGAATGTAGAAATCCATGATGAACACTAAGTCAAACATTTAAATAAAAGATAAGGCTCAGTCCTGTCTCAGCTCCTTTTCAAGCCCTTTCCCCAATGCTGGCAATTCTCACTGAAACTAATTCCTTCACACCTAAGGTATTAAATGTAAATACCCCTGGAATAAATGATTTACATCTCAAGATTTTCAGGTGTTTCTTCAAGAGCAAGGCATGAAGGAATTGGAATAAATAAGAATTGCCAGAATTGAGGGAAAGGCCTGAAAAAGAATTTGGGACAGGACTGAGATGGTCTTTATTTAAATGTTTGATGTCCTGATCATCACGGATTTTTGTATTAATTTTGATTTAAAAAAATATTTCATAGCTACTATTTATTTTGATGGTGGAGTAGTTTGTTTGTTTGGAGATCCCTTCATTTTTATGCCTGAGGTGAGTGTGCCCTAGTTCCTGTCTGCCAGAAAGACAAACTGGTCCATTCCAGGTTTGCCTGGTAAGCAAGGTCACAGAGAAATGTGGTCTGCTGTGTGGGGTACACAAGACTTGGAAATAGACCCGTGAGTTTTAACTCTTTTTTTCTCCCCCCTTGCAAGCTGTGTGGACTTCTATAAGCTAGGCTGTGGGTCTCCGTTTCCCGAATTGTAAAATGAGCCCCTGGCGTGGGAAGGGAGGACGATTACCCCATAGTGGTTAAGAGTACAGACCCTGGAGCCTGGAGCCTGGGTTCAAATCCCGGCTCGGCCACTTACCAGTCGTGTGACCTCAGTCTTCTCTGAGGTGATCAGAGCGGGTGCCAGTACTAGGAGGACCAATTGTGTGGATCAAAGGGGTTAACCTGGAAGATGTGTAGGCGGGATGTGATACAGAGTCAGCACTCAGTAAATATTCTCCACTATTCTTGTCACCGTGCAGTTGCTCTAAGGATCCAAAATGTCAATATTTGTAAAAGCCCCTTTGCAGGCCACTAAATCCTATTGTTAGCTATTATTATCGCAGGGCCTAAAATTGCATCTAAGATCGATTCTTTGGTCGCCTCTGCTGCTGGCTGAGTTTTGATGGAACCCAATTAATTGCAAAGGGTAAAAGCTCTAAGTCTGAACAGAGGTACATTCATCCCTCCTGAAGACAAGAGGAAGGTCAGCTTTCTTGAGAAAACACCCCCAACGCCCAAATGGCTTTTTTCACATCCACTGCTGGCTTTCCCCTCCTTTGAAGACAGCACATGTAACCTCCTTTGCATAACTGAATCTTCACAAGTTTACAGACCCATAAAAGAAAGCAGCTAAAAGGGAACTGCTCTAAGGAAGCTGCTTAGAAAAGTAACTGCGAGTTTCGGAGGTGGAAGGCTTTTGTTAATTAGAAACTGAAGCTGACCATTTGAAAATGTAAAAGGAGGCTCAGGTGCTTGGCTTTTGGGTTTTTGTTTTTTAGGTAATTTGAACATTTCCATTAATAGAAAGGAAAAAATAAAAGGCGGTGAGGTTTTCCTGGGTCCAACTCCTCTCTATAGATCTTGAAAAATAACTCTTGGACTAAAACTTATAATTAAATCCCTGTAGATTTCTATTTCCCCATCAAGTGGCTGCAAACTGAAAACTCAGGAACAATAGGAGAATTTCTTAGGGCAGAAATAAAAATGATAGATGCAGAGACTGCATCCATTATACAAACACATATGGGGAGATTTAGTAAGTGAGGACTTAAAGATTGATTCCACCCTATTTGGTAGACATTAGAGAAACTTCAGTTTGCATTTGAATTCCTGATTCCTTGGGAGAGTAGCAAAGTTTGGTTTATTTAAAAAATTTTTTTTTTACTGAAATATAGTTGATTTACAACGTTGTGTTAATTTCTGCTGTACAGCAAAGTGACAGTTATATATATATTCTTTTCCATTATGGTTTACCCCAGGGCATTGAATATAATTCCCTGTGCTATATGGTAGGACCTTGCTGTTTATCCATCCCGTGTATAATAATTTGCAGCTATTAACCTCAGCCTCCCACTCCATCCTTCCCCCATCCCCTTGGCAACCGCCAGTCCGTTCTCTATCTGTGAGTCTGTTTCTGTTTCATAGACATGTTCGTGTCATACTTTAGATTCCACGTACAAGTGATATCATACGGTATTTTAATTTTTTTAATTGAAGTATAGCTGCTTTACAATGTTGTGTTGGTTTCACATATATATGTTCTTTTTCAGATTCTTTTCCATTGTAGTTTATTACAAGGTATTGAATAGAGTTCCCCGTGCTATACAGTGGGTCCCTGTTGCTTATCTATTTTATATATAGTAGTGTGTGTATCTGTTCATCCCAAGCTCCTAATTTATCCCTCCCCCTTTCCCCTTTGGTAACCATATGTTTGTTTTCTTTGTCTGTGAGTCTGTTTCTGTTTTGTAAATAAGTTCATTTTACATTTATTTTAAAAACAAAATCCCCTTGACAGTTTTATCCAAGTGAAGGCAGACAAGCATAAGCCTCCTCTTCCCCTCAGGGAGTGACGCCCCCCAGTGTTCCCGGGACCCCAACTCCCACTGGGGCCCCCCTCCTCAAGGCAGGAGCAGCGGGCAAAAAGGGACCACCGTGGAGTGGTGATGGGACTGGGGGAGACTCCCAGAGAACACTCCGGAGGAGGCTGGTACGGGGGGCTCCCCACTGCCTGGCCCTTGCAAGATCAATGCAGAGCAAACCCAAGGTGGTCAGTGAGTCACTGAAGGGTCATGAATAACTGGAGATAATTGCCTCAAAGGGGAAAAGCATTTAAGCAGGATACTTCCGTATGACTGTTCCCACAGCCCAAGGGAAAAGGGGAAAAACTCAAACTCTTCGGCAGGGTTCCGCATGGGTGGAGGGGAGCTGATGGCATTGTTCTACTGCCTTAGGTTCACCCTTTGCTCCTTCTCTATACTCAGCCTCTGCACAAACCCTTCACACTCCCACCCTCCTCAGGAAGGAAACCCCACCTGCCACCTCAGGAGCTGGTCTGGTCTGGAGCTGTGCAAACACAGGACAGCCCTTTCCCACAGTCTGGGTTACTGTCTGGAACACTCCAGAGTGGCACCCAGATAGCACTTAAGTTCTCTCTGCTCGTGAGGTCAAGTACACCTCTTTATTCCTTCCGGATTTTGTTGTATGGCTCAGCTGTGAAGAAGGCTTACGTCATCATCAAAATGTAAATGCTGGGGCTTCCCTGGTGGCGCAGAGGTTAAGAATCCGCCTGCCAATGCAGGGGACACGGGTTTGATCCCTGGTCTGGGAAGATCCCACATGTCGCGGAGCAATGAAGCCTGTGGGCCACAACTACTGAGCCCGTGTGCCTAGAGCCCATGCTCTGCAACAAGAGAAGCCACCGCAGTGAGAAGGCCTTGCACCACAAGCAAAAGTAGCCCCCGCTCTCTGCGACTAGAGAAAGCCCACGTGCAGCAACTAAGACCCAACGCAGCCAAAATAAATAAATAAATAAATAAATAAATTTATTTAAAAAATGTAAATACTAAGTGTTGACTCAACCCAAACTTGTAATGTCACTAAGTCAGGAAGCCAGGAGAGGGAGTGGCTGAGTGTGAGTGGAGGTGGGGAGGGGCACGGGGCAGGGAGGGGAGGTGTGAGCATGCTAAATCCTTATTTTCTGCACTGGGAAAAAAAAGATGATATCTGAAATGGAAAAATCAATGATTTTTCTCTTTATTATGGGTTGTACATCCTTTCGCTTTTTTGCAAGCTTGATAATTGTTGATGTGGTTCTAGACATTGTAAATTTTACCTTGTGGACTGCTGGATATTTTTTGTATTCCTATAGGTATCCTTAACTTCCTTCTGGGATGCAATTAAATTACTCAGTTTTGTTTGGTGAAAAAAAAAAAAAGGACAAATCAAGAGATAACAATATCAACACATGATGAGAATTAGAAGTTTAAGCACCAGAAGAAATGGCTAGAAGATTTGAAAGTGATTGCCTCTGGAGAGTATCTTTAGAGACAAGGAGAGTATGGTGGGAGACTGCTGGTCCATAATTGAACTCTTGACACCAAACACATCTGTGCTTTGGAAAGCAACGAACATAAATGAAAAACAAAGCCATCCTTCCCTCTCAAAGATCACCTCTGAGCCAAACAAAACCTTGACGTGACCCCTTGCCTACTTCTGATTCATGGACAGGTTGTGTATCCATTTTTAACTCAAGTTAGTTGGGAGTGAAGGGGTAACAGGTTTGGTCAACTTGTTGGAGGTACATCTCCTGGAGGCTCATTCATTATACCATCTTCTCGGGAGTAGAAGTGACAAAGAATTTGTTACCCTTTATCTTTTAACGAGCTGGTATCCATTATGCTCTGAAGAACAGCGGCATTGCTTATAACAAAACGTACGTGTGGAGGGCTTCCCTGGTGGCGCAGTGGTTGAGAGTCCGCCTGCCGATGCAGGGGACACGGGTTCGTGTCCCGGTCCGGGAAGATCCCACATGCCACGGAGCGGCTGGGCCCGTGAGCCATGGCCGCTGAGCCTGCGCGTCCGGAGCCTGTGCTCCGCAACGGGAGAGGCCACGACAGTGAGAGGCCCGCGAACCGCAAAAAAACAAAAACAAAACAAACAAACAAACAAACAAAAACGTACGTGTGGAGTCAATACACCATCAGCAGCTTCCTGACCAGGAGGATGGAGAAGGCCATCCTCACCTGCAATGTTTCCAAAGGGACCGGCCATAGGTCTCTGGAAGGGGGTACTTTCACCGCAGATGGGAGGCTAGGACCGCTGGCCTCCCAATTCCGTCCAGGTCTCAGATCTTAAGTTTTCTGAGAAAAAGGTCTTAGACTTTTGTTGATTATACTGCTGCACTCACATCCTTTTATCCACACTATGAGAATTCACGGATGTTCAGCATTCACCCACACCCTTCCCACAGGTAGGGGACATTTGTACTGTGATAAGATAACATTGGAAGTCATTACCCAGCACATATTTGTTTTATGCAGTCATCATTACTGCCTATTTTAAAACAACGGGGGGAAAGTACCGATGTCAGCCTGAAAACAAGTAATAAATCTGCCTGATTGGGCTTGAGTGTGATTTGTGAAAGCCTATTGATGTTCTAGAGAACCTGGTTGCACAGGAAATGGTCCAGCTCTGAACTCAAGGAGGAAGCATGAAAAGTCAGAGACAAGTTTCTGAGTGAGTTCGGCATGTCTGTGCTGTTCTTATAACATTTGCAATATGTGAATCAGCAATCCCAGTGAAAAGACAGATGAATTGCAGGGTGTGGAGACAAGAGTCACACCTTGGTCCCGAGCCCACCTCTGCCTCCCAGGCTGTGCAACCTCGGGCAAGTTACTTAATCCCTTTGGATACTGGCTTCCTCGTCTCTAAAATGGGCATCACATCTGGAGCAGTTAGGCGCTTTCAGTGTAACAGGAAATCCAACCAAATTGGCTTTAAGCATAGGACATTTGATGGGCTCACACACCTGGGAGTCTGTAGATTGCAAGGGCTTCAGGGCAGCTGGGGACACCTCAGTGATGTCCTCAATGACCAGGGTCTTTCTCAGTCTACACTGCTGTCCACAGTGCTGATTTCATTCCAGTGGGGCTCCCCTCAGGGTCTCAGGATGGCAGCCAGAGCAATCAGACCTCCTGGTTTTCTTGTTCACATTTAGGTGAAGACAGAAACTAGCTTTTCCCGGGGCTTTCTCTCTAGCTCAAGGAAAACAAAAATTCTAGAAGCCCCAGCAGACTTCCGCTGAATCCCATTGAGCCAAATTGGTCATAAGCCCATTTCTGAACCCATCACTGCCAAGGGGATGGGATTACTTTGAATTGTTTTGATCAATCAGGACCCCCCCAATGGATCTGGCATCCACACCCTAACCCTATGGCTACCACACAACAGAGGGGAGTGGAGAAAAGCCCCAGTGCATGTAATAACATCTCCTTCACCTACAAGGTTGCTGGGAGGGGTGAACAACAGGACACTGTGAGAGCTTCTGGTAGGGGGACAAACAACCAGAGTCACTTCCTTTCCAATTATAGTTCAGCCTCCAAAGAAAATTTAAATTGCTTTTCTGGGAGGGAGTGAATGAACTATATCATCTGTATGGAATGGCTCACCAGGCTGAGCTATTAGAAAGCCTTCCAGGCCACCTTAGTCCCTGAGAGGTGAGTGCCTGGAGGCACAGCGGGGTCCAGGCTGAACTGCCCCACACGGAGTCTGTGCGGAGCTGAAGTGCCAGCGGCAGGGGCTTAGCCGACTCCTTTCTCTCTAAGTCCCCCAGCAGTGGTGGCCGCATGACCCAGCTCTGCTCCATGAGATGCAAGAGAAGGTGGCTGCCAGGCTGCTGGGAAAGTCTGTGCATTCTCGATGGAGATGTTGCACCCCACCCTCGCCCTGCTGACTGAAGATGCGGTGGCCGCAGCAGCTATAACATCTCTAGACCACGAAGGTGTACCCCCAGTATAGCAGTGATACCAGCCCTGATGCCAACAGATGCCCACCTCATTCAAACCCTATTTGGGTTGAGCCATAGTGGCGGCCTTGAAAACCCACCGCGCAATCTCCTGCTGCAGTGGGCGTCATGGGAGGCTCTGCTGTTTCCCTTCTGAGTCCATCACCCCATTCATGGTGAGACAGGCCTGGGCCCCTTTGCTGCAGGGCTGGCACCTGGACAAACATCTCCTTGAACAACAAAATACAAAGAAACTATAAGGGACTAAAAATAACTGCGTGCATGCACAGTTGGGGCAAATTATGGACAACAAGATACAAAAAGACCAAAGAGCCCAGCTGCCACTTCTGAAGAGCTGGGAGCAAAAGCAGGGTGTCAGGAACAAAAGCAGGGCACTGCGCATGCCCCCTGCACTCAGCACCACCAAAGGGGGCGGGTAGGCCGCCTAAGCCACACCTCTGGCCCCACCCCCTGGACCCGCCCCTACCCTCACCCCATATAAGGAACCGGCTCGTAGCAACCCTTCCCCCCCAGCCCCCCCCACCCCACCCCCGAGCAAATGAGCAAGGGAAAGTGTTACTTGTTCTAACTCCCCCCTGCTGCAGCAGGGGCCCCAATAAAGCCTTGCCTAAATTTGTATCCGGCCTCTGATCAATTTCTATTGATTAAGGAGACCAAGAACCCTGGTCAGTCACAATGGATGGGAGGCCACACTCCCCATGAGCCTGGCTGGTGGGTCGGAGAGGCTCATCCCCATGAGATGTGGCCAGTTTCCCACAGGCAACGCTGGATCGGAGGCTCCGCCATCACCCTGACCGAGCCCGGCTTGGACCTGCACGGCCGGCTGAGGGTTCCTACAGGAAAGATCGAATCCAGGGAGGCGCGACAGTGCTCCCTCAGGAACAGCCGAGGAGCAGTAGAGTGGGGCATCTGTGGAGGTGGTGTGGGTGCGAGGGGAGTCATTGAAGAAGGACTGGGGGCGGGGCGGGGACAGAGAACCTGGGGAGTTCTCCCACGCACTGCAGGCTGTGTCTTCATGCAGGTGAGATTCAGGTGTGAACAGCCAGGCAACCCCCGTTTCCAAGATTCGGCTGCCCCAAGTGGAGATCAAGCACCCAGTGCCCAGGAAAGAGCGACTGCAGCCTCTCTGAGCGCCTACTCTAACCCGGCCACAGGGGCAATCCTCTTTTAAACACACACAGTGCCGTGAAAGAAAGAAAAGCAACTCCCATCAGAGCAGTAACTGTTGCTAATTCTGTCCCAGACATTATGTAGAAAGAACCTTAACCACCAGGAGTGTTGTGAATTTCTCAAAAGGCTAGAAATTCAATCGATCTCCCCCAGCTAGAGGAACTGGGGGCCCTCCTGTTTGATCTGCAAATTATAACAAGAGTGTTGATTACACAAAAGCGGGAATTTACAAGCTGCCAATGTGTATCTCAAGTGAGAAGCAATTTGAACACAGGCGTACACTTAAAGCTGTTTCCAATGTCTTCCGGAAACAGAAACACCTCTACAAACTCAGTTCAAGATCATGAAAGCTCTTTAAAAGCTCTACTCGGGATGTTGGAGCTTCCCCCTCTTCTGGATATGGCAATTATATAACTTCCTCCACTGTAAATCATAAGGAACAGAGTAGAGCAGGTGAATCACAATCTTTTTTACAGACAAGACATAAATTACCGTAATGACAAGACAAGACATGACATAAATTACCGTGAAGACGTCCAATCCCCAAATTCCAAAGCGCTGTCATCTGATAGAATGTGCTCGTCTCTTTTCCCACCTGTTATTCACAGAACTCAGTTTCCACAATTGGGATTCAGATGGAAACCAAGGCCCTGCCCTCTAACCGGGAGGCACGTGAGGCCACGACGAACAGCTCTACTAATTTTCCAAGAGAAGCTGGAAATCCTCTTTTTTTGGGGGGTGGGGCCGAGGTTGATAAGCTTAAAAAAATTTTTTTTTTAATTTTCTTTTGGAACTCTGAGGATAACAGGGTGAGGAGCTGGGGCCTCAATAACAGCAGGGATCTGCTGAAACAAATATGGAGCTGCCTCTTTGCAGAATGTTTGTGCAATTGTACTGCCATTCTTTAAGCCGCTTTATTAGGAGATTCTTTTATTTCTAGCTAAAAGCTAGAGAAGTTCTGAGAGCAAGTGAGGTGGGTGTTACAGTCTTGCAGGAATTAGCAAACTTTTCTTGAAGAAGCTGTAACACAGAGCTGGGACTCTCAGGTTTGGAAGCAGTTGCCCGTGGACAATGTACAGGTTGGAAAAGCCCTGGATAAGGAACAGATTCTTTGATCTTCTGAACACTGGAAAGTCAACTCTTCATAATACAGTGAAAAAAATTTTTTATATTGGAGCATAGTTGATTTACAATGTTGTGTTAGTTTCAGGTGTACAGCACAGTGATTCAGTTATACATATTTGTATACCTATTCTTTTTCAGGTTCTTTTCCCACATTGGTGATTACAGAGTAAAATCTCCTGTTTTTCAATGTTGGCAATTAAGTACAATTTCTATAAGAACAGAGTGGGTTCCACAAGGCTGGACCAAGTCTCCCTTGCGTGACCCCTCTCTGGTTCTCAGAACCCGGGACAAATCGGCAAGACCACACCTGCCCTGGTGTCTCCAGCCGAGCTCCTGGTGGGAGGGCTTCACGTGACTCTGCAAGTTCTGGTTCCACTGGTTCCCTCAGGCTCAGGCTTTCTCCTTTGTATTCCTTTGCTCAGGCTGCCCTGACAAAATACCACACAGCTTGTGGCTTAAACAACAGAAATGTATTATCTCTGTGTTTTGGAGGCTGGAAGTCCACGAGGCCGTTCTCCTTAGCTTGCAAATGGCCACCTTCTTGCTGCCTCTTCATATCTCTGTGCAGGCACCTCTCGTGTCCTTCTGTGTGTCCTTGTCCTCTTCTTAGAAGGACACCAGTGAGTGGCCTAGGACCCACCTGAATGGCCTCATTTTTAACTTAATGACTTCCTTATTATTATTTACATTTCTCTCTCCAACTGGGCTAGGATCTTCTTTTTTTAAATTGAAATATAGTTGATTTATAATATATAGTTTCAGATATACAGCATTCAATATTTGTATAGATTTTAGTCCCTTTAAAGTTATTACAAAATAATGGCTATATTCCCTGTGCTATACAATATATCCTTATAGCTTATCATTTTTTCTTTCTTCTTTTATTTGGCTGCATTGTATCTTAGTTGTGGCACACGGGCTCTCTGTTGCGGCGTACGGGCTTCTCTCCAGTTTCTCTCTGGTTGAGATGTGCAGGCTCAGTAGTTACGCGCATGGGCTTAGTTGCCCATGGCATGTGGGATCTTAGTTCCCCGACCAGGGATCGCACCCGCGTCCCCTGCATTGGAAGGCGGATTCTTAACCACTGGACCACCAGGGGAGTCCCCAAGCTTATCTATTTTATACATAATAGTTTGTCCCGCTTAATCCCCTCCCCCTATCTTGCCCCTCCCCCATCCCTCTCTCCACTGGTAACCACTAGTTGGTTCTCTATATCTGAGTCTGTTTCTTTTTTGTTATAGTCACTAGCTTTTTGACTTTTTTAGATTCCACATATCAATGATATCATTTAGTGTTTGTCTTCCTCTGTCTGACACATTTCACTAAGCATAATACAGTCCAAGTCCACCCATGTTGCTGAAAATGGCAACATTTCATTCTTTTGATGGCTGAGTAATATTCCATTGCATATATATATATATATATATATATATATATACACACACATATACACACACACCATATCTTCTTTAGCCATTCACCTGTTGATGGACACTTAGGTTGCTTCCATGTCTTGGCTATTGTAAATAATGGTGCAGTGAACACTGGGGTGCATGTATCTTTTTGATAGTGTTTCCATTTTCTCAGGGTATATACCCAGGAGTAGAATTGCTGGATCATGTGGTAGCTCTATTTTTAGCTTTTTGAGGAAACTTCATACTGTTTTCCACAGTGGCTGCACCAAGTTACATTCTTCCCAACAGTGTACAAGGGTTCCCTTTTCACCCCATCCTCACCAACATTTTTTCTTTGTAGACCTTTTGATGTTAGCCATTCTGGCACATTCTGAGGTACTGAGAGTTAGGACTTTAACATGTGAATTTTCTTTTTAAAAGTCTTTATTGAATTCGTTACAATATTGCTTTTGTTTTACGTTTTGGTTTTTTTGGCTGCAAGGCATGGGATCAAACCAGGGATCGAACTCGCACTCCCTGCATTGGGAGGCAAAGTGCCAACCACTGGACCGCCAGGGAAGCCCCAACATGTGAATTTTTTTTTTTTTTTTAAAGAAGATGTTGGGGGTAGGAGTTTATTAATTAATTAATTTATTTTTGCTGTGTTGCGTCTTCGTTTCTGTGCGAGGGCTTTCCCTAGTTGTGGCGAGCGGGGGCCACTCTTCATCGTGGTGCGCGGGCCTCTCACTATCGCGGCCTCTCTTGCTGCGGAGCACAGGCTCCAGACGCGCAGGCTCAGTAGTTGTGGCTCACGGGCCTAGTTGCTCTGCGCGGCATGTGGGATCCTCCCAGACCAGGGCTCGAACCCGTGTCCCCTGCATTAGCAGGCAGATCCTCAACCGCTGCGCCACCAGGGAAGCCCCAACATGTGAATTTTGAGAGGGACATAATTCAGTCCATAATACTTTCTACCGCAGTTAGCCGTGCCTCAATTCCTACCCAAAGGTGAGGGGAACGGGAATATGGTCATACCATACTGTTGAATTTCCAGAAGACCTCAGACCAGATCACACCCTCACTAAACTTGGAAGCACTGAACTGATGTCTTCAGAACTGTCTTGAACCCTCAGACAACTCCACAGCCTCTTCCCCCCTCTCCCACCTTCTCTGCAGGTCTGGGGTTTATAAACAGAAGTCATAGGTTCCTATTTCATAACACACTGCGGTAGGTATAGCCCCCAAAGGCAGCCACATGTAACTTCTTCCATTTCTGACTGAGCACATCACTTATGCCATCAAGAGGTGGAGACTACGTGCCCTCCATCCGAGTTGACTCTGGTGACTTGCTTTGACCAACAGCATGTAGTGGGAGTGATGCCCTGCCAATGTATCACCTAAGAGGCCTGCAGCTTCCACTTTTGCCCTGTTAGAACCCTGAGGCCACCATGCTGTGCCGAAGCCCGAGCTAGCCTGGAGGAGGCAAACAAAGATGCCCCGTCCGACAGCTCCAGCCTAGCCAACAGCAGATTACGGTCACGCACGTGACCCCGGTGAGACACCAGGCTAGTGAGAAATAATAAACCATGGTTGTTTTAAGCCATTCAGTTTTGGGGGTAGTTTTTTAACGTAGCATTACTGAAACACCCCTTCTCAGAGACAACCCTCCCCTGTTCTTTCTATTAGTTTAACGATAGTCCAATTACTGTGCTCAGTTCAATGTTAGAGAAAAAAATATTTTCTTTCATATGAAAGAGAGGTGAACTGAATTGTGGAAATTTCTTACAGTTACGTCTTCTGTTGCTCTCCAAGCCTTCGTTTTACATGGTGTTATGTGTAGATACTATATAAGAGGGTTATTTTTCATATAGAAGATGCAAGCTACATAGACAGAGACTAGGCATTTTTGATGAGACTACACTCGCTATGGATTTAGTCCAACTAAGAACAAGGAAACCACTGTTGCACAGAGATACTGGGGACAGTGTCCCTCGAAGTACCACATACAACTCTTGCCCTTTGAAGTTTCATGTTTATGATGTAGTCAGCTGGTCTTCGCTGCACCATATTGCAGTTGGGAGTGTTTTGTTCTTTTGTTTTTTAAATTAAAAAAAAATGTTTACTTTACATTGGAGTACAGTTGATTTACAATGTTGTGTTAGTTTCAGGTATACAGCAAAGTGATTCAGTTATACATGTGCATGTATCTAATGTTTTTCAAATTCTTTTCCCATTTAGGTCATTACAGAATATTGAGCAGAGTTCCCTGTGTTACACAGTAGGTCCTTGTTGGTTATCTATTATATATATAGTAGTGTGTATGTGTTAATCCCAAACTCCTAATCTATCCCTCCCCCGCCACCTTTCCCCTTGGGTAACCATAAGTTTGTTTTCAAAGTCTGTGAGTCTGTTTCTGTTTTGTAAAGAAATTCATTTGTATCATTTTTTAAAGATTCTGCCTATAAGTGATACCCTATGATATTTGTCTTTCTCTTTCTGACTTACTTCACTTAGTGTGATAATCTCCAAGTCCATCCATGTTGCTATAAATTGCATTATTTCATTCTTTTTTAATGGCTAATATTCCACTGTATATATATGTACCACATCTTCTTTATCCATTCATCTGTTGATGGACATTTAGGTTGTTTCCACGTCTTGGCTATCGTGAATCGTGCTGCTGTGAACAGAGGGGTGCATGAATCTTTTCGAATTATGGTTTTCTCCAGATATATGTCCAGGAGTGGGATTGCTGGATCATATGTTGGGAGTGTTTTGTTTTTTAAAGTGAAAACCAAGGCACAGAGAGATTGAATAATTTACTCCAAGGCAAGGTGTTGGTAGACTTGAGCGAACCTGGGAGGGTCCTGGTGGCAATATCGAGTCAGGCCTTCTCGGTGTCGACACAGTGTGATGGGAAGGAGTGTGAGGGGCCGGGTGGGTGTGCAATGCCCTGAGGGCCAGGCCTTGTCTTGTGCATCCTTGTAGCTCCTCCAACACCTTCGTCCTCAGTGTGCATTAAGTCCCACTGACTCTCACTCTGTGTGTGAAACACTCCAGAGAGTGGAGAGACCTGGGTCCATGCTCTGGGTCACCTACCCCCCAGCTGCGTGATGCTGGGCACATCAGTAAATGAAGCCTCAGTTTTCTCATCTTCACAGTGAGACTATTAACACTCCTACTGCAACAACTACCAGTACTTCAAAGCATTGTGCTAAGATAAAATTTAGAAAAGGAATGTGAGAACCCTATCAACTGGAAAGTCAAAAACTGATGTTAGGGACTTCCCTGGTGGTGCAGAGGTTAAGAACCTGCCTGCCAATGCAGGGGACACAGGTTTGATCCCTGGCCCGGGAAGATCCCACGTGTCGCGGAGCAACTAAGCCCGTGCACCACAACTACTGAGCCTGCGCTCTAGAGCCCGCGAGCCACAACTACTGAGCCCATGCACCACAACTACTGCTCCCACGAGCCACAACTACCGAGCCCATGTGCCACAACTACTGAACCTGTGCGCCTAGAGCCCGTGCTCCGCAACAAGAGAAGCCACTGCGATGAGAAACCCGCGCACTGCAACGAAGAGTAGCCCCCACTCTCTGCAACTAGAGAAAGCCCGTGTGCAGCAACGAAGTCCCAACACAGCCAAAAATAAATAAATAAATAGGTAAATACATAAAAACAAAAAAAACCCTGATGTTACTATTATGGGACATCCTGCTTCCTCTCTTGCATTCTTTTTATAATTTCAGGACATAATGCGTCTGACATAATGCAGGGGAGAGGCCTCCACAGGAAATTGGGAGACTTGGGTTTTAGTTTTATCTCTACAAGTTATTGACCCTGGGCCTTGGGGAAAATCTCTTAATTTTCCTGCATCTCAGTTTCCCCAGGGGTTACAATCTTAGCATTCTATGGTTTTCTACAAGGCCATTGCTTCTGAAAGTTTTATGGAATGCCACTAGGCATTAAGGAACAGCCTCCCGATCACCGGTGGCTGAGATGCATATGGCCGTGGAAATGGACGAAATTATTAAAATTGCCTTCAATAAACTGTAGTCGCAGCTACATACCACACTCCTATATAGGTATAAAAAAAGATCGGAAGCTCTGGAAATATATTAAAGTACACCATTAGAGTTATATTGATATTTGTAAAAATTAATTCACAACTTAGGAGACTCAAGCACTCCTATCCCAGTGGAACAAGTATGGCATAGGCTATTAAATGTGGTTGTTTTATTTTCCCCAGAGAAAACTACATATGACTAGTTTTTTAACATGATAACTGTTTAAATAGAAAATTATCTATTTTAAAATGTTACATTTGAGTGCCTTTAGATTTCAGATTGTATTCTTCCTCAAGCTAAAACTTCAAAATTGTTGCTGATATGAGGAAATGTCTTAATTCAGCTCTTTGTCTGTTGGGGCCTTTGTATTGGGAAAGAAAATACATTCCTTTGAGAACATGAAGCTTGCTATGACCCTGCTGAGTTATGAATAGTTTGTGCTATCCAGAAACAGTACTCAATTTAAAAATACCATTTTAAAGACATCATTTGTTGTTTGACTACTGTTTCCTATTTCATACAAAAATTGGAAAACTAGAATAGCAAGCTCTGTTCTCCTGGAACTTATACCCTCATTTGTTTGATGTCTCCTTCCAATTTGAAAATGCTGCATGTTACACATTCATGGTATAAAATGAAAGTGAGCTACCAACATTCTGTTTGATAATTTTGAGGGGGAGGAAGAAAAAATATATGACATCATTTGAAATCTCAAGAAGCAACCAGCATTTGCAATGAGCGCTGCTGTTTTCAGGTACTGTCCATAGGTCATTATTTCCCATCTTTTCTCAGCTCTCAACCCTCCCAAATGGAGTGGTCAAAGGCTCATCAATCCAATGAAATACAGAAGTAAAGAAAGAATCAGTGAAGGGCAGGACTCCCAGGATGGTGAAGTTAGGCACTCAACAGACCCTCTCTCCAGCAAAACAACTAAACTGGTGAAAATTACAAAAAAGCAATCAAGTCTCTAGAAATTGCTCAAAGGGCATACAGCAAATGAAGAAAAAGTCATTCAAGAAAATCTATTAAGGGCTACCCTGGTGGCACGGTGGTTAAGAATCCGCCTGCCAATGTAGGGGACAGGGGTTCGAGCCCTGGTCCGGGAAGATCCCACATGCCGCGGAGCAACCAAGCTTGTGCACCACAACTACTGAGCCCACGTGCCACAACTACTGAAGCCCAGGCACCTAGAGCCGGTGCTCTGCAGCAAGAGAAGCCACTGCAATGAGAAGCCCATGCACGGCGACGAAGAGTAGCCCCCGCTCGCCGCAACTAGAGAAAGCCCTCGTGCAGCAATGAAGACCCAACGCAGCCAAAAATAAATAAATTAAATAAATAACTTTATTTAAAAAAAGAAAATCTATTAAACCTCAGAAAGCGCAGCGAGCGTCTGTGGCATTGGAAGCGCCCCCAGCTTCCTTGCCGGCACCCGCAGCTCTGTAGTAGGGATGTGCTCCACGGGACCCTCCGCTCTGGGCGGGCCCCAGCTCCCAGCCTGAGGCTGTGGTCTCACTCCGGGCCCCCACCCCCCATCCTGCAGCCGCTCTTCTCTGGAAGTACAGCCAAAAGCACCAGTATCCCCTTCCCCACCTGCCCCACTTGCTCCTGGGTAGAAGCTGTCCTCCAGATGAGAATACTGGGGTCCCTGCCACACCACCGCAGCCCAGCTCATGGGCGAAAAAGGTGGAGGCTCCACGCTGCCGGGAACAAGCCAGAAGACCAGGGGTGCCGAGGTCCCGCAAACGGTCGTGAAGTTCCCAAACAATCTGGGGAAAGTGGGCCCCTGACCCCAGCGCTGTTCAGTGGTGCAGGGGTTGAGCTTGGGGGTGGAGGGGGTTGGAGGGACTGGGAAAGGCAAGCCTAAGGACAGAGCTCAGAGCTGTACTGAGAGGACTGACCTCACCTGGAGCACAATGGAGGACTCCACGCCTAGGGACGCTGTCAACAGCAATGGAGGTCTCGGAGGAAACTAAGAGGCTGGTAACTTTGATACAAGGAAAGCAGCAGAGCAGCCAGAAGTGTAACAGGACCAGGAAGAAGCCGTGCAGGAGAACCTCCCTGGGATCACAACCAACGCTGTGCACATGCTCTAGGCCCAGGGGGCTCTGGGGGGCAATCAGAGCTGGATGTGGAGCTGAGCGTCCCCCAAGTCTCAAACAGACCCAGCGACACATGGAGACCTCACTGACTCAAGGGGCTTAAACACAACCTCTGACCAAACCTTGACTGAAAACGAAGTCATCCTGAGGTAGGAGATAGCTGGGCCCCTGGGCTGGACAGCTGGCATTTGTCAAGTGGAGAAACACTGAAGCTTTGTTCTCACCCAGACACTCCAAGGACAAAGCTAGTGGCAGAAGCCGAGCTCTGCCGGACTAGAGAGATAAGAGGACCACTCCTGAGGTCAAAGAAACTTTCCCAACTGCACAGGAGCAGAAAGACTCCTTGGGGGTCAAAAAGGAGGGGACGCCGCCCCATAATAGGTGATGCCAAGACCTCCACAGACCTCTGCAGTGGAATCCGTCTGAGCAAAACGTTGCTCACACATGTCGGGGAGGGTCCCAGGGCAGGTCAGGTGTGAAGAAAGAAACAAGATAACTGGCCAAAGGTAAACAAAGACCGAGAAGGACTGTCCTATATTAGTCTTTACTGCGCTCCTCATTCAAGATGTCCCCACTCCTTTCCCCGTGTGTATTTCTGCCTTGCTTCAGACTTAAATAAATAAACTGTTTCTCTCTGTCTCTCCCATACGTTGTGCTATGTCTATTATAATAAACTCTGTACCTGTTTTTGCAGTTTTTGCCTCCTTGAAACATTCTTGCTTTCAAACGGGGCAAGAGCCAGGGGACTTTGCTTCTAGCCTCTAGCCCCTGGTTGACTGGCGGCTAGGTTCAATCCCTGAGCAGGGAAATAAGATCGTGCTTCAAGACTGCTGTCCCTCCGGGAACAATCGGACGCAAGGTCAACTTCTAGGGAACCAGGCTTAGAAAGACGATCTCAGTTGCCCCCGGCAGGCTGGAAGACTGTGTGATGTCCAAGGCTGCCCCCTGCCGCCCCCGGGGGGCAGTCAGAGAGGAGCAGTCGGACGACTCTAAGGTACCCCCAAACTGACAGCAACTCCCAGCCACCCACGAATCACCGTACAGTGTCAAAACCTGACCAGCTCTGGGGGCTCGAGCACAGCGTTGACCACTAACTGGCTTATGCACAGCAGAGGTGATTCCTTGGGGACCAGGCCAAAAGGCAGGAGCAAGGTGGTGGAAGACTGAGCGAGGACCTGAGAGGCTGACACTGTGCGGAGCTGGACTTTGCAGGACCACCCAGCAAACGACAGCAACAGCAGCTACAGGGGTGGGTTGGGGGTCTGTGTGTCAATACCCACAGTCGCCCCAAAATATGATCTGAAATGTGCAGTTTTCCACAACAATAAATCACAAGATATGCAAAGAATCAGAACGTGTGACCCACACACAAGAGAAAGAAAGCATACGATAGAGATTGCCTCTGCAGGGGTCCAGAGAGTGGACCTAGCCGACAAAGACGTCAAAAGAGCTATTATAAATATGATGTTCAAAGAAGTAAAGAAAACCATGCTTAGAGCACTGAAGTAAGGTATAATGACAATGTCTCATCAAAGAAAATACAGTATCCCCTCCCCATCCGTGGTTTCGCTTTTTGCGGTTTGTTACCTACAGTCAACTGGGGTTCAAAAATAGTAAATGGAAAATTCCAGAAATAAACAATTCATAAGTTTTAAATGGTGTGCCATGTTGAGTAGCTTGATGAAATCTTGCACCGTCCTGCTCCTTTCCCCCCAGGATGTGACTTATCCTTTTGCGCCGTGTATCTACACTGTATATGTTGCCCTCCCCTTAATATAGGAGAAGACATGGTATATACAGGGTTCAGTTCTCTCCTCAGTTTCAGGTGTCTGCTGGGGGTCTTGGAACATATTCTCCATGAATAAGGTGGGACTACTGTATCAATAAAGAGATAAAAACTCTTAAATAAAAAGAACCAAACAGGGCTTCCCTGGTGGCGCAGTGGTTGAGAGTCCGCCTGCCGATGCAGGGGACATGGGTTCGTGCCCCGGTCCGGGAGGATCCCACGTGCCGCGGAGCGGCTGGGCCCGTGAGCCGTGGCCGCTGAGCCTGCGCGTCCGGAGCCTGTGCTCCGCAACGGGAGAGGCCACAACAGTGAGAGGCCCGGGTACCAAAAACAACAAAAACAAAAACAAAAAAAGAACCAAATAGAAACCCTGGGCTAAAATGTACAAACTGAAATGCAAATTTCACAGAAGGGTTCAACAGTAAATTTGACCAGGCAGAGAAATCAAAAGGAAAATCAGAAAATACTTTGAGATGAATGAAAAGGAAGATGCAGCGTACCAAAACTTACGAGGTGCAGCTAAAGCAATGCTTAGAGGGAATTTTATAGCGGTAAATCCCTATATTAAGAAAGAAGAAAGATCTCAAATCAATAAACTAACCCTCTACCTTAAGACACTGGAAAAAGAAGAGCAAAGTAAATCTAAAGCAAGCAGAAGGAAGAAAATAAGATGAGGGTGAAAATTAATAATGTAGAGAAGAGAAAAACAATAGAGAAAAGAAATGAAACCAAAACTGGTTATTTGAAAAGATTAACAAAATTGACAAACTCTTAGCTAAGTTGACCAACAGGAAAAAAAAAAAGACTCAAATTATTAGAATTAGGAATGGAAGAGGGAACATTATTATTGATCATAAAAAAATTATGAGAATACCTTGAAAATTGTATGCCAAAATTAGATGACTTAGATTAAATGGACAAATTCCTAGGAAGACACAAAGTACCAAAACTGATTACAGAAGCAGACAATCTGAATAGATCCATATCAGGCAAAGAGATCAAATTGGTAGTTTGAAAACTTCCCGAAAAGAAAAATCCAAGTCCAGTTGGCTTCACTGATGGATTCTACCAAGCATTCAAAGAACAAATAACAGTAATTCTTCACAAACTCTTCCAAAAAATAGAAGAGGTAGGAACACTTACCAACTCTGAAGCCAGTATTACTCTGATACCAAAACCAGACAAAGATACACAAGGAAAGAAAATTAAGGAGCAATACCCCTTACGAATATAGACACAAATATTGTCAACAAAATACTAGAAAGTATAATCCATCAACACGTAAAGAGGATTA
Source organism: Lipotes vexillifer (assembly GCF_000442215.2). NCBI lineage: Eukaryota > Metazoa > Chordata > Mammalia > Artiodactyla > Lipotidae > Lipotes > Lipotes vexillifer. The sequence goes on along the minus strand of NW_006795975.1, from coordinate 1,133,169 downwards.
TATGCCGTGAGCAAGTGGGATTTATACCAGCAATACAAGATTGGTTTACATATATTAAGGTAATACACATTATTAATTTAACAGAACATCCATATTAGAAAGGAAGAATTAAAACTATCTCTATTTGCAGCTGACAATCTTGTACATAGAAAATCTTAAGAAAATCACTAAAAAAATTATTAGAACTGATAAACAAGTTCAGCAAAGTTACAGAGTACAAGATAAATATACAAATGTCAATGTTATTTCTATACTCTAAAAATGAACATCCCAAAACTGAAATTAAGAAAACAATTTTGTTTACAATAGCATCAAAAAGAATAAAATATTTAGGCATAAATTTAACAGCAGAAACACACAAATTGTACACTGAAAACTACAAAACACTGTTGAAAGAAAGTGAAGAAGATGTAAATTAATAGATAAGGATGATATAAATCATGGATTGGAAGATTATTATCATTAACATGGCAAGATTCCCCAAATTGACTTACAGAGGCAATGCAGTTCCTATCAAAATCCCAGCTGCTGTTTGCAGAAGCTGATAAGCTGATTCTAAAATTCATATGGAAATGCAAGGGACCCAGGATAGCAAAACAATCTTGGAAAAGAAGATCGAAATTGAAGGACTCACATTTCTAAATTTAAAAACTTGCTTCAAAGCTACAGTAATAAATACAGTGTGGTACTAACATAAGTAGTCACATAGATCAATGGAATACTGAGAATCCATAAATAAACCCTTACGATTATCATCAGTTGGTTTTAACAAGGGTGCCAGTATAATTTAAAAAGGAAAGAAGAATCTTTTCAGCAAATGGTGCTGAGATACCTGGATATCATATGTGAAAGAAAATTTGGACCCCGACAGCACACCATACACAAAAATTAACTCAAAATGGGTTGGAAAGCTGAAACTATAAAACTCCTGTAGGAAAATGTAGAGGTAATTTTTGTGACATTGGGTTAGGTGATGGTTTCTTAGATATGACACCAAAAGCACAAGCAACAAAAGAAAAAGTAGATAAATTCAACTACACCAAAATTGAAAACTTTTGTGCATGAAATGACATTATCATGAGAGTGAAAAGACAACCGTACAGAATGGGAGGAAATATTCGCAAATCATATATCTGGTACGGGACTCACTTCTAGAATATATAAAAAACTCTGGCAACTCAGTAATTAAAAGACAGATAACCTAATTTAAATATATTTGAGCAAAGTATACATTTTTTCAAAGACAGATGAGTGGCCAAAGAGACCATGAAAACGTGATCAATATCAGTAATCATTAGGGAAATGCAAATGAAAACCACAATGAGATACCATTTTATACGTACCAGGACGGCTATAGTAAAAATGCAGAAAATAAGTGTTAGTGAGTATTATAGAAGAACTGCAACCTTCATATATTTTGCTAGTGGAAGAGTGTAAAATGGTGCAGCCGCTGTGGAAAACAGTTGGGCAGTTGCTCAAAGAGTCAAATATAGAACTACCATAAGACCCAGCAATTCCACTCCTAGGTATATACCCAAGAGAATTGAAAATGTACATTCACACATCAACTCGTTCGTGACTACTCATAGCAGCGTTATTAATAGTAACTAAAAGGTGGAAACAACCCAAACATCTATCAACTGATAGATGGATAGAAAAAATGTGGTACAAAAAAAAAAAAGTGGTACATCTGAACAATTGACTATAATTTGGCAATAAAAAGGAATATAACACTGATACACACTACAACTTAGATGAACCTTGAAAACATTATGCTAAGTAAAAGAAGCTAGTCAGAAAAGACTACATGTTATTTGGGCCCTTTTATATGAAATGTCCAGAGAAGGCAAATCAGTGGAGAAAGAAAGATTAATGGTACTTAGGACTGGGGGTTAAGAATGTGAATAACCGCTTAGGGAACAGGGTTTTTTGTGTTTTGTTTCTTTTTTGAGGGACAAAAATGTTCTAAATGTAGATTGTGGTGATGGTTACACAGCCCTGTGAATATACTAAAAAAACGGAATTGTATACATTAAATGAGTGAATTACACGATAATATAATTACACAATAATTATATCTCAATAAAAGTATTAAAAAATCAATGTAGAGGGACTTCCCTGGTGGTCCAGTGGTGAAAACTCCGAGCTTCCACCGCAGGGGACACGGGTTTGATTCCTGGTTAGGGAACTAAGATCCCATATGCCATGTGACGCAGCCGAAGAAAAAAAAAAAAAAAAAAAAATCAACGTGTGTTTTCCTTTATGAAGAAAAGGTACTGATTGTCAATCTTCCCACTTACAAAATCTTGATATTAATGCCCCTTACTCAAAAAATATTCATACTAATGTTAAAAACAGTACTTACTGCTCCAGAATCATCCTTAATGGGGAAAGATGCCTAGAGTGATTTTCCAGATACATAAGACTGAAAACCAATGGGCGTAGGCGGCCCGAATTTTAGTCTCACTGAATGCTACCAGACTGACTGCAAACAGTTTCTGGAAAACAATAAATTAGAAGAAAATACCTTATTTGTCGTAAAAATAACACAGTTACCAGGAAGCCGTGGGTTTATATTTGGAGGAATCATTTTACATGACCAACTCTTGGTATGAAATGAAATCCCTTTCAACTAAAAATTCTGGCAGATTTTTTTTTTCCTCATGGGGATTTCACAATTTTATTCACACACCTTTTTTAAAAGAGAGAAACTCCTTTGTAAACATGATCTGTTTCTCATACTTTCCAGTGGCTGATTAGATCCACATTTTTGAGCAGATGGCAGTTGAGGATATGCTAACAAAAAGAAAACACATTTTAATTTTCTTTATTAAATCACTTAAATAACTCATTCCTTAGAAAAAATATGGCCAAAGTCACAAAGCTATTTAAGCAGTGACAGTGGAAATTGAGTGGTCATAGGACAGGGAAAAGGCTGATTTTCTTTAATAACAAGAAGCAGCAGCGATGCTCTCTAGATACTTCCATCTCTCCCTTTCCACCTAGGAACAGTTCCAGATAAGGCAGGAATTGCCCTGAGCCTGGGTGTTTCATACACTCAGGGGATTGAAAATCTTAGCAGGAGATGATCTTCAACTCAGCACACTTAGCACTTTCTCTGGTTACAACTGAAGGAGACATGAAGGGTTCACTGTATTTATCGCCACACTCAGAAGAGCACCAGGTGTGTGATGTGACCGTGAAAACTGACCTGCCATATTCTCCTTTCGAGCAAAAGTGTCACAACCTCTTCTTCAAGAGGCTTTTCCCACTTTATGATGTTTTCTTGCTCCCTTCTGGGAAGAGTAGATATTTTCTATATTTTCTATCAGGACAAAGAGAAGCGTTTTGAACTGTCAAATAGGCTGTTGCCTTTATTTCTTCGAGGTATGGATTCCATCTGCTTCATCCCTGGAATGTAAACCAGCCAGGCAGTCGTTCTTTGTCCATGGATGAAGAAATGGCGCAGCACCCCCTGATCTTCGTCAAATCTGCTCTGAGTTACAGGAGTTTACTAATGAAACTGTGGATGGAACTGCCGTGGCAGGCCTGCAGCCCTTACGACCTGACCTGTGGATTGTGGGTTCATGAGACAAAGTGAAGCAGAGGGAGGAGTTGACCCACATCATTGGAGAGGAAAAGTCAAATCTGCTCTGAGTTACAGGAGTTTACTAATGAAACTGTGGATGGAACTGCCGTGGCAGGCCTGCAGCCCTTACGACCTGACCTGTGGATTGTGGGTTCATGAGACAAAGTGAAGCAGAGGGAGGAGTTGACCCACATCATTGGAGAGGAAAACACTCTGGGGCTTCCCTGGTGGCGCAGTGGTTGAGAGTCCGTCTGCCGATGCAGGGGACACGGGGTCGGGCCCCAGGCCGGGAAGACGCCCC
>NW_006795975.1:1121357-1127277 GCF_000442215.2 Lipotes vexillifer | reverse complement strand
TTCCCTGGTGGCGCAGTGGTTGAGAGTCCGCCTGCCGATGCGGGGGACACGGGTTCGTGCCCCGGTCCGGGAGGATCCCACGTGCCGCGGAGCGGCTGGGCCCGTGAGCCGTGGCCGCTGAGCCTGCGCGTCCGGAGCCTGTGCTCCGCAACGGGAGAGGCCACAGTGGTGAGAGGCCCGCGTACCGCAAACAAACAAACAAACAAACAAACAAAAACACTCTGGAATGCCAGAAAATGAGATTAGCTAGGATTTAAACTGCCTGAATATTCAGTGACTTAAGGGCTGATAGCATTTGAACAGGTAAAGAAAAAAACATGGCACTAGTTGTACAATAGTTGAAATGCACAGTAGGTTTTGCTCCTGTTCTGCTTTAATGGTGGACACACTGATAAAGTCCATTCTCATACTTTTTTTTTTTTTTTTTTTTTTTTTTAATGCAAAACAGTTTAACATATATACTGTGCCTCGGTTTCATCTAAAGAAATAGTAAATTTCTTCTATTCAATAAATATTGAGGGAAATTATTCAGGAAGATGAAAATAAATCTACATGAAAGTAGGGAATTACAGGAAGAATAAACATTACTAGAAACAAAAACTATGTGAGGAAATATAAAGAATATTAAAAAGTAAAAGACTATTGGCTGTTTAAAGCACAAAAAAGGCAATTTATTGCAGAATGTCTACATATGTAGTATACATATAGAGAAAACAGACAGATAGATACAGGTATATAGATATGTAAATTTAAAACTTCCACTCATCAAATGATACCAATAAGCAAATAAAAGTCACAACTGGAAGAAAATATTTTCAATACATATATGCAACAAAAGCCTTGTATCCTTCAAGTCTGAATATCTTGTGCAGCAGAATAAGAAAAAGACAAACATCCCAATACAATGATAAGCAAAAGACTTCAACTGGCATTTCACAAAACATATCCAAATGGCCATGAAGCATATGAAAATGTGCCAAGCACCCCTACTCATCAAGGAAATGCAAACTAAAATCACAAGTTACTACTATTACATATCTCCCAGAATGGCTAAACTTTAACATATAACAAATCCAAGTGATGATAAAGATATGGAGCAACTGGGACCTCTATACATTGCAGGTGGGAGTGCAATATGGTGCAAATGCTTGGGACTATTCTATGTTACTTCATAAAAAAATTAAACTTACATGTATCTAGTAACCAAGTGATACTACTCCTAGGTAAACATTCGAAAGAAACAGTGCAAATGTCCACAAAAAGCTTATTATATTAATGTTTATGAGAACTTTTTCTTAAGTATCCCAATGTGAAAACAACCTAAATGTTCATCTAGAAAGAAGTAGATAAACATGGGCATAGGCATATATAAGAACATTACACAGAAAAAAAAGAGAGACAGCCTGTTGCAAACCACAGATGAAGGGAATAATTGATAGTGCAGAAAAGAATGAAAATGGAAGGAAAGAAAATATCAAGAAGCTATGGTTCCCACACTTTGAGATGCTAACAAAGAATTTTTTTTTTTTTTGTGGTACGCAGGCCTCTCTCACTGTTGTGGCTTCTCCCGTTGAGGAGCACAGGCTCCGGATGCACAGGCTCACCGGCCCTGGCTCACGGGCCTAGCCGCTCCACGGCATGTGGTTTTTTCCCAGACCGGGGCCCGAACCCGTGTCCCCTGCATCGGCAGGCGGACTCTCAACCACTGTGCCACCAGGGAAGCCCATTCTCATACATTTTATTTATTTATTTAAAATTTTTTTCTTAGTGATGATCTATTTATTTATTTAGTTTTATTGAAATATAGTTGCCATACAATGTTATGTTAGTCTCAGGTGTACTCCACAGTGATTGGCATTTGACTATGTTATGAAATGATCACCATGAAAAGTCTAGTAATCATCTGTCCCCATACAAAGTTATTACAATATTACTGACCGTGTCAATTATGTTGTATATTACATTTCCGTGATATATTTATTATACAAGTGAAAACTTGTATATTCTCATACATTTTAATGGTATCCAGTTGAGAGTAAGAATCAGGTCTCCTTTCCTAATGGAAAGAATAGCCATACATTATCTGTTTCTCAGGACCTGTGGTCCATTGCACGCATCCTGCCTGCTCTCCTCACACTGTGATAGTGACACGCATCCACTTAGAGGGAAGACCTGTGTTCCCTCCCCTTGAACCCAGGCTGACCTTTGGAACTGCCTTGCCCGATAGGTTGAGGTGGAAGTGACACTGCGTGACTGCCGAAGGTCATCAAAGGTGAGACGGCTCTGCCTGGCTCTCTGAGTCACTTGTCCTTGGAACCGAGCCACCATGTTGTAAGGAAGCACAGGCTGACAGTGCCCCAGGCAACAGCCAGATGTGCGAGTGAGGGAACTTCCCCTGATCCCAGCTCCTAGTCTCCCGTTATCCGTCCAAAGCCCCCATGGTGTGGAGCAGGGACAAGCCATCCCCGCCTGAACCATGGCAACCGTGAGAGAGAACGAGGGACCATTGTTTTAAGCCATCTAGTGTTGGGATAAGTTGTATCTCAAGAGAAAATGTATGATTTTATGGCTTGGCTTGTTTCACAAAAAGGATTTGGTCATCTCCTCAAGCTTCATTCTCCCAGCACCACAAGTCAGTCACGTATTTATTTATTTATTTATTTAGAAACTGATTGGCTTTAGGTGCTTCTTTTTTTTTTTTTTTAAGATGTTGGGGGTAGGAATTAATTAATTAATTTTTGCTGTGTTGGGTCTTCGTTTCTGTGCGAGGGCTTTCGCTAGTTGTGGCAAGCAGGGGTCACTCTTCATCGCGGTGCGCGGGCCTCTCACTATCGCGGCCTCTCTCGTTGAGTAGCACAGGCTCCAGACGCGCAGGCTCAGTAGTTGTGGCTCACGGGCCTAGTTGCTCCGCGGCATGTGGGATCCTCCCAGACCAGGGCTCGAACCCGTGTCCCCTGCATTAGCAGGCAGATTCTCAACAACTGAGCCACCAGGGAAGCCCAGTCATGTATTTATTGACTCACTAACTTAATGAGTTTTTATTCATTCTTTCAACAAATATCTGTTGGGTAATTATTATATTCTAAACATAAGAATATATCAAATATCACTCCAAAGCTGCATCTAGTCTAGTCTGCCTGGGCTTAAATTTTGGCTCTGATATTTATTAGCTAGTTACTTACCATCTCTGTGCCCAGGTTCTGTGTCTGTAACCAGGGATAATATTAATACCTACTTCACAGACTTTATGAGATTTAAAGGGGTTGATACATATAAAGGACTTAGAACAGAAGCTGGCACATATTCAACACTATGTGTTAGAATTATTGTATTTATTATCATCCGTAATAATTTGTTTCTTAAAATAAGACTCAAGCAAATATAGTAAAGTGTTACCACTTGTTAAATCCGTGTGCTCTTTTTTGCAAGTGTTATATATTATTTTTGATAATTTTCTATATTTTTCAATGCTTTATAATAAAATTAAATTATACATAAAAATATACAGTCTCAGTTCTCGAGTAGGTTACATCTTAGGGAGGAAGGTGAGTAACCTGTCCTAGAGAAGAATTGTAGTGTGTGTGTGTGTGTGTGTGTGTGTGTGTGTGTGTGTGTGTGCGCGCGCGCACGCGCGCGCGTGCACACCTGTGTGTGCAATGAGCTGAAATCTCTATCTTACCACCTGGCTCCAGAATTCCTTTTGGGGGAGAACGATGTTTGTTTTGGAAAAACAACTTGACAAGGCACTTCAGCTTGGGGTTGAGGGTGGGACCTTGAGGGCTGGGTGCTGGCAGGAGTTCAAGCATGAAAGAGACAGAATTAAGCTGCTCTGCAGGAGACAATGAAGGGAAGAAAGGAGAGAGAAGAGATAAGAGAGGCGGAAAGGAAGGAAGAAAGAGGGGAGCCCTGAAATAGTGGAGGCTGGGCTTTACCAGGGGTGAAGGGCATGTCTGTTAGGAACTCATTCAGCATCAAGTTATAGAAAATGGCACATGGCATCCACAGATGTGTAGGAGCTTCTTTTTCTCTGATAGTATTCCAGAGGAAGTTAGTTTTTGGCAATGGTTCAGTAATGCAAAGATTGGTGTTGTGGCCACGGGAATATGCCTCCTGGACCTCCAGGTACAGGGAACATAACCGACCAAGGGCTCCAGCTCTTGCACTTTAAAATCCATTGCAATGTTTGTGCCTAAGCCATACCTTCCATGGGCAGCTCCCAGCCAATGATGGTGCATCACAGGTACCAAAACAGACCAGCTCCTGGGAGACCTGAGACTCCTCTGACAGTCAACTTGGGTTTGATGGCTCCCCGATGGCTTTGCTGGACTTTCTTTAGACTGTAGAACCTTCTGTCCCTCTCTTCCTCACTTGGGGTCAGACTTGATCATAATCATCTGATGGTTCTTCCTGTCTTCCTCAGATCCCTTCCTACTTTCCCTCACGCAGGCATTTCCTCTCATAAAATTCTTGCATATTTAATCCCATTTAGGCATCTGTTTCTTGATGGACCTAGACAAACACCATTGGTAAGTCTCAGATTTCTTTGGGCTTTCCCCCACGGTTGCAAAAAGGTGGCCAGAGCTCCTGCCATCTCATCCGCAACCAAGGCTAGAAGGAGTGAAGAAAGAAGGGCTGGACTCTTGCATGCAATGCTTTTATCAGGAAAGCACAAGTTCCTTAGGAATTTCCACAAACGCATATCCTCACACCCAGTGAAGTCAATTAGGGTAGCTTTTCTAGGATATCTTAACTGTAATATGAAGCATCAAAGAAAAAGTTCAATGCATGTAGGAGTTCTGGGAGCACTTTACACACTGAAAGAACCTCTCTTCAAAAGAGTACTGTTAGTCCTTGGACTTCCCTGGTGGTGCAGTGGTTAAGAATCCGCCTGCCAATGCAGGGGACACGGGTTCGAGCCCTGGTCCGGGAAGATCCCACATGCTGCGGAGCAACTAAGCCCATGCACCACAACTACTGAAGCCCGTGTGCCTAGGGCCCATGCTCTGCAACAAGACAAGCCACTGCAGTGAGAAGCACACGCACCGCAAGGAAGAGTAGCCTCCGCTCGCCACAACTAGAGAAAGCCTGTGTGCAGCAACAAAGACCCAAAGCAGCTAAAAATAACTTTTAAAAAATAATCATTTTTTTAAAAAGGAGTATTGTTAGCCCTAATCCAATGCCTCATGTCTTTATTTATTCATTATTAAGTGCCAGCAGTGTGTAAGCATTCTGCCAGATAGTGTGTAATCTGGGGGGCTATTCAGTACTGTCAAAAACAATGCAGTGTTTTTATGAGCACTCACACCCCAGAAGATTTCCCAACACTAACGACCCTAATAAAGCCTTTACCATATAGTTATTGGCTCCACGGGCCAAAGAAATTGAAAAGCAACTGTGTATTTCCTTGAAAAGATCCCTGCATTTAATTTTGCAGCTTTTAAATCTTCCTTAGAACATTTATCATTTGGTATAAAAGGCCCAGAAAGCCATTGAAAAGCCATCTGAACTAATATGATGCTTTCTGAAACGTCTTCAAAAATACTAAGATCACAGGAAATTATAAAACTGTATCTTTTTCAAGGAATTTGTAATTGGTAGAATTTATCCTACCAAAATGCCAGCTAGTATGGGTCTTTAGAACACAAGCTGCTCTTTGGAAAACACGACTTTGGATCCCACAAATATTTATTGAGAAATTGCCATGTGCCAGGTGCTTGTCTAAGAATTAGATGAACCACACTGACAAGGCCTCTACCCTCAGGGAATTTACTTTCCAGTCGGGGTACGGGAGTCAACAAGCCCAGGAATAAACAATTAGAGCATGTGCTGGGGTGAGCCATCTACATTCACTACACTGGTTGGGGGTGGCATTGCCCAGAAAGGGACATTTCATCTGAAAGAAGAAAGAAAAGCCAGGGAA
>NW_006795975.1:1113796-1121268 GCF_000442215.2 Lipotes vexillifer | reverse complement strand
GGGGGGGGGGGGGGGGGGGGGGGGGGGGGGGGGGGGAGGTGTAGGGAGAGGGGAAAACTGGGTATGACATGATCCAATTGGCTGTGTTGTGGAAAGTGGGGTGTAGGGACCAAGAAGCGGGAAGCCTCCAGGGGGCGATAGCAGTGAACTTGGAGAGAAGCCAGTGAACCTGCTGCCTCTAAGATGTAAAATTGTCCTGAGGATAAATGCCGATACTCTGGCTACTGCTATTGCTGTAAGTGATAAACTGTCCTTTGTCTCTGACCCAGAGTCTGGGTCACTTTTTCAAAAACATTTCCCTTTTTTAAATTAACAATTGTTTTTTCTTTTTAATTAACAAGTCTAAAGAAAACCGTCATTGAATCAGGGCATGTAATACAAATTATAGTGACCTGCAAATAAAACCTGGCACCAAATTTGGCCTTTTAGAAAGATTTATATATAAAAATATGCATTAAAACCTGCACCAGAACACAGTGCAATGCAGTGTCTTTGTGCCTTCTGTCAGCATGCAAAAACCTGGCAGGCAAGGATGGTAAAATCTCAGGTCCCTCAAGTTCTTTTCTAAAATTTATTTTTATTTTATTTATTTTTGGCTGCATTGGGTCTTCGTTGCTGCATGCGGGTTTTCTCTAGTTGTGGCAAGCGGGGGCTACTCTTCATTGCGCTGTGTGGGCTTCTCATTGTGGTGGCTTCTCTTGTTGAGGAGCACGCACTCTTAGGTGCACAGGCTTCAGTAGTTGTGGCATGCGGGCTCAGAAGTTGTGGCACGTGGGCTCAGTAGTTGTGGCTCGCGGATTCTAGAGCACAGGCTCAGTAGTTGTGGCACACGGGCTTAGCTGCTCCACAGCATAGGGGATCTTTACAGACCAGGGATTGAACCCATGTCCCCTGCATTGGCAGGCGGATTCTTAACCACTGTGCCACCAGGGAAGCCCCACGTCCCTCACATTCTTGATAGGCAGTTAACTCGTCCCAACCATAATCTTGATTCTCCCCTAATCCTCCCACATTCAAATCTCACCCACCCCACGTCCTTCCCGTCTGAGTCAATGAGGTCACCATCCATCTAGATGCTCAGTCCTGAAACCTGGACTCATTGTTCATTTCCACCCACACATTCAATCTCTCAACAGGTCTTGTTGGCTTTTCCTCCAAGAACAAGAGAGCAAACCTATCTCACAAGTACTTCTCAAGCCTTTGCCACGACAGGCTAAAATGTCATTGGCCCACGCTAGTCATATGACCCAACCTAAAGTCAAGGGACAGGGAAATTGACTCATCACAAGTGAAAAGAACTGCAGAGTCTTGTGGCCAAGGTCATGGGTACAGGGAGGGGGCACGAAGTGAGGCCATTAATGAATTCTGCCACAAACAGCAAAGCGAATTTGTTTTTATTTTTTTGTTTTTTTTTGCTAGGGAGGGATCTATTTATTGTTCAAAGTAGACCACAGATTTTTGACATATCATTTGCTCTGACTACAAAAGGGCTTTCGGAGGAACAAAAGAAGGGCTGTTTGCCCGTGGAGTCGTTGGCAGAGCTGGAAATAGGGGGTTTCCTGGTGCTAGAAACACAGTGGCAGTTGATGCCTGGCCTTGGAAGGTTTACATCACCACAAACCCCTCTGGCCTTGAGGGTGGGCTCAGGCACCACGCACACCAGCAGTGAACCAGGGCTGCCCAAAGCATGGTAAGTCATCCCTGGTGCTCTGTGAGGTGTTGCCTTTAGGCATATAGAGACTCATATAGTGAAAATAAATGTCATCTTTCCATCTTTTATTTTTTAACTTTTTAACATCTTTCTTTATTGAAGCATAATTTACATACCATAATATTCATCCACTTTCCTGGGGACCAGGGAAGTCCCGACAATGCAGTTTTAAAACAGTCCCACCAGGCCTTCCCTGGCAGTCCAGTGGTTAAGACTACGAGCTTCCATTGCAGGGGGCACAAGTTTGATCCTTGGTCGGGGAACTAAGATCCCGCATGCCATGCAGCACGGCCAAGGAAAAAAAAAAAACATTCCCATCATCTCCAAAGTGCCCTATATTTATTTCCTCTCTACACTGGCAGTCAATCCGTCTTCCTACCCCATTCCCAAGCAACCACTGATCTGCTTTTTCGTCTCCACATATTTGCCTTTTCTGGACATTTCCTATAAATAGAATCATACAATATGTAGTCCTTTGTGTCTGGTTTCTCTCACTTAGTTTTTGAGATTCACACATGTTGTTGCATTTATCAGTAGTTTGTTTCTTTTTATTGCTGAATAGTCTTTCATTATATGAAGCTAGGGTGTTTTTAACACATGCTAATCTCTGTTTTTAAGAAAGAGAAGGTTGGTTCAGGTTCAGAGACTTGGGTAGTCAAGAGTATCTAATGAAATTCAATGACATTGTTTTGGCTTTATTTTGTTTATTTTCAGGTTACTTTCTATTTATAGCAAGTGGTCCAGGTTTTCCATTTAGAGTTGTGTATTAGTTATCTATTGCTGCATAACAATTACCCCAAAACTTAGCAGCTTAAAATAGTAAACATTTCTTATCTCCCTCAGTTTCTGAGGGTCGGACATCTGGGAGTGACTGAGCTGGAAGGTTCTGGCTTGGCGTTTCAGTTAAGATGTCAGTAAGAGCTGCAGTCCTTGCAAGGCTTGACTGGGGTTGGAGGAGCGTCTTCTAAGATGGCTCTCTCACATGGCTGTTGGCTGGGGGCCTCAGTTCCTCACTGACTATTGGCAGGAGGCCTCAGTTCTCACCGGGTCCCTCTATGGGGCTTCTCACAGTGTGGCAGCCGGCTTCCCCCAGAGCAAGTGATTCAAGAGAGTGAGAGACAGGAAGTCCCACTGCCTTTTCTGATCTGGTTTCTGAAGTCTCAGACCATCACTTCTGCTTCCTTCTGATCCCCAGAAGCGAGCCACTACCAAGTCGAGCCCACACTCAAGCCATCTACAGACAGGTAGTGGTTTTAAACCAAAATTCCCCTTTAAAGCATATTTAAGTTAAAACTAAGTTAGGTTTCAAAAATTAACAATAGTACAGGTGGTACATAGAATCAAGGCCACGATACACAAATGACCAAAGTTTGGAAACACAACCTTAGGCCATGATTTATTTACTGATTTTAGTCCTAAGGAAGCCTTATTAATAATAAAAGTTTGTGTTTATAAAAAATGTTGTGAGGGCTTCCCTGGTGGCGCAGTGGTTGAGAGTCCGCCTGCCAATGCAGGGTACACGGGTTCGTGCCCCGGCCCGGGAAGATCCCACATGCCGCGGAGCGGCTGGGCCCATGAGCCACGGCCACTGAGCCTGCGCATCCGGAGCCTGTGCTCCGCAACGGGAGAGACCACGACAGTGAGAGGCCTGCGTACCGCAAAAAAAAAAAAAAAGAAAAAAAAAATGTTGTGAGACAAGGGTTGGAGTAAGTAGGATGTACTTCCAATGAGTCCTTCTTAAAGCTCTCAAGGCGTCTCACTGCCTAAGAAATTAAGTACAATCTCTTCATCTTGTTACACAAGAACCACGTGATATGGTCCACATGAACTTTCCAGTCCTTGCTACATATGTGCGTATTACCGGCTGATGCAGCATTTCTCAGAAAGAGTCCTGTGCCGTTTCCGTTGTTCTTGAGAGAACAGCATCTGAGGCCCCCTGAGCTTAAATCAAGTGGAACTGGTTTATTTCCTGAAGGACTCGTCAGTCTTGACTATGCCGATACACAGTGGAAAACTCCAAAGAAAGACTCAAACGCACAGATTTCCCCACATTAAAAAAAATCCTATAAACGCCTTGTTTTATGTGCAGAGCATCTCGTGGGACTCTTTCTCTCAGCACTCCTGTAGTGCTGTGGTCAGACCCTGCTGCATGCCATCCTCCTGACAGGACTCACCTTTTCCAGCTTCTGTGCAATTAGGTGCATGGCTCCCTAAGCCCGGAAGGCGCTTTCATAGCAGATTGAAGTCCTGGCCCCGGTCCCTCCCCTCTCTTTGCTTTGCCATATGACTTGGCAATTCCCCACCAGAGGTGGAGTCTGTTTCCCCATCCCTGACTTTGGCCTTGACCATCTGACTTGCTTTGGAAAATAGATGTTAGGGGAAGTGACACAGCAGAGACTTGAGATGTGCTGGGGCAGCTGGGTCTGCCCTCTTGTGTCTATGTGTCACCATGGGAACTGTCCAGACTGCACAGACGTGGGGTACTCTAAGCCCCCTCAGAGGGGAGCTAAGCCCAGAAGAGCCTCAGTGTGAGCAGAGCTGCCCAGCCAAGCCAGCCTGGGTCAGTCACCCTCAGGCTGACCTGCAGACATATGGAGGAGTCTTTTGGGGTGTGATGCAGCATTATTGTGACGGTAGCCAACCAACCAACCTTCCCGTAAAGCCCATCACCCCAGGCCTTTCTGCTCCCCCCCAGACCATCACTGGACTTGATGGTGACCCCCTCCCTCCTTTGAGCCGCTCAGCACCGGGCACCGCCTTACAGCTCTCATCAGACCCCTCTTGTGTCTGTCCCCCAGCCCGTGTTTGGCCATACCCTGCTTGAGGACAGGCACTGTGTCTTCGTCCTCTCTGTGTCCCATGGTGTCTACTGCCTTGTACTCTCTATCAATCTTGGTGGATCTGATGTCAAATGTAGTTCATTTCACAATTCTGCCTCGGCAGGCTCTGATAAGAAATTGTTGCTGGATGTCACTAGTGTAAAGAAAAAAAACAAAAGGCAGCCACAAAAGAGTGTTGTTTCTGTAGCTGAGTTTGTGTTTTCTCCAGTCGATGACCTCCTTTGTTTATTACCTTCACTGGAAGGTTGTAAGGACACCTTGGAAGCACTCCAGGGATTGAGGCCTGAGGACAGCCCCTCTCCTGCGGGCGCCTCTTCTGTCACAAGCTGTACCTTCACACAAATACCTCCTTACAGCTATGGGGACTGAACTGTCAATTCTGAAAAAGCCATCAAGGAAACAGGACAGTAGAGATGGAAACAGAATGAGGACCACCTGGCAGAAATGATGTCGTTTCCCCTTACAGTGCTCAGGACACAGTGCTTTCTTTCTATGTCAAAGGGGTGATTTGGAAGCTGGGTCATGGGTCACCTTTGACGCCCACTCTCTGAGGACATCCTGCTGTCTCGGCCACCGGCAGCTGTGGGGTCTGTAGTACTGAGAACTCGCTCACCGGGGGAAGTCATGGTTTGGCCACGGCCAAGTACACATGGGGCTGTGGGTTCAGTGACAGCCCGTCTACGGGGCTGCCTAGAGGGGACTTTGGGTCTCTGCTGGGAGATCTAAGGGGCTGTATGTGATGTGCCAGGGAGACCAAGGACCCAGGCCCCGGGCTGCTCAGCTGGCCCTGCTCCCACCATCCCTCCTTCCTGAGATGGGCTCTGTCAACTGCAAGGAAGTTTGGCAAAATACACTGAACCCGTAAATTCAGCGCTGATCACACCAGAAGAGAAGTGAATGTTTAGAGCAGCAGTTGGCAAGCTTTCTCTGTAAAAGTCCAGAGTGTCAATCTTTTAGGCTTTACAGACCATGTGGCTTCTGTGGCAAATACTCAGTTCTTCCCCCACTGTCTCCTGGAGCAGAGGGATACAGCTGGGTTCCAATAAAACTTTATTTACAAAACAGATTGTGGGTTTGCCCACCTGTCAGAGAGTCGCACTGGGACAGGGACACTCATGGGAGCAGGAGTGATGTAAGGTGTCCTCTGCTGGCCGAAGACGAAGAATCCCTCACCACAGCCATCCTGAAGCATATTCCTCCCTCGGATTTGGCTTGCTAGCAATTCTATTTATTTTAAAGTGTAAGTCTCTCAATCTCCTGTATTCAGGGTTTTTCCTCTTCCCGTCTTCTCAAACATTACTGCCACCATCCACACAAACATCCGGGCATGTCTGGTGGCAGTGCTGGAGGGGACCCCAGGATCCCCAAATCAATCTCCTTGTTTCATAGTCTGGGGAACTGAGGCCCAGGTCCTGATGCCCATTAGTGACTGAGCAGGGACAAAGTGCATTTGGCTTCTAATCCGCGTGAGTCACCAATTCATGTATGTTGTTGGACAATCCCTTTCTACTGGCGACAACAATATGCTGAAAGGTGTGTGTGTGTGTCTTAGATATCCCATCACATGAAACTCCACAAGGGAAAGATCCTATCTTACGCCACTTTTTATTATGTTCTTAAATTAAAATAATCACAAAAATAGTACGTGCTTGTAAAAACGAATGAAACGATTAAGAAGCACATAGAGTAAAAGAAGGTGCCCTTTCATCCACCAGCAATCCCCTCCCTGGACCCTCCAGAGATAACTACATCTCCCCCCAGCATGTTATTGTGAAAAAATTCAAATACACAGAAATACTAACTTTGCAGTGAGCACCCGTATATCTATCTAGATTCTCAGATGAGTATTTTTCTTGACTTGCTTTATCACATATCTGTGCATCTATCTACCTATGCCTCTATTCAGCCATCAATTCATTTTTTTTAAATGCATGAATATTTCTGCTGTGAAATATGTAAGGACTATAAATAGCTTCCCAGCCATTCAGGCCAAGTTTGCAGACAGATGAATTAAGAGCACGTTGTATTTTGTAACTGTGGATAAAAGACTGTTTGCAGTTTTCAGTGAGTTATGTTAGCGCCTTTTGAGTTGAAATCATGAAATATTAAAAAACAGAAGAGAACTCGGGGGTCATCTTTTCCAACCATTTTTACTTGTTAGGAAATAATAACAATATTAAGTGAGCACTTAAGATGCCAGCCTTGCATTATGTCATTTAATTCCACTTAACCGTCACATTAACAAATGTCAGTTCTAGCCTCCAACAAAGAATTAGACCCAGAAAATACTTGGGTAAATCAGACAAGGTTGGTCACTAAATGACACAGGAGGAAGTCAGCATGGCACCAAAGTTCTCCAATGAGACAGAAGTCAAAGCTTTCAGGGTTTCCCCCAAAGGGCCACATCAACTCTTTTCTTTTTTTTTTGGAGGGCGTATTTCAGAGTCAATTGCAGACATCATTAAGAATACAAGAAATAGAACAGAAACATCACTCCGGAAAGAGCCTAGCTCCCTTTCCTACCTGATATTTTTCCACCACAGATTATTTTTGCCTGTTCTAGAGCTTCATTTAAATGGAATTTTACACACACACACACACACACACACTCTGCAGTCTCTTGTGTAAGCTAGCACTGGCTATCTCCTCCCCCACCCACGCACACATACCCACAAATAACCAGGTTTGTTTTCTTTTCCCTAGGGGTCATGCTCTACACGCTGTCCTGACGCTTGCTGGGTGGCTAGGAGCTGGCAGTCTGGAGGATCTGGTTGGAAACCCTCCCGTGACACTTACTAGCTAAGCAATTTGGAGAGAGTGTTTTAACTTCCCAGCGCCCTGACGGTCTCTTCTATTGTAGAATGGGAACTGCATTACCGGTCCCAACCTCACGGGGCGCTGCGTGGCATAAACGGCCAAGG
>NW_006795975.1:1081192-1113786 GCF_000442215.2 Lipotes vexillifer | reverse complement strand
GGGGACAGGGCTGGTCCCCGGAGGTAAGCGCAGCTGCCCCACTGCGGCCCCCCCAAGGGCCCCCCCACCCCCACCCCGGACGTCTGTGATCTTCAGGGAGCTGCCCTGAGGCCACTGGAGCCCCTCCCCAAATACACAGAGAGCAGCAGATGCGCAACAGAGAAGAGAGATGTACTGGTTTATGCCCCACATGTACGTTTCACGGGTGTTTCTGATCCGGGACTGACGGTGTGAGGGTTGGGGGGCTGGCTCCCTTGCTCTGGGCTGAGGACGCGCAAGGTGACTTGCACTCCGCAGCTCCCTCGGGGCAGGCCGAGGTCCGCGGAGGTGGCCCCTGCATGGCTGCCCGCTCCCTGTGCCCCTGTCCCCATCCCTTCCAGGCACCTCCTGGGAGCACCTGTGCGGTGAGCATCTCACTGCTCCTGGGTCCCCACCTCTGATGGCGTTCCAAGCACTTCTGTCGATTAATCCTCGATTAATCCACATCTGTGGGCAGGGGGCTGGCCCAGCCTGTGGCAGGAGCCACGGGGAGAGGAAGCTTGCTGGTCAGGATGGACCTGCCATGTCATCTTCCTGGGCCCTTTTTCTCTCTAGGTAAAGTGGGGCTGGGGGCTCGGGGTGGAAACCAGGTCGTCAGAAAGGTCCCATTTAAGGACTCTTGAGTCTAGGTGGGGTTTCCTCAGAGCTGCCGGATGTGAAGGTGGCTGGTTCTGCAAACATCAACTTGTGATGCGTGAGGGATGCTTGGAAATAACGCTTAGAAGGTGAGTGGTGGCTGTGATGACAGAAAAGTGATGAGTTAGAGAAAAGGGATGTCTGTGAAAGAGAGCAAAAACAAACAAAAAGAAATGGAGGTTCTGAATCAACAAGAGGGAAGCGATCCGGTGAGGGCCAGAGCAGGTAGAGGTCTCGCGTGCCCTGGAGCTCCGCCCAGAGGGGCCTGCCACTGACACCCTCCCCCCGCCACACACACACTGTTACTGCTCACCTGTAAAGCTGCCAAGAGTCCCTCCCGAACTGCACAGTAGTGCTTTACTCTCAAGAGTGTGTGGATTTGGAAGAACATGGAGACAGGCCCTGAATAAAAGTCAGGAACGGGTTTCAATTCAACAGATATTCTCTGATGCAAATGCATGATGAGAGCTTTTCTGGTCTGCACCCCATGTGGGGCTATGAAGGTGTGCAGCGCACTGGTCGGTCTCGGCGTGGAGGTGCTGGGCTGGGGGCCAGCTGCAGAGTCAGCCCTCAGTGGTCCTACTGAATCCTCATCCAAGGGCTTTTCAGCTGAAGACAGTCACTCCTCCCCTGGCTATTGTTGCCTCCGGAGGACACAGGGCAGGGCAGGCAGGAAGGAGACCCTCCAAGGAAGCTGCCATTCCTTCCCAAGCTTATCTCCTGGCCTGTGGGAGTTACCGTCGTAAGGAAGCAACCCAGGACAGAACCCAGGGAACTGGGTGAAAAGCCAACTCCACAAGGATGGAGAATAATGCCCTGGCTGAGGGAAGGATGCTAGAATGAGTCCTTCAGGAAGCCCTGGCCCCCATCAGCATCTCATGCTCACCTCAGCCGAGGAGGAAAGGCCCCTACAGGGAAAGTTCTGAAGGGTCTGCTCAGAGGGCAAGGGCATGGAGTAAAGGGGAAGGGGCCAGCCTGGAGAGAGAGCTGGAGAGACTGGGAAGTGGGTGCTGCTTTAGAGGAAATCACGAGTAACACCTGCTCCGCATGGGGGCCCCAGGGAGAGGCTCTGGGGTGCAGCCAGGGAGCCTGGATCCAAGGCAGTGGGACTCCCAGTCTCAGCAAAGACCCCGCGTGCAAGCTTGGCCCAGGATTGGCAGAACACCCTTCCATATGCAAGATCACCTTGGCTCTGACAGTGGGTTCATGAGTCGTTGTGTGTCTTGGCCAGTTGGAGCTGTTTTAACAAACTGGCATCGACTGGGAGGCTCAGACAACAAACACTTATTCCTCGCACTTCTGGAGGCTGGAAGGCAGGTCAAGGTGCCAGCAGATCCAGTGTCTGGTTGGGGGCTCCTTCCTGGGTAGACAGCTGACCTCGTCACATGGCGGGAGGAGGCTGAGTGGGAGAGTTCTCTGGGTCCCTTTTACAAGGGCACTAATCCCACCACGAGGGCTCCACCCTCATGTCCTAATCACCCCCAACACCATCGCATTGGGTTAGGATTTCAACATGAATCGAGGGGGGCGAGACTCGATCCCATAACACTCAATTAGGCCTCCAAACCAGAGTGTCCTTGCTGAGTGTTCTGGATTGTATAAGATCCTCAGTTCCTTCACAGGGCCGTGGGGAGCAGGGGGTTAAGGCACAGTTTCCCTTGAGTCTGAGACTGAATTCCTCCACTCTGTGGAAAGTGGGGGTGGAGTCTGAGCTGAGTAAATTTCATGTAGTGAAACACATAACTGTGACACACGTTACGCACCAAATCGAGGAGTTTGTGCTCGCAAGCCCACAGCCTGAACAGAGAGAAATTAAAAATCTCACCAGCCCTGTGAGAATTAAATAATGATACAAGAGAAGATGCAAAGCTGTCCACAATGAATGACACAGTGAGGAAGTGCTGGAGGGGAATTCCTGGACGCTGAGGCCTTCTCTGAGCTCCCAGGCCAGGAGCACGGCTGCTGCCCTGCCTGGGGCTCACCCAGTTCCTTCAAGCCCACCCTCTAAGTCTTGGCTTGAATGCCCAACTCTTGCACCCATTCCCAGCCCCAAGTAGGCTGGCTCCCCTGCTGTTCTCTCCTCAGCATATCCTCTGCTGAGACACATCCTGATCATCATAAATGATGGATTCCTCACTGGACCTGAGCTCAGGGTCAGGGTGGTATCTGTCCTGTTCTCTGGGGCGTTCAGAACCTAGTCCTCCATCCAAAATACCAGTGCAGAGGGACTCTGTGCTGAGACACCGTTTGCATTAACACCCAGTGGATTTTCTCTCCTGGAAGCCCCTCCCTCTCCATGCCCAAGCGGCCCCTTACCAGGAAAACCACAGAGATGGGCTGGGGCTTGCCCTGTGTGGAAATAGAAACCCATCAATACTAGAAGCAAAAAATCCTGACAACGTGAAACTTCTCGGGGTGACGGGGTAGGTTTATTATCTCTATTGTGGAGATGGTTTCCCGGATGTTTACGCAAGTCAAAGCTTATCAAATGGTACACTTGCATACATGCAGTTGATTGTGGTCAATTACCTCTCATAAAGGCGGTTGAAAAATAAAGTGTGGCTTTGAGCTGGCTCTCAGCTCTGAATATGTAAAGTGGAAATAAGTTTTGAAAGCCTAGTTCTTAAGAAAGAAAAGCACCTTTGAATCCCAGACCTGTTTCATTGTTTTTGTTTTTGTTGATGTTGTTTTTCTGGCCGCGCAGCTTGTGGGATCTTAGTTCCCCGACCAGGGATTGAACCCCGGCCATCGGCAGTGAGAGTGTGGAGCCCTAACCACTAGACCGCCAGAGAAGTCCCCAGGCCTGGTTCAAACTGTCAGGAGCTGGATGTGGTGGGCCTAGGACACTGGGACCAGAGCCGCCCCCAGACACTGGCTGGGAGCAGTGGGGGCTGGTCCACCCCAGACTCAGGTCCCCTCCTGGGCGCCTGCCTTGGCGGTCAGGGTGCTGCTGGGACTGGTCCAGAGAGCACGCGTCCAGAGCCACCTGGCTAGGTCTAGCACCAAGGAGTGGGGATGAAAACATGGCTTTGCCACCTCGCGAGAGGAGCACGACTCGCAGGTGACAGGATCTGAGCTTCGAGGTGGGGTCCCCGAGAAGGTGCAGTGTTCTGGGATTCTGCCTCAGAGTGAGCCCCCAAAGACAGGTGGGGGCGTGGACACCTCAGACAGGTCAGGGGACTTGAGAGCAAAGCTATGACCATCTGCCTCTCCAGGCTGTGGCCCGGGATGCCAGCCCTCCCGGAGAATCCTGCTGGGGAGCTCTGAGCGATCTTGGGCACCCCTCCAGGGACAGTCCTGGTGGTCCAGCCGTGGCCACAGAGGCCACACAGAGGCTGGCGGGACAGAGGGTACACTCTGGGGCAGCTTTCCGTCACTTAGGTCACCTGAGGAGCAAGTACCCAATCGGGCAGGATTTTTATGCCGGAAGCAACCAGTTGTTTTGAATTTGGCGAGATTAGGTTTTCTGCCTTCATCAGAAACAAGGGCTCAAGAGCCGAGTTCATTTTAGTAGGAGACGACAAATAGAGACACTTCTATCTCCGAGCCCTTGAACTGCTGACTCTGGGTTGGTCAACCTTCAACCTGCTGGAAATGAATGCGGATGGCCCTGCTGGGGGCTGAGGAAGACTAGCCCATCTCCAGAAAGGAGTTGAAGTCTTGGAGGTTCAGGAGGACGTTTGGGTCTTGGAAGGGGGCACAGAACAGCAAAAGCTCAGAGTTAGAAAAGCCCAATCCCCGCTCTGATGTGGCTGAAAAACCACAGGGCGCTTGAGTTCTGCTTCATCTCCTAAGTCCCCCACAGATGCAGGCAGCTCTCAGCCAAGGTGGGCTCGAAGCAGAGCTGAGCCAGTATCCGAGGCAGTGCTATGATCTGGCCCTGGCCTCACTGGCTAAGTGGAGGGCTCGGTCGCATGGTGGCAGCCCCGCTGTCAGCATGAGGGGCTGGTAGGGCGTGTTTAGGGCTGTGTTTGAGATGGGGGCAAAGGCAGTGGTGCCCAAGAGGACAGTCTTCATGATCTAGTCATCTTTATTCAGTCATTATTCATATCGTAACCCAAACAGAAGACACATCTTATAATGCTAAAATGAAGGGTTTAGAAGTAAGTTGCAGGCTATGCATCGATTAAGTAGCAGATGTTGGGTCTTCTGGGGAAAAACAATTATATCCTATTTGCAAACCTTCCTTGAAGATCTACTCAATGAGATAACCCTGTCACACTCACTAGGATGGCTAAAATCAAAATCACAAGTGTTGGCAAGGGTGTGGAGAAACTGGAACCGTCATACATCGCTGGTGGGAATGTAAAATGGTGCAGCCACTGTGGAAAACAGTATGGAGGTTCCTCAAACAGGTAAACATGGTTACCATACAAGCCAGCAATTCCCACTCCTAGGTATTCACCCCAGAGAATTGAAAATGTATATTCACATAAAAACTCGTACATGAATGCTCATAGCAGCATTTTTCATAACAGACCCAAAACGGAAGCAATCCACATGTCTATCGACTGACAAATAGATAAATAAAATATGGTCTATCCATACGATGATTACTCATCATAAAAAGGAATGAAGTACGGATACATGCTACAACGTGGACGTGCTAAGTGAAAGAAGCCAGATAGAAAAGGCCACATGGTGTACGATTCCACTTATATGAGATGTCCATAACAGGCAAATTCATAGAGACAGGAAGTCGGTTAGTGATTGCCAGGGCCTGGGGGTGAGGATGGATGTGGAATGGATGCAGAGTGACAGCTAATGGGTATGGGGCCTCTTTTTAGAATCGTGGAATGTTCTGGAATTAGTTGTGATGGTCGCACAAATTCATGCTAAAACCCACTGAAGTGTACACTTTAAGAAGGTGAATTTTATGGTATGTGACTTATATCTTGATTTTTAGGCAGCACTCTCTTTAAGAACACACACTTTGCGAACTGCTGAACAATCATCAACAGGAATACACTGGAATTCACCAAAAAAGATACCCCACATCCAAAGGCAAAGGAGAAGCTGCAATGAGATGGTCGGAGGGGCATGATCACAATAAAATCAAATCCCATAACTGCTGGGTGGGTGACTCACAAACTGGAGAACACATACCACAGAAGTCCACCCATGGAGTGAAGGTTCTGAGCCCCACCACGTCAGGCTTCCCAACTTGGGGGTCCGGCAACGGGGGAAGGAATTCCTAGAGAATCAGACTTTGAAGACTAGTGGGATTTGATTGCAGGACTTTGACAGGACTGGGGGAAACAGAGACTCCACTCTTGGAGGACACACACAAAGTAGTGTGTGCATCGGGACCCAGGGGAAGGAGAAGTGACCCCATGGGAGACTGAACCAGACCTACTTGCTAGTGCTGGAGGGTCTCTTGCAGAGGTTGGGGGTGGCTGTGGCTCACTGTGGGGATGAGGACACTGGCAGCAGAAGTTCTAAGAAGTACTCCTTGGCATGAGCCCTCCTGGAGTCTGCCATTAGCCCCACCAAAGTGCCTGTAGCCTCTAGTGCTGAGTTGCCTCAGGCCAAACAACCAACAGGGAGGGAACCCAGCACCCCCCCCCCCCATCAGCAGACAAGTGTATTAAAGTTTTACTGAGCTCTGCCCACCAGAGCAACACCCAGCTCTACCCACCACCAGTCCCTCGCCTCAGGAAGCTTGCACAAGCCTCTTAGATAGTCTCATCCACCAGAGGGCAGGCAGCAGAAGCAAGAAGAACTACAATCCTGCAGCCTGTGGAGCAAAAACCACATTCACAGAAAGATAGACAAGATGAAAAGGCAGAGGACTATGTACCAGATGAAGGAACAAGA
Organism: Lipotes vexillifer; assembly: GCF_000442215.2. Lineage (NCBI taxonomy): Eukaryota > Metazoa > Chordata > Mammalia > Artiodactyla > Lipotidae > Lipotes > Lipotes vexillifer. The sequence continues at coordinate 1,107,294 of NW_006795975.1, read as the reverse complement.
TAAAACCCCAGAAAAACAATTAAAGGAAGTGGAGATAGGCAACCTTCCAGAGAAAGAATTCAGAATAATGATAGTGAAGATGATCCAGGACTTCGGAAAAAGAATGGAAGCAAAGATTGAGAAGATGCAAGAAATGTTTAACAAAGACCTAGAAGAATTAAAGAGCAAACAGAGATGAACAATACAGTAACTGAAATGAAAAAGGCACTAGAAGGAATCAATAGCAGAACAACTGAGGCAGAAGAACAGATAAGCGACCTGGAAGACAGAATGGCGGATTCACAGCTATGGAACAGAATAAAGAAAAAAGAATGAAAAGAAATGAAGTCAGCCTAAGAGACCTCTGGGACAACATTAAATGCACCAACATTCACATTATAGGGGTTCCAGGAGAAGAGAGAGAGAAAGGACCCGAGAAAATATTTGAAGAGATTACAGTCAAAAACTTCCCTAACATGGGAAAGGAAATAACCACCCAAGTCCGGGAAGCACAGAGAGTCTCAGGCAGGATAAACCCAAGGAGAAACATGCCGAGACACACAGTAATCAAACTGACAAACATTAAAGACAAAGAAAAACTATTAAAAGTAACAAGGGAAAAACGACAAAAAACATACAAGGGAACTCCCATAAGGTTAACAGCTGATTTCTCAGAAGAAACTCTACAAGCCAGAAGGGAGTGGCATGATATATTTAAAGTGATGAAAGGGAAGAACTTACAACCAAGGTTACTCTACCTGGCAAGGATCTCATTCAGATTCGATGGAGAAGTCAAAAGCTTTACAGACAAGCAAAAGCTAAGAGAATTCAGCACCAGCAAACCAGCTCTACAACAAATGCTAAAGGAACTTCTCTAAGTGGGAAACACAAGACAAGAAAAGGACCTACAAAAAAAAAAAAAACCCCGAAACAATTAAAAATATGGTAATAGGAACATACATATTGATAATTACCTTAAATGTGAATGGATTAAATGCTCCAACCAAAAGACACAGGCTCACCGAATGGATAAAAAAACAAGACCCATATATATGCTGTCCACAAGACATCCACTTCAGACCTAGGGACACATACAAACTGAAAGTGAGGGGATGGAAAAAGATATTCCATGCAAATGGAAATCAAAAGAAAGCTGGAGTAGCAATACTCATATCAGATAGAATAGACTTTAAAATAAAGAATGTTACAAGAGACAAGGAAGGACACTACATAATGATCAAGGGATCAATCCAAGAAGAAGATATAACAATTATAAATATATATGCACCCAACATAGGAGCACCTCAATACATAAGGCAAATGCTAACAGCTATAAAAGAGAAAACTGACAGTAACACAATAATAGTGGGGGACTTCAACACCTCACTTACACCAATGGACAGAGCATCCAGACAGAAAATTAATAAGGAAATGGAAGCCTTAAATGACACAATAGACCAGATAGATTTAATTGATATTTATAGGACATTCCATCCAAAAACAGCAGATTACACTTTCTTCTCAAGTGCACACGGGACATTCTCCAGGATAGATCACACCTTGGGTCACAAATCAAGCCCTGGTAAATTTAAGAAAATTAAAATCATATCAAGCTTCTTTTCTGACCAAAACGCTATGAGATTAGAAATCAATTACAGGGAAAAAACCCACAAACACATGGAGGCTAAACAATGCATTAATAAATAACCAAGAGATCACTGAAGAAATCAAAGAAGAAATCAGAAAAAACCTAGAGACAAATGACAACGAAAACACGACGATCCAAAAACCTATGGGATGCAGCAAAAGCAGTTCTAAGAGGGAAGTTTATAGCAATAGAAGCCTACCTCAAGAAAAAAGAAAAATCTCAGATAAACAATCTAACCTTACACCTAAAGGAACTAGAGAAAGAAGAACAAACAAAACCCAAAGTTAGTAGAAGGAAAGAAATCATAAAGATCAGAGCAGAAATAAATGAAATAGAAACAAAGAAAACAATAGCAAAGATCAATAAAACTAAAAGCTGGTTCCTTGAGAAGATAAATAAAATTTAAAATCCATTAGCCAGACTCATCAAGAAAAAGAGGGAGAGGACTCAAATCAATAAAATTAGAAATGAAAAAGGAGAAGTTACAATAGACACCGCAGAAATACAAAGCATCCTAAGAGACTACTACAAGCAACTCTATGCCAATAAAATGGACAACCTGGAAGAAATGGACAAATTCTTAGAAAGGTATAACCTTCCAAGACTGAACCAGGAAGAAATAGAAAATATGAACAGACCAATCACAAGTAATGAAATTGAAACTGTGATTAAAAATCTTCCAACAAACAAAAGTCCAGGACCAGATGGCTTCACAGATGAATTCTATCAAACCTTTAGAGAAGAGCTAACACCCATCCTTCTCAAACTCTTCCAAAAAATTGCAGAGGAAGGAATACTCCCAGACTCATTCTACGAGGCCACCGTCACCCTGATACCAAAACCAGACAAAGATACTGCAAAAAAGAAAATTACAGACCAATGTCACTGATGAATATAGATGCAAAATTCCTCAAAAAAAAAATACTAGCAAACAGAATCCAACAACATATTAAAAAGATCATACACCATGATCAAGTGGGATTTATCCCTGGGACGCAAGGATTTTCAATATATGCAATCAATCAGTGTGATACACCATATTAACAAACTGAAGAAGAAAAGTCATATGATCATCTCAGTAGATGCAGAAAAAGCTTTTGACAAAATTCAACACCCATTTATGATAAAAACTCTCCAGAAAGTGGGCACAGAGGGAACCTACCTCAACATAATAAAGACCATATACAACAAACCCACAGCAAACATCATTCTCAATGGTAAAAACTGAAAGCATTTCCTCTAAGATAGGAACAAGACAAGGATGCCCACTATTGCCACTATTATTCAACATAGTTTTGGAAGTCCTAGCCACAGCAATCAGAGAAGAAAAAGAAACAAAAGGAATACAAACTGGAAAAGAAGAAGTAAAACTGTTACTGCTTGCAGATGACATGGTACCATACATAGAAAATCCTAAATATGCCACCAGAAAAGTACTAGAGCTAATCAATGAATTTGGTATGGTTGTAGGATACAAAATGAATGCACAGAAATCTCTTGCATTCCTATACACTAACAGTGAAAGATCAGAAAGAGAAATTAAGGAAACAATCCCATTCACCATTGTAAGAAAAAGAATAAAATACCTAGGAATAAACCTACCTAAGGAGGTAAAAGACCTGCACTCAGAAAACTATGAGACACTGATGAAAGAAATCAAAGATGACACAAACAGATGGAGAGATATACCATATTCTTGGATATGGATTGGAAGAATGGGTTGGAAGAATCAATATTGTGAAAATGACTATACCATCCAAAGCAATCTACAGATTCAATGCAATCCCTATCAAATTACCAATGGCCTTTTTTACAGAACTAGAACAGAAAAAAGTCTTAAAATTTGTATGGAGACACAAAAGACCCCGAATAACCAAAGCAATGTTGAGGGAAAAATCCGGAAGTGGAGGAATCAGACTCCCTGACTTCTGACTGTACTACAAAGCTACAGTCATCAAGACAATATGGTATCAGCACAAAAGCAGAAATATAGATCAATGGAAAAGGATAGAAAGCCCAGAGATAAACCCACGCACCTATGGTCAACTAATCTATGACAAAGGAGGCTACAACATACAATGGAGAAAAGACATCTCTTCAGTAAGTGGTGCTGGGAAAGCTGGACAGCTCCATATAAAAGAATGAAATTAGAACACTTCTTAACACCATACACAAAAATAAACTCAAAATGGATTAAAGACCTAAATGTAAGACTGGACACTATAAAACTTAGAGGACAACATAGGAAGAACAGTCTTTGACATAAATCACAGCAAGATCTTTTTTGACCCACCTCCTAGAGTAATGGAAATAAAAACAAAGATAAACAAATGGGACCTAATGAAACTTAAAAGCTTTTGCACAGCAAAGGAAACTATAAGCAAGTCGAAAGATAGCCCTCAGAATGGGAGAAAATATTTGCAAATGAATCAATGGACAAAGGATTAATCTCCAAAATAACAGCTCATGCAGCTCAATATTAAAAAACCAAACAGCCCAATCAAAAAATGGGTAGAAGACCTAAATAGACATTTCTCCAAAGAAGACATACATATGGCCAAGAAGCACATGAAAAGCTGCTCAACATCACTAATATTAGTGAAATGCAAATCAAAACTACAATGAGGTATCACCTCACACCAGTTAGAATGGGCACCATCAGAAAACCTACAAACAACAAATGCTGGAGAGGGTGCGGAGAAAAGGGGACCCTCTTGCACTGTTGGTGGGAATGTAAATTGATACAGCCACTATGGAGAACAATATGGAGGTTCCTTAAAAAACTAAATATAGAATTACCGTATGATACAGCAATCCCACTACTGGCCATATACCCTAAGAGAACCATAATTCAAAAAGAGTCATGTACCAAAATGTTCATTGCAGCACTATTTACAATAGCCAGGTCATGGAAGCAACCTAAGTGTCCATCGGCAGATGAATGGATAAAGAAGATGTGGCACATATATACAATGGAATAGTACTCAGCCATAGACGGGAACAAAACTGGGTCATTTGTAGAGTTGTGGATGTACCTAGAGACTGCCATACTGAGTGAAGTTAGTCAGAAAGAGGAAAACAAATATTGTATATTAACGCATATATGTGGAATCTAGAAAAATGGTACAGGTGAACCAGTTTGCAAGGCAGAAACAGAGACACAGATGTAGAGAACAAATGTATGGACACCAAGGGGGGAAGTGGGGGTGGGGTGGGATGAATTGGGAGATTGGGACTGACATATATACACTAACATGTATAAAACAGATAACTAATAAGAACCTGCTGTATAAAAAAATAAAATAAAATTCAAAAAAAGAAAAAAAAAAGAACACATTTGCACTCAAACTTGCACCCCTCCCTCATAGTCTCTGATGGCTGTGACAGCTGCAACTTCTATTAACAATACTTTTTTTCCCCTCCTCTGGCAAAACCCCAAAGAGGGAAAAATGCTACAACTTTCTAAATTGATCCCTGGAATAGTCACTTCTTCCAATAAATTCTTCAAAATGAAAAGGCAAGAAGTTTCTTTTATAGTTTGGGGCATCTGTGGAAGAGGGGGATGGACACTGAATCATGTTCCTGTCTTAAAGAGGGGTTTAAACAGGTCCTCTGATCTTTTAAATGTTGAAAAAGATTATTTTTGAAACTGATGTTTAAATAGAGAAGGTAAGATTTCAGAAATTGCAGCTTCAAAGCCGGAATTCATGAAGCCGTATAGAAGTTTTAAAGCAGTATCACTAATAAAATTAAAGTGTTTCTAACAGTTATAAGGGCATTCTTTGGTGAATAAAAGAATTTCTTACAGGGCTGCAACATGTCTTGGACTAAAGAGAAAGGCAGAAACATTGAAAATGTAGATTTTGTTTTATAAGAATGAGAGCACGTGATAGATCTTACTTCACAGGGATTTTTTAAAATGTAATTTTCATTTTATATTGGAATAGAGTTGATTTTCAATGTTGTGTTAGTTTCAGGTGTACAGCAAAGTGATTCAGTTATACATATACACGCATCTATTCTTTTTCAAATTCATTTCCCAGATAGGTTATTACAGAATACGAGCACGGTTCCCTGAGCTCTACAGCACGTCCCCGGGCATCCCTGGCCACACTGGCTTTGAGCCCACCCTGAGATTTGAGGAGGGGCACGGTTTTTCTCTCTTGACCCAGCTGCTCCTACCCCCACCAACGCATCTGCTCTGATTTGCCTTTTTTCAGTGAATAAAATCACCAGATTCTGACTCCTTGATATGTTACAGAACGGACGCAGGTGACCAACCTACAGAAATTGGCACCTCCCGCCCTACCCCAACCCTGTGCACTGGCAGGAAGTTTCACACTCACTTGCCTGGCCTCGGAAACAAGCTCCCCCTTTCTCAAATGCAGATCACCGACTCATCTGGAATTCCTTATCAGGACTGAAGCAGGCCTGCCTTGGGGGCCCCAGGGGAAAAAACACCTAATATGGATATTGCAGACTGGCCATCCACAATTTAGAATAAACACAACCTTTGGGGGCTGTCCCTATGCTTAGGGACACGGCACCAGCTTCAAGGAGCTTTGTCTAGAAGCCCTTTCTCATCAGAGCTGGCCGCAGCTGGAGAGCCACCTCTTAGGTCCTGTTGGGCTCAGCCTCCTTCACTGGGCTGCGAGTCTGGTTTTATTTTGGCCACGTCAAATTCTGGCTGGAATCCGTGCTAGGATTGCCAGCTCATTCGTTATGCCCATGAAATAATAATGCTAGCAATAACAACAATGAATAATAACAACAGTATACCTCATTTACTCAGCACTTAACAGGTGCCCAACGCTGGGCTAAATGTTTAAGCTAAGTATTCTCATTTAATCTTCATAAACTCATAGGGGTAAATAAGCACCCTAAACCCATGCAAGCCAGGATGCTTTGTCTGCATCCCAAACCCACTGACGACTCTCTCTTCTGTGCACAGCCTAGGCCCTAAGAATCAGGCTGCATTTCAAAAACCAAGAGGGCTGAACCTGTACAGGCTGTCACACTCCCGGAGGTCGCAGTCCCTGGGGGCTGTCATTGTTGGTGAGGTCCTACCACAGATGGATGGCAAAGCCATGTGCCTCTCTCTTCATGTCAGAGGTTAAGGGATCCCTTTTCTCCACACCTTCTCCAGCATTTATTGTTTGTAGATATTTTGATGATGGCCATTCTGACTGGTGTGAGATGATATCTCATTGTTGTTTTGATTTGCATTTCTCTAATGATCAGTGATGTTGAGCATCCTTTCCTGTGTTTGTTGCCAGTCTGTATGTCTTCTTTGGAGAAATGTCTATTTAGGTCATCTGCCCATTTTTGGATTGGGCTGTTTGTTTTTTTTGATATTGAGCTTCATGAGCTGCTTGTAAATTTTGGAGATTAAACCTTTGTCAGCTGCTTTATTTGCAAATATTTTCTCCCATTCTGAGGGTTGTCTTTTGGTCTTGTTTATGGTTTCCTTTGCTGTGCAAAAGCTTCTAAGTTTCATTAGGTCCCATTTTTTTTTGTTGTTTTTATTTCCATTACTCCAGGAGTTGGGTCAAAAAGGATCTTGCTGTGATTTATGTCATACAGCGTTCTGCCTATGTTTTCCTCTAAGAGTTTGATGGTATCTGGCCTTACATTTAGGTCTTTAATCCATTTTGAGTTTATTTTTGTGTATGGTGTTAGGGAGTTGGAGAGGGTGCGGAGAAAAGGGAACCCTTTTGCACTGCTAGTGGGAATGTAAATTGATACAGCCTCTATGGAGAACAGTATGGAGGTTCCTTAAAAAACTAATAATAGAACTACCATACGACCCAGCAATCCCACTACTGGGTATATACCCTGAGAAAACTGTAATTCAAAAAGAGTCATGGGGCTACCCTGGTGGTGCAGTGGTTGGGAGTCCGCCTGCTGATGCAGGGGACACGGGTTCGTGCCCCGGTCGGGGAGGATCCCGCGTGCCACGGAGTGGCTGGGCCCGTGGGCCATGGCCGCTGGGCCTGCGCGTCCGGAGCCTGTTGCTCTGCAGCGGGAGGGGCCACAACAGTGAGAGGCCCGCGTATTGCAAAAAAAAAAAAAAAAGAGTCATGTACTAGAATGTTCATCGCAGTTCTATTTACAATAGCCAGGACATGGAAGCAACCTAAGTGTCCATAATCGGATGAACGGATAAAGAAGATGTGGCACATATATACAATGGAATATTACTCAGCCATAAAAAGGAACGAAACTGAGTTATTTGTAGTGAGGTGGATGGACCTAGAGACTGTCACACAGAGTGAAGGAAGTCAGAAAGAGAAAAACAAATACTGTATGCTAACACATATATATGGAATCTAAAACAACAACAAAAAAATGGTCATGAAGAACCTAGGGGGCAAGACGAGAATAAAGATGCAGACCTGCTAGAGAATGGACTTGAGGACACAGGAAGTGGGAAGGGTAAGCTGGGACAAAGTGAGAGAGTGGCATGGACATATGTACACTACCAAACGTAAAATAGCTAGCTAGTGGGAAGCAGCCGCATAACACAGGGAGATCAGTTCGGTGTTTTGTGACCACCTAGAGGGGTGGGATAGGGAGGGTGGGAGGGAGGGAGACGCAAGAGGGAAGAGATATGGGGACATATGTGTATGTATAACTGATTCACTTTGTTATAAAGCAGAAACTCACACACCATTGTAAAGCAATTATACTCCAATAAAGATGTTAAAAAAAATGAATACTAAAAAAAAAAAAAAGGTTAAGGGAAAGGTCACGCTCTCCGAAAAATCAGAAAGAAAACCATGCAACTGGTAAATCTGCATCAGAGGAAAGCGAAGTCCGTCTTTGTCTGGTGGACACTCAACATTATTCTGTGAACTTGAACCCCTTCTTGCTAGAACTCACTCTTTGGGCTTAGTGGACCACTTGATGTCTCTGTAGGGGAGGTGTTTCCCAAGCTCATTTTCTCCGACTGTCTGTCTGAGGTGTTTCCCAAGCTCATTTTCTCCGACTGTCTGTCTCAAGCTCTTGAGCCGTAGATTTTCAGGCCGTATAAAATGCAGATGGAAAAACAATTTCTCCCTTAATCTCTTTTTCTCTCTCATCTTGATATTTAAAACACGCTTTGCAGAACCCTCTTACACTGTTGGTGGGAATGTAAACTGGGGCAGCCACTATGAAGAAAGGTATGGAGGTTCCTCAAAAACCTAAAAATAGAGCTACCATATGATCCTGCAATTCCACTCCTGGGCATATACCTAGACAAGACTATAATTCAAAAAATACATGCACCCAATGTTCATAACAGCACTATTTACAATAGCCAGGACATGGAAGCAATCTAAATGTCCATCGACAGATGAATGGATAAAGAAGATGTGATGGATATATATACATATAATACACACACATACACACACACAAGAATATCAGCCATAAAAAAGAAGGAAATAATGCCATTTGCAGCAACATGGGTGGAGGACCTAGAGATTGTCATGCTAAGTGAAGTCAGACAGAGTAAGACACAAATCATATGATATTGCTTATATGTGGAATCTAAACTATGATACAAATCAACATGTCTATGTAAGAAAAACAGACTCACAGACATAGCGAACAGACTTGTGGTTGCCAAGGGGGTGAGGGTTGGTAGAGGGATGGAGTGGGAGGCTGGGGTTAGCAGATGGAAGCTTTTACATACGGAATGGAAAAACAACAAGGTCCTACTGTATAGCACAGGGAACTACATGCAATACCCTATGATAAACCATAATGGAAAAGAATATGAAAAAGAATGTATATATGTATAACTGAGTCAGTTTGCTGGACAGCAGAAATTAAGACAACATTGTAAATCAACTATACTTTAATAAAATTAAAAGAAAATGAAAGCACCCTTTGGAGCCTGAGTCATTGAGTTGTGGTGAACACATCCTCGTGTTAACCAGAATTAGCAGTAAGTTGTTCCAGGGCTGCAACATTGACTGAGGTTTCAAAACCAAAGCATTTCCCAAGAAACTATGCAGATTATTATTAGTAGAGTCTTTAAATTCCTTCTTAGAAACTGGTAGTGAATGAATCCTAAATATATAAATAGTAGAAACCAAAACAGGACAACCCCTCATTGGTGTTTATATTTTTATTTTTATTTTTTTTGTGGTACGCAGGCCTCTCGTTGTGGCCTAACATTGACTGAGGTTTCAAAACCAAAGCATTTCCCAAGAAACTATGCAGATTATTATTAGTAGAGTCTTTAAATTCCTTCTTAGAAACTGGTAGTGAATGAATCCTAAATATATAAATAGTAGAAACCAAAACAGGACAACCCCTCATTGGTGTTTATATTTTTATTTTTATTTTTTTTGTGGTACGCAGGCCTCTCACTGTTGTGGCCTCTCCCGTTGCGGAGCACAGGCTCCGGACGCGCAGGCTCAGCGGCCATGGCTCACGGGCCCAGCCGCTCCGCAGCATGTGGGATCTTCCCGGACCGGGGCATGAACCCGCGTCCCTTGCATCGGCAGGCGGACTCTCAACAACTGCGCCACCAGGGAAGCCCCCATTGGCGTTTATTTTAAACCCACTCCAGACGTGAGATTTCCACACGCCCTCCAGGCTCTGCGTGAGGTGAGTGGACCTCCCCTCGGCTGCACTTTTTTAGTCGGGGAGTAAAATTAACCCCCCTTCCTCCCAGCTCCTCTCCCCTCTTCCTGCCCTGCCCCCCAAGTCTCTTCAGGAATCCTTTGTAGTTGTACCTAATTTTCTCAGGGCTTGTAAACCTTTCTCTCTGTTCTATTTCTTTGGCTGCATCTGTCTTGCCCTGGTGGCACCAGCAGGTACAGGTCATAATGCGGACGGACAATGCAGACCAAGCTGCCCTCTGGATTCAGGGGCAGAAGTGGGACAACAGGACTCCCGCCCAGGCCCATCCCTGGTGGCTGTTCCATCTCCCTGCTCTGCTGGCTCAGAGGACCAATCCCACGGCCACCACCAGAGCTCACGCCCTGGGATCCTGCACCCTCTGCCTGGTGCCTGGGCCCCGAGTGTGCCCCCCTTCCTAAGAGCCTGTCCTTTCTTCCTTCTGTGTGTGTGTGTGTGTGTGTGTGTGTGTGTGTGTGTGTGTGTGTGTGGTCTTCCTTCTCTTCCCCGGTCCTCATGAACTCTCTTCCACTTCTGGGTCCCATTCCCTTCCACCACCCTCTTTCCTACCTTTCCTTACGTCATATTATGGGAAACCTCAAACACATTCAAAAGTGGACCAGACAGTAACAGAACTCTCATGTTCCCATTGCCTGGGTTTAACAGTGTGAACACACAACCCCTGGTGTTTTATCTGTTCTCCTTTCGACTCCCTGCCAAGCCATCGCTTTGAAGGAAATCCCAGATACTATATCATTTCATCCACAAATGTTTCAGGATGTATCTCTAAGGATTCTTTTAGAAAAACATAACCATCATACTATTATCACACTAAAGACAATGAGCGATTCCTTAAAATCATTACATCTCCCTTACTGTCTAATAATTTCTTTTTTAACAGATTGTTTAAAATGAAGACCCAAGTAAGGTCCACACATTGCAAATGGTGGATGTTTCCTAGGTCACTTTTCATTTACCCTCCCCGGGAACATGCACACGCACACGCACACACATACACACACACGCCCCGTCCCCTGATGTCTCTGTTGCTTAGGACCTGGGTCACTCTTCCTGCAGCCTCCTGGAGCTGGGCTTTGCGGCTCACACCTCGCACTCTCCTTGGACACCCCCTCTGCCCTGCAATTGTGTGCTTAGAGTCTGTGGTTACCTGCAGGGGGCGCTGTCCTGGGGCATTGATTGTGGATTAGGAGCTGAGAAAGGGCACATCGTGAGTGCCCGCCTAGGGTGTTGGGGGCTTGCCCTGCAGGTGGGGTCCTTAGGGTGAGGGCCTTCTCTCCAGGTCCCGGGGGAATGTCCTCTGAGGTCTGTGCCGCTGTGACCAAGGATCTTGAGCCTGGGGCAGCACCTCTGGTCCTGAAAGACGTGCTCTCGCCAGGCCCCGGGCCCCGGCAGTGGCACCTGAGGACGCTTCCGGGGAGCTAGCTGCCAGGGCTTCCCTCCTTTGGGCCTGGCCTGGTTTTCTTCGATGAAGCCAATGCCCGGTTTTGAGGCAGGCTGGGACCTGGGACCTGGGACCCTCTGCTGCAGTGCTTGCACCTGGACAAACGTCTCCTCCAGCAACAAAATACAAAGAAACCATAAAGGACTAAAAATAGCTGCATGCATGCGCAGTTGAGGCAAATTATGGACAAGAAGATACAAAAAGACCAGAAACCCAACTGCCACTTCTGAAGAGCCAGGAGCAAAAGCAGGGCACTGCTCACGCCCCCTGCACACGACACCACCAAAGGGGCGGGCAGACCACCTAAGCCACACCTCTGGCCCGACCCCCAGACCTACCCCTCCCCTCACCAGCTGGTCATCCCACCCAACTAGGGGAGCAAGTGAGCAAGGGAACCTGTCGCTTGATCTCACTCCCCCGCCCTGCTGCAGCAGGGGCCCCAATAAAGCCTTGCCTGAATTTCTTGTCTGGCCTCTTGTCAATTTCTATTGATTAAGGAGGCCAAGATCACTGGTAGGTAACTGTTGACATTTTTGCGAATTTTAACTCTTTTTTCTCTCCTCCTTTCTTTCCCACCTCCGGGCTGCGTTCTTCTATCTGCCCTTTCTGCCTGCCGTTGCTTTTATGAAAGTCTCCACCCACAGTCAGACCCCAGGAGTGTAAAGGGATTTTAGACAATTCAAGGTGATCCTCATGCTGCAGAATCCCAGTTTGGAAATTCAGAAATCTACACCCACCCGTCCCCGCTGAACCACCTAATCCACTCCTGAAATTTTGCTACTAAGGGAAAAGTCATTCATGAGAAATTTTTTCTCATCAATTTTAGTGGGGAAAAAAAAATCATGATGTATTTTCTCCTAATCCGAGATATTTCAACCGTTTTCACAGGTTGAAAACTCTGTCAATTGTACAATGAAAATAAGTACATACAAGTAATAGACAACGCATGAAGGTATATAAATCTAGTTTGGACATGGAATTTCAGGTAACAAAGGTCTTTTCTGAACTCACCAAAGGACCAAAAGCGGTCGAGGGAAGGAGGCTGGGAGGGAATCATGCCTTATAAGTTCGTCCTTCTTGCTTCATGTTTTCTTCACTAGGTTTTCAACCTTTGGGCTCACAATTACTTTGCTCTCAAGGTGCACTTCAAGGAATATACAGATAAACATCATTAGGGAGAAATAAAGGCTGAGCACACGGGTTCTTGGAGATGTGAGAATAGCGCAGTGGTAACGAGAGCCGAGAGTCATAGGACGTGTTGCTCTGCATCTTCCTGGCCGGGCTTACTCGCCCGGTACACGGGGTTCGTGCAAACGTGATGAACAATGCAAATCTGTGCCATACGGTCTTCTTTGATGAGACGCTGTCATGTTGGTTAAACGGCTGATGTGTTTTTGCCTGCCTGGAGGTCGAAATATCACCGATTTCAACATATTTATTTAGTGTGCTGTTGGATAAAAGTTATTGCACTGGAAAAAACAACAATGACAACAAGCTATCGTCCAGAATGTGGTTTGAGAGCCACTATGTTGCAAAGTTAATTCAACCATCATGATCCAGAAAAGGCGGTGGTTACCTGGGGCTTTCTCCTGGATCTCCTTCTGCAGCCGATGCTAATTTCCTCCCAGGCACCTGGACTAGGGTGAAGGTTAGCTTCTCAGAAAGCCAAGAGGGACAGCCCACTGATACTCTAAAAAAGTCTTACCAACACAGTACTCACCTGCCCCTCAGGGGATCAGAGTTAAAAAGTGCTTTGAATTATTAATACTCTCAATAACGTGGACGAATCTCGCAAAACGTGCTGAGTGAGAGAAGCCAGACACAGCAGATGACACACTCCAATCGTAGGGAATTGACAGCAGGCAAACCGCAGAGATAGAAATCAGAATGTGTTCCCTGGGGGTCGGGAGAGGAGCTGACAGGAAAAAAGCTTAAAGGAATGTTCTGGGATCAAGGAAATGTTTTACATCTTGTTTTGGGTGGTGCTTACACAGATGGATGAAATTGTCAAAATTCATCAAAATCAACGTCCACGATCTGTGCATTTTTATGGTAGGTTTAAAAAGTTTGAAATACTGTAAATGAAAAAAAAAAGAATTCAAGAGTACTTGACATTAAATTGTTATTAAATACATCTTTGAATAAACTTTATAGGCTTTGGGGTTGGAAGGCCTGGGTTTGAATTCCAGTTCCACAACTCCCAGCTGTAGGATGCTGGGCAAGTTAATGAACCTTTTTGAGCCTCATTTTTCTCACCTATAAACCAGGGGCAAAAACAGCCCTCAGCTGATAAAGGTTTGTGAACACTGGATAGACTAAAGCCCGCAAAGCTCTCAGTCACTGATGAACAAGAATTACGTTCCTCTGCTTCCCTGAGCATTCTAAGGACCATCATGGCAGCCCTCTATCCAGTTCATGTTGTCACCATGCACACTGTTCCGGGATTTCACCTGCAGCCAGTCCTGTCATCCTCCAGAGGCTCTCCTGGGCCCCTGTGGTCCCCTGCATCTCAGCACCGCTGAGCTCAGGCCCTGCCATCTCTGGACTGATGTCTGGTGGTTTCCAGTGGGTTCCACCGCCTGCAGGTCATGCTGCCTACACTCCAACCATCTCCCAGTCTGTCGCGGACAGAACCCTCCTGCTGGTTCCCCATTCCTGTGAACCTGGGATTCTTGGGGTTCTGGCTCCAGCTGGCCTCACCCAGCCCTGCCTCTTTGTTCATGGAATAGACTCTTTTCCATTGCTTCCATGTCTCAAGGGCCAGGAAGCCTTCCCTGATGCTCTAGCCGGCAGCGACTCCTCCCTTGTCTGAGCACTCTGGTTTTTTATTTAATCCAAGTTAACTTTGCTCAGCATTGTCATTTGGTGGTTGCCCTATATATACACGTGTATAAAGTAAATGCTCCAAGAAGGAAAGGGTTTCAAGTGCTCCCGTATTGCCCTGTGATCCGCCTAGGAAGTCCTCAACAAATATTTGGTGAAGGTCCCTTTTTGCTTTTCAAATTTCAAAGCGCTTCCATGTAGACAATCTCCATGGATCCTCACAGCAACAGCCTGAGGCCTAAAGGCACCTCATCTGCTCATGACAGATGTGGAAACTGAGGGAGAGAGAGAGAGAGAGAGAGAGAGAGAGAGAGAGAGAGAGAGAGAGAGAGATGGCTGGTCAGTCCCAGCCAGTGTGGGCCCCGGCCCAGCTTCTGCCTTCTACCTTCTCTCCATCACCTGGCACAGGGGAGCCTCCAGGCCCTGCCCTGGAGGTCGACGGAATCTCAGATTGGGGAAGGGAGCCCTGGCGTTCATGGCATCGAAAATGACCTCCGGGAGAAAGAGGTTACCGAACCTCACGTCCCCTGATGATTGCGGTTTGCCTGCTAAAACGTTAAAAACGTTTTTTTATTGGAGTACAGTTGATTCACAGTCTTGTGTTAGTCTCAGGTGTACAGCAAAGAAAGTTGGTGGGCTTTTTTTTTTTCTTTTGCTGCACAGTTTGCAGGATCTTAGTTCCCGGATCAGGGATTGAACCTGGGCCCTGGTGGCGAAATCGCAGGAATCCTAATCACTGTACCGCCAGGGAATGCCCCAAATAGTTAATAGTTCTTGATGTGAGGTCCTGGTAGAGTTAGCAGGGACGGAAGAGAAGATTCTTTTTTTTCTTCCCTCCTTCCCTCCCTCCCTGCCTTCCTTCCTTCCTTTCAACAGTGCCATCTTTATTTAGAGGCTTATTCCCTTCATGTGCTGATCTACAATCAAGCTACATTTGTGGAGTCCAGATACATTACCAAGGTCCTTGAAATTGTGCATTCATCATTTTCTAGAATACGTGTGCAGTAATAATAGTCATACTATTTTATCACGTTTTTGACCAAAGATTAACATGTATATTTTCTTTAAAACTAATAATTTTTGCAAAAGTATAAAGATCTGATGTACATTCTATTATTTAAAATTTTTTTTTAATTGACTTACAATGTTGTTGCTAGTTTCAGGAGTACAGCAAAGTGATTCAGTTATACATATATATGTATACATATCTATTCTTTTTCAAATTCTTTTCCCTTATAGGTTATTACAAAATGTTGAGTAGCCTTCCCTGTGCTATGCAGATCCCTATTGGTTATCTATTTTATATACAGTTGTGTGTATCTGTTAATCCCAAACTCCTAACTTATGCCTCCCCCCTTCCCCTTTGGTAACCATAAACTTGTTTTCTATGTCTGTGGGTCTATTTCTCTTTTGTATGTAAGTTCATTTGTAAGAGATGATCATACTAAGTGAAGTGAGCCAGACGGAGAAAGACACATATCATATTATAACGCTTATATGTGGAATCTAAAAAAAAAGAGATACAAAAGAAGAATCTAAAGCACCACAGTTCAGGCCTCCCACACCAGCTACCAGGAAGGAGAACCCGAGAAATCTTCAGTGGCGAGGAGTCCCCCTGGAGGTGCCCAGGCCGGAGAGCAAATGAACCCAGGGAGCGGGCATCACTTGTCAGACCTGTGAGCCAGCTGCTCCCTCTGGTCCTGGACACAGACGCCCTGCCTGGGGCCACACTGCCGAGGGCTGGCAGCGGGCCCAGCGGTCCGGGGACACCCCGCACCTGTCGACACGGCCCTGCTTCCCTGAGTTATCCTGACCTCACACCCTCCTGCCCCATCCCCTGGGCTCTTCTCCCGGGGCTGCCCTAACAGAGCACTACAGACGGTGGCTTAAACAGAAGTGCACTGCCTCACACGTTCTGGAGGGGACGTGTTGGCAGGGCCGGGGTCCCTCGGAAGGCGGTGAGAAAGGATGTGCCCCAGGCCTGGCTCCCAGCGGCTCCTAGGTCCCTTGCTCCAATCTTCACACGGGGCTCTCCCTGTGTGGGTCTGTGCCCACATTTCCCCTTTTTACGGGGATACCAGTCACACTGGAGTGAGTAGGGGCCCACCCTGCTCCAGCATGACCTTATTTTATGAAATACCATCTGCAAGAACCCCACTTCCAAATGAGGTCCCATCGGGGTTAGGACTTTAACACATGAATTTTGGGAGGGCACGATTCAGCCCGTAGTGTTCCTTAAATTCCAGTCATTTTAAAAAACATTTATTTATTTATTTTATATTTAATTTTGCTGTGTTGGGTCTTCGTTTCTGTGCGAGGGCTTTCTCCAGTTGCGGAGAGCGGGGGCCACTCTTCATCACAGTACGCGGGCCTCTCACTCTTGTGGCCTCTCCCGTCGCAGAGCACAGGCTCCGGACGCGCAGGCTCAGTAGTTGTGGCTCACGGGCCCAGCCGCTCCGCGGCATGTGGGATCTTCCCGGACCGGGGCACGAACCCGTGTCCCCTGCATTGGCAGGGGGACCCGCAACCACTGCGCCACCAGGGAAGCCCCTTCTCTTCCTGTTTTAATTCAATTTTAACTCTTTCCTATTTCTGGGTTAAGAACGCAGGAGAGGAACAAGGTGGCTGTTTTTATTTCCAGCACGTAGACAGGCACACGTGGGGAGGGAGGCTACGTGACCTGCCCAGGTCCCAGCTCACCTGGTTCCAAGCCCATGCTCTCTGCCTGTGCTTCCTTCTGGAGCGGAACGCGGCAGGGCAGTCACGCGACTGTTTCCCTTTAGGGGACAAATGTACATGGTGTCAGGCCGATTTGGTTCCTGGCAGGATGCACTTTGTCTTTTATCTCTGTAGTTCTCCTGCACCTGGACATGGTTTACGGATATAACACAGGCGTACTGAGTGCATGAGTTCAACTTAAAAAAATACAGTTTGCTGTGCTGTGGGATATCCAGGTAACCATTTTCTGAGGGAAGCTGGAAATTGAGAGCTGATGTGTGTGAGAGATGCCAGGTGAGTGACGTCGAGGTCATCAGAAAGCAGACGAGATGAGATTGTCACATGAGAGAGAAGGCGAGAGAACTGGGGCTCGGAGACATTCAGAGGGCGAAAGGCTGCCTTTGGGGTGGGGATCAAACCTGAGCTGAGAGGGAAGGGAAGTTCTGGAAGGAGGGTTAGAGCATGGAAGGCTCTGGAGGCCTGAAGATGGGCTGCTAGGAGGTGCTGTTGGCTTTGATGATTAGTGAGCGGGTTTGAGTGGGCGGATTCAGGAAGGTGGCAGAAAGGAAGCCAGATTGTGTGTGTGTGTGTGTGTGTGTGTGTGTGTGTGTGTGTGCACGCGCGTGTGTGAGAGGGGTCCACCTACTGTTCCCGCACCCCCCATCTTGGTTTGGGTCTGCTGCAGCTTTATGAGGTTGGGTTGGCCAGGTCTTTACTCTGAAGACTGGCATTTCTCCCAAGAGCACCAGTGCCACCTAATGAGGGAAACTCCAGTGAATCCACAGCACAGAAAAAGGAAAGTAATATTTAATTTCATCCAGCCTGACACACCACCGGACACAAGGAATATGCCTGCAATTCTGAATCGTAAATGTATCAGTGCGTTATTTCATGGAATAGAGACGTGCTCTGGCCAAACTGGCTGTGAAGTGAATAAACATTATTTTTCTATTGAATTCAGCTACAAAATGACTAGAAATCTTCCCATGCAGATTGAAAAGAAGAAAAACAAACAAAGAAAGAAAAAAGCAGAAACCTGTTGCCAGAAGGAAGAAAAGAAGGGCTGTGGAGCTGGCAGTTGCTGGTTCTGTGGCTGAGTGGGTGGCAAGTTCTGTGGCTGGATGGCTGGTTCTGTGGCTGGCTGGTTTGGTGGCTGGCTTAGTGGCTGGTTGTGTGGCTAGACTGCTGGCTGGTTGTGTGGCTGGGTGGCTGGTTCGGTGGCTAGATTGGTGGCTGGTTCTGTGGCTGGCTGGGTGGCTGGTTCAGTGGCTGGCTGGTTGGTTCTGTGGCTGGCTGGCTGGTTCGGTAGCTGGCTGGGTGGCTGGCTGAGTGGCTGGTTCTGGGCTCTCCAGACTGACTGTGAGGATCCCTCTCACTTCCTCCTGCTTTGTTCTCCTTGTTTTCATTTTGAGGGGCTTTCAGACCCGGTGGAGCTACATACAATATTTTGCTTTATCTGAGGTCCACTGAACACAAGGTTCAAGGATTCTGGTTGTATAAACCCAATAATTTCTTCCTTCTCGAACTGGTAAATCCACAACGATGCGTATCACGTTTCCTCAGGCTGGGAGGTGCTGCTTCTGCGCCTGGTTTTCACAGACACACAGATGTGGGTTTGAGACCCAGCTCTGCCACTTAGTAGTTACAGGAGTTTGGATCAATTTTTTAAAAATTTAATTAATTAATTAATTTTTGGCTGCATTGGGTCTTCCTTGCTGCACGTGGGCTATCTCTAGTTGCGGTGACCGGGGGGCTGCTCTTTGTTGCAGTGCATGGGCTTCTCACTGCGGTGGCTTCTCTTGTTGCGGAGCACGGGCTCTAGGCACGTGGGCTTCAGTAGTTGTGGCACGTGGGCTCAGTAGTTGTGTCTCGCGGGCTCTAGAGTGCAGGCTTAGTAGTCTGTGGTGCACGGGCTTAGCTGCTCTGCGGCATGTGGGATCTTTCTGGACCAGGGCTCGAACCCGTGTCCCCTGCATTGGCAGGAGGATTCTTAACCACCGCGCCACCAGGGAAATCCAGGAGTTTGGATCTATTAAAATCCCTGGTCAGTTTCCACATCTGCATGATGGGGATAATATACGTCTCAGGGGATAATAGCAAGGATTAAATGAGATTATACGTACACATACATATGTTTACACAGTGTGTTCCTTGCTCTGTGCTGAAGGAGGGGTCGTCATTGTGGTGATGATAATGACAACGATGATGATGATGATACAGAATCTTGTACCCATCGATCACTCTTTTTATTCATCAAACACAAAATTAAAATGAGCTGATGAAGGAGAAACAGAAGCCCTAAATGTTCTGCTACAGAAATCTACTTTTGTTGCCCAAAGGCACACAATTTTCACAGCTCTCTAGAATCTCAAGCCTTTCACACTAGAATTTCTAAAAGAATTTCACCTCCAGTCGGAAGACCAAGATTTAGAAAAGTCTACAGATAAGAAATGCTACTATACACTTGAGAACCCTCACCTTCAGCAAGTGAGGCTGCAGCGTGGGCTCCGCAGTTGTCTGAATTCTCTGGTCAGGCTCACTAGATGCTCAGGACTGACTCTATATTCAGTAGTAGCCATAACAAGGGATGACATAATGCCATTTGCAGCAACGTAGTTGGACCTAGAGATTGTCATACTAAGTGAAGTCAGACAAATACCGTATGATACCGCTTATATGTGGAGTCTAAAAAAATGGTACAAACGAACTTATTTACAAAACAGAAATAGTCTCACAGATGTAGAAAACAAACCTACATCTGTTTGTAGGGGGGAGGGGCAGGGAGGGATAAACTGGGAGATTGGGATTGACATATACACACTACTATATAAGAAATAACTAATAGGGACCTACTGTGTAGCACAGGGAACTCTACTCAATATTGTGTAACAACCTATATGGGAAAAGAATCGAAAAAAGGTTAGACACATGTATATGTATAACGGATTCACTTTGCTGTACACCTGAAACTAACACAACACTGTGAATCAACTATATTCCAAAAAAAAAACCCCAAAACAAATAGCAGATAGGGCAATGAATTAGCCTCCCCGCACTGAAAGGGCAGCAGGCCAGGGCCTGCACAGCTGGTTTGGTGGCCTGAATCAGGCCTAAGTGTGCACTGAATCCCCTGGTCAGGTGAGGCCACTGATTTTGCTCTGCAGATGGCGGAAGCCATGGGCTGTGTTCTCTGTGTAAGGGCCCGTCTACACGGGGCGGGTGAATGGGCTCTGCAGCTTTCCACGTGCCCTGGTTAGGCGCCCTGGTCGGACGGGCTGAAGGCTGTATTCAGCGATACACAGGGCTGCACATTGGATTCTCTGCCTGGGTGCAGTGAGAGCCGCAGCTCTAAAACTGATAAAGCTCTTTGCTTGGTGTCTTCACTCCAGCCGCCCCCGCCCCAAGTGCCCTGGCTGAACAGGGCCACTGGCTTTGCTCTGCAAACCACTGGCTCTGTCTGCCCTTTTCTCGGCTTGAACACCACTGGGCCTCACGGCTTTCAGGGGTTTTTGTGGGCCCTACTGGTTAGATGGGGCCGGAAGACACTTTCCACCGTGGGTGTGGCTATGTCTCAGCTCCTTTGCCTGAGCAGGAGGGGGCGGGGCCTCCCCAGGCTACTTGTCAATTTCCACAACAGGCTTTCTAGTGAGGAGGGGCCAGGAGTTGGCCTCTGCCTTGGCTATGAATGGATTCCCTTGCCTGAGCGTAGCAGGCCCGGTATTGGCTTTGCCCTGGGGGAGCTCCGTTCTGCCCGCCTGCCTCTTGGCCTGAGCACCACTGGGCCGCACAGCTTCCAGGGGTTGCCACCAGCCCTTCTGGTCAGATGGGGCTGGGAGGCACTGTCCACGGCCTCTGGTGGGGCTGGAACTCAGCCCCTTGCCTGGGCGTGGGCAGAGAGGATCCGAACCAGGCAGATCTGCACCCTGCCGACCTCCCCGGTCAGAGTGCACCCCTGACCTGGTTCTGCGGTGAGCAAAGCCGCCGCCTGGGATGAGGGCCTGGGCCCTGCAGCTGGGAACTCGGTCCCCCAGATGCGGGAGCTGGTTCTTGCAAGCCCCTCCCCCATCCGCATCACAGCCAGATTCCTCGTGGTTGAGCCCCCAGATCCCCCTGCAGTCCCTGTGGGCCAAGAGCATGGTAGGGACCCACCATGCTGCGGAGGCTGTTTCTCCATCCCGGGCTCTCTCTTCCCACTTGAGGAACCCAGGCTCGGGGCTGACCCCTCCTCGTGGAGCTGTGCTGGTCTGGGAGGGGCATGCGGGCAGCATGTGGCCGCTTCTCTTACCTTCTTGGTCTCTGAGCTGCAGGAGTGTTTCAGCCTCACCCCATGTTCTGGGATTCTCTCAGTGCTGTCTTGTTCTTGAAGAGTTGTGAGATGTTCTTGTGAGGCGGAGGGAAGCCAGAAACGACCTATGTCACCATCTTGGTGACATGACTCCTGCTTTGATTTTTAAATCCTAGTACTCGGGCGCTGTTTGCTGAGGAACACAGAGTCAGCTGTCCGTCCACAGGATGCAGACTGACACCGTCAAAGTTCATGGCGGGGCACCTTCATTTACATGTTTGCCAGTAGTTCCAAGCTGGAGGCTGAACAGGCCTTGAAGAATGTGATCATCTTACTTCCAGCCAACCTCAGCAGAGGCAGGCTAGAGCGGGCGAGTGTGGCCCCTCTGGCCCTCTGTGCTGTCCTTGAGCTATAGATTAAGCAGGAGAATCTCGCCTGGTTTCTCCATGTGTCCAGGAGCACCAGCTGTAAAGCACCTGTTACTTTTCTGTTGGATAGCTTGACAGAAGTTCTCAGAAAGTTCCTAAAATTTCCTACCAACCAGGATGCGACTGTCATCCTGAACTCTGACCTCCCATCTAATTAAGAGGGGTGAGTGGGAGGAGGGGACGATAGAGCAGGGATCAGGGGTCACATCAGCCCCAAAAGAAACCAAGGTTATTGGGTAAGGTTTTTCTTAAAACTGAAAACCCTGACATTGGGAATTCTGGGGCAGCTGGGGTTACCCCCACTTGGACTAAGCGGACCTATAAGCAGGTCATAAGGCAGACAGGTGCAGACAGAGAAAGACAAACATTACATGGTATCACTTATATGTGGAATCTCAAAAAATGATACAAATGAACTTATCTACAAAACAGAAAGAGAGTCACAGCCGTAGAAAACAAATTTATGGTTACCGGGGGAGGGAAAGGCGGGGAGGGATAGATTGGGAGAATGGGATTGACATATACACACTACTATATATAAAACAGATAACTAATAAGGACCTACTGTATTGCACAGGGAACTCTACTCCATACCCTGTCATGCCCTATATGGGAAAAGAATCTAAAAAAGAGTGGATGTATGTATATATGTATAACTGATTCACTTTGCTTGTACACCTGAAACTAACACAACATGGTAAATCAACTATACTCCAGTGAAAATTTCAAAAAAATCCACTCAAGAAAAAAAAGAAAAAAAGACAGGTGATCCCATTATCTCCTTCATCTTCCTGTGTGGGTCCCATACATGAGAGATTTTTAAAATTCAGGAATTTCCCCTAAAAAACATCCTCTACAAAGGCAGATTATGCTTCAGACCACTCACTGGTAGTAAGACTCCTCATAGAAAGGCACACATATCTGAAGTCATGTCTGAAGATACAAAGAAAGGCTGCAGGTGGTTTCACTCACTCATTTGCCTCCAGAAGCAGAGGGAATGAGTGCAAGTGGCTGGGTGTGAAAGCCAGAGAGGGTGGAATATACAGGAATTCCTCAAGCTGTGGAGGGCACATCTTTTCTAACAGGATCTCTGTCCATTGAGTAAAATACTTTCTCAAATAAAGCACTTCTGTGAGTGCAACCGGCCCTGTGTAATGCGTGAGACCTTAGGCTGAAATTCAGTCCTGGCATGAAAGCTCCCGTGACCAACAGTCCTGGGGGGCGGGGGGGTCCCAGGCTGAGGGCGTTCCTGAGACATGGGACTTTCTGTTTTAAAAGAGGGAAAGTCCCAGCCAAACTGGGGTAAGCGGGTCACCCTAATGCACATCACCAGTGATCCTGGCGGAATTTGAGTGTGAAAGGGGCCTAGTGTTCCAGGCCCAAGGGACCAGCCAGCTTCCCAGGGGGAGCCTGGATGTGGGAGATGCATGGCTATCATGGGAGGTCCTCAGAGGCCAGCCTCAACTCCCAGAGCTCCCAGATCTGATGTAGCTGGAAGTGCCATGCTCAGCAGACAACTCGGAGTGCTCCAGTTTTCCTCTGCGGACAATTACAGGACCAGTTTAGGGTACGGGACGGGCCTGTGTGGCTTGAGGCCCATGCCACATACCTGAGAGCCCTGTACAGAGGGGACATGTTAATAGGTTATAAAGCCACCTTGAAATAAAATACATGGGTAAGTCAGGATCCTCTGGTAGGGCTATTTTGTACAATTTCAACTGTTTTCCATAGTAATTACAAACATATCTCGTTTTTCTTTTTTTCAATCTGCATAAAGTATGGACTATCGCTGTTGGTTCATTAATTTTTTTTATCAACTTTTTAAATTGGAGTATAGTTGATTTACAATGTTGCGTTAATTTCTGCTGTACAGCAAAGTGATTCAGTTACACACACACACACACACACACACACACACACACACACATATATATATACATTCTTTTTTTAATATTCTTTTCCATTATGGTTTGTCACGGGATATTGAATATAGTTCCCTGTGCTCTACAGTGGGACCTTGTTGTGTATCCATTCCATATGTAACAGTTTGCATCTGCTAATCCCAAACTCCCACTCCAGCCCTCCCCCACCCCCTCCCCCTCCCCCTTGGCAACCACCAGTCTGCTCTCTACAAACGTATCTCTTTCTAAAACACAAATTATTATGGAGACATTCAAAAAATTGCCATGCCTGGTAATAGTTAACAGTGCTTTCATCACAGCACTGAGATGCAGAGAAGTTCAGGACTCTTCCAAGTGAAGAGTCTCCCCAGGGCTGGGCAGTTTGTAAGGCAGCAGCTCTAAGACTGGAAGTACTGCCTGGTTTCCCATCTAACACCAGGGCCACACTTCCTACAACCTTATTTCCCATTTATTGAAGAGGGCAAGACCCCCAGCACCTAAAACTGTACAGCCCCTGGACTCTAAGACTGAATTAGGCCAGTTTATCTTGATAGGATGATCTCGTCATTAGGAGAAAGGTGTGTGTGGTTTTGTAGTTGACAACAAGGGCTCTGCCGTCACACGCTTGGGTGGAACTCTCACTTCAGTACTTTGTTAGCTGTGCGGGGGACCCAGGGCCACTGTCTCTGTCTCTTCAGGCTGCTAGATAAGCCACAGACTAGGAGGCTTATAAACTACAGAAATATATTGCTCACAGTTCTGGAGGCTGAAGTCCAAGGCCAGGTGCCGACACGGTTGCGTTTTGGTGAAGGCCCTCTTCCCGGCTGCAGCCCGCAGCTTCTCACTGTGTCCTCACATGATGGAAGGGGGTTCGGGAGCTCTCTGGGGTCTCTTTCCTAGGAGCACTAATCCCAATCACGAGGGCTCCACCTTCATGACCTAATCCCCTCCCGAAGGCCCCACCTCCTCATACCATCACCTTGGGGATTAGGATTTCAACTCATGAATTTTGGGGGATACAAACGTTCGGACCGTGACACCCACCTACACCCTACAGGGCTGGGCGAAGGTTTTTATTAGGTAACGCGTACGGCCTGGTGTCTAGTACCTTCTGAATAAATATTTCCTTTCTCCCTAATTCCCAAACCAGTATTTCAGGATAAACTTTTAGATTTTCTCTCTAATCCTGGAATAAGAAGGAAAGATCGACTACTCCCGCAACTGCTATCTTCAATGGATTCCTGCAGAAGAACACATGAGGACTGTTCTATTTATTTGCAGTTTTACGACAAATTAAGGCCACAACATTCTGAATTGTTTAAGGCCAATAAATACCGTTTTAAACTACTTTCTCAATTACCAGTGGTCCTGCCTCAGTCAAGGATCTGCCAACTTTTTATTTAACAAAGCTACAAAATACAACTAGCAATAGTATGTTTGGAAAGTTAAATAATAATAGGGTACAAAGTCAATGCTATCCCCATAATTATTAGCAAAACTATTTAGCTTTCTGAGAGCCAAGCTACTCTCAAATCTTATTTCACAAGTGTTCTCGAAAACTTATTAGAATTGTATTGCCTGCTCTGATGTCAAATAAAATTACCATGTTAATCTGGAATCTAGACTTAACAGGCTCAACTAAGAGTTTCTTGGTCTCTCTGGAGTTTTTCCAGCTTTCACAGTTTGAAGGGAAGGTACATTTGTTTGTCATTAAGTCCTTGGAGTTCATAACATGGGGAAAGAAGTTGTATAGACTCTTCATATCAAATTGATAGAAAACCTGATCATGGAATAGCAAACATGGATTTCTGACAGGATTTCCTACTAGAAGTGTTATAATCTCTGTCTCCTAAATAACTCATATTTTAAAATGATCTAAAGTACAGCCAGATTGGGGATGTAGATGTAATGTATTAGAAACATCATTTAAAATGTGTGTCCAATGGTGCTGACGTTTTAAAAGAAGAAAGGCAAACGGAATTTAAATACTCTCTATAAAAGTCAGTATTAATATCATAAGTCTGGTTTAATCAGTCAAAAGTAAAAAAAAAAATCAGTTTAATAAAATTTCATATTAAAACGATTCAATGGTTTTAGGGTTGAATATTTTCATCTAAAGTATTAAACTAAACATATAAACCTTGGTGGTGAGAAAGTCCGTAGGCGGTAAAATAGTCTGGGTAATTTTCTAAAAATCAGTCTTGTATTATACTAATTAAATTTATAACATTTTAAGGAAAGAAAT